>NW_015168049.1:528619-561819 GCF_001447785.1 Gekko japonicus
GAGGTCTCGGCGTCGGTGCTCGGTGCAGCGCTCGTGTCGGCGTCCGGGTCTTTGTTCATGGGGTCGTGAATCCCACCTTCGTCGCCAGTGAAAAGTATGCAGACGGAGAGTGATTTCAGCTAAGCATACCTTTATTTAGTTCAGGACAAAGACAACTGACCGGCTCGCAGGCCGGTTTATATACGTTCAGAAAACCCGCCACCAAGCATACCTAAACACACCCCCTACTCCCGATAGGCTATTTACAGTAACCGGGTGACCATTGGTCTCCCGGCTGGGAAGCTAGCCCTTTTGATAGGGCCGGCTAGGATCCTCCAGATCCTTTGTCTTTCGACTGAAGCTAACATAGGAATTGTGCCTGGCCAGCCCGGGCAAGTCCGGGCATGTCAGGCTGAATACATTACACAAACAATGGGTCAAAAAGCAACAAAATACAAGTATATTCTAATGCAACAGGCACAGTTCAACCACAGGGCTAAAATAAGCAGCTACCTTAAACAAAGAAGGGAACAATTAATTTGTGGGGAACTAATCTAGTACAGAATGATTTATTCATGGTTGCCTGTAAGACTATATCCAAGACTAAGAGGCAATAACAGTAAATAGTGAGGGAAATGCCAAACATAGCTGTAAGGATAAAAGCAATTTTTTTTAAAGCAAGGCTTGTAATAAAAGTAATGAGAGATGTTGCAAGAATAAGTTTAAAAAAATGGGGGGGGGGGTTGCATCAGAATCTTTAAAGAGTTGATAGTCCAAATGTGAACAACAGATAAAATGAGCTATGAACCTCTGCAGCTGGGCATCCTCATTTCAGAAGATAAAAAGATCTTCCAGCAAGACATAGCTTTTAACACTCTGTTCCATTAGTTTGTGATAAACTGTTGCTTCACAGGTCCAGAATTCCAGGTCAGCTGAGACACCTCACTAAAAGTTCATGCTTTTAGGACAATAAAATAATCAGAATTTTGATCTTTGACTAAAAATGAGATAATAGCTATTTTATAGCACCATATACATTTGTCATAAACTGCCAATTTATTTGAAAAACATGCTAAAAACTAGAGGCAAGTAAAATTCAAGGTGACAAGAGTTTGGTCAGAGAAAAACCCTGCATTCTTTCTGGATCACAGACCCTGGATCACAGAAACAAAGATTTTTTTTTAATCATGCACATCTGAGCAGCCTTAAAGTATCTTATAGTGAAATCCTATGTGGAGTTATATAACTCCACTGAAGTTAATGGGCTTAGACTTGAGTAACTCTGCAGAGGAATGCACTGTTAATTTGTAGCTTGGGGTTGGCTCCTGGACCTGGGGCTGCTGCTGGATAAGCAGGTGGAAAATGGGGTTAGGCACGCCTTTTACAAGTTTTGCCTGATTAGCCACTGCGGCCATTCCTGAGAAGGAAAGATCTGGACACTGGTGCATGCCCTGGTAACATCTAGATTAGATTACTGCAGCGCACTCCAGGTGGGACTGCCTTTGAAAGGTGTTCAGAAACGTCAGTGAGTGCAGAATGCTGCAGCCAGAATGTTGGCCAGAGTGGTCACTCCAGTCTTGTGGTCACTCCACAGTATCACTCCACAGAGTGGTCACTCCAGTATCACTCCAGTCTTGGCCAATCAACACTGGCTCCCAGTTTGTTTCCAGGCCTAATTCAAGGTGCTGGTGTTGACCGTTAAAGCCTAGTGTGGTTTGGGATCAGCATCCCTGAGGGACCACCTACTCCTATTTGAACCTACCCAACTGCTGAGGTGACCTTACAAGGACCCAATTCAGGTGTCCCCACCTTCTAATATTAGTTGGGGGCAACCTGAGAGAGGAGCTTCTCGTCATAGCACCAAAACTATTGGAACTCTTTCTCCAGGAATATTCTTCTGTTCCCTTCTGTCACTGTCTTCTGTCAGTAAACGAAGACATTTTTGTTTCGTCTGGAGTCCCCTAAATGATCCCTCCCTCCTTCTGCCCTATGTTTTAATGTATTTGGTCTCAATTATGTTTATAAACAGGTTTTAGTATATATTTTACAGTGTTTTGTTTTAACTGTCAACCATTTTGGTGGCTTTCATTGGGTGCAGAAATCTTACAAATAAACAAAATTAATTCATTTAATAGATAAACAGGTAGGGACTAATTTTAACTGGTAGGATTGCAAGTAAATAGTACAAGTTGTTTATTTCATTGAGACTATTGTAGTTGCCACATTTTTCTATAATGGGGAATGTGCAGTAGGTTTCAATTAAATCATGCTATACTTCAGTATTCCAAAAAGACCTCTGTAGTGAGGTTTTGGTAATAAGCAATTTCATTTACATTTTACTGATTATCTACATTCAGGCAGATGATTACTTAAGTAAAATTCTTTACCATCAATCAACAGCCCTAATTTGAATATTTTTAAATACACTTGAATTATTTTCTTCTGGGTTTTGTTGATGCAAATATTGGATATACGGTATTTAACCTGCACTAAGGAAATAAATCTGAAAATGTGCATGTTACACAGTGATATTTAGAGCCTTATAAATGTCCCATTTGGTATTATCACAACTTATAGCACAAACATAATACAAATAACAAATTATTATAGCTTTTATGCCGTAGCTACCAATCCTCATAGAGAAAATAAAGTTATCTGTTACTCTTCTGTATTAACTTACTGCAAGTACTCAAAAGATTACAAGCAAGCCATACATAAAGGAGTAAATTGGCCACAGTGGAGTCCTCTGTGTATTAATATTTTTTTTTTGGGGGGGGGGAACTACCACTTGCACATTTACAGCAATCCTTTATCTCAACGAGAAGAGTTCCATGAAGCATCACACAACACAGAATAGCCAATGCCTACTCACAGGAATGTGCACCTAGGCCTGGAGCCTAAGTGTAATAAAACACGACACTATGTCTGTTTTAAAAATATTTCCATTTTCTTTGTTAGACTTCAGAAGAGGCAACAACCCAGAACGCCCAATCCGCCATGGAAGCTTGCTGGCTAATTTTGGGCTAGTCGCAACCTCTCAGCCTAATATATCTCACAATTAGATCTGAGTCCAGTAGCACTTTGGAGACAAACAAGATTTTTGTTTGCAGATACCCGATGAAATTTAGACCCTGAAAACCTTGGTCTCTAAGGTCCCACTAGACTTGAATATAGTTGTACCACTGCAGACCAACAAGGCTAGCATCTAAAACATACATAACAATGTTGTTGCTGTGATGGTAAAATGGAGAGACTGAAGAACAGGTTGACGCACTTTGGATCCGTATTGGGGAGAAAAACAGCACAAACAGGGACGGTGGAAAATATCCCCTACTTTACTAAAGAAAGTGAGTTTAAGAACTTCCCTGAGCTATCAGCTCCCATGTGGTGTAGTGGTTAGAATGCTGGACTAGGATCAAAGAGATCCAGGTTTGAATCCCCATTCTGCCACTGGAAGTTGTTGGCTGACTGTGGGGCAGTGACACATTCGCAGCTTAACCTGACTCACAAGGTTATTGTGAGGATAAAATGGCGGACAGAACGATGTAAGCCACTTCGAGTCTTCACTGGGAAAACGGCAAGGTATGGCAGTTTTTATATCCAAAAAGGATGAGTGCTCTTGCTGTTTCTCCATCTAGGATTGTGGCCCCTCTTTTGGCAGAAGAACTGCCCGTTCAGTATTACTGTTCAATTTCACAAGTGCCTGAAGCTGTGGGGTTGGCGAGCAGAGCAAGAGAGCACATGAAGTAAACAAATAAATGTTCCATATAGTCAGAGCAACTACAGACCCTATTCTGAATAAAACCAGCTGCTCTTCATTATTTATTCCAGAATTTGGGGAGGCCTTGTAACCTGCCCTGTAACCGAGGCTCAGGTTTCCTTGCTTCCCATGCCACCAGAGAGACCAGATGTCAATATCCTTGATGCATTCAGCAACAATTAAACTGAGTACCTTTAGAGTGTCTTTGTTAAAATTGCTTCAGTTTAGCTTTTGTTAGCAATAAATGAAGCGATTCATGAATCTACCTTGAGCATCAGCGCTTTCAATCCCAAATGGAATCCAAAGAACCTGAACTCTCCACTAGAAGCTAGTAACATCTAAGCATCAGGTTGCAAAATACTGGACAAAAAAACAGTTGACCTGCTAAAGTCAAAATTATGCCACAGGAAGTAGTGCTTTGTGGCATATCTTATATTCTAATAGCAAAGTCAAGAAATCTTTGGATACATAAACCCAGTGACTAGAGCTGTGGGCAAGACAGATCTCTCTACAAACCTGAAAAGGGCCCTAGGTTTGCAGAAAAATGTGAAACCTTTAAAAAAACAACACTGGACATCTTTTAAAAATCCAAAAATGATAAAAGGAGTGCCTGTAGCTTTAAGCAACAGATTCCCTCAGTGGCTGTTGCTAAGCAGTCACAGTATTTCAAGCTAAGTTGCTCTAAGTAAAAGGCAGGGGAGCGGGCAGGGCTCTTTCCAGCCCTTTTTTGACCTTTGAGGGAGAGCTCACTGGGGTTGCCAGCTCCAGGTTGGAAAATTCCTGAAGATTTTGGGATACAGTCTGAGGAGGGCAGGGTTTGGGAAGTGGAGAGGCCTCAGCTGAATATAATACCATACAGTCCACCCTCAAAAGCAGTTATTTTCTTCAGGAGGACTATTGTCTGGGGTTCAGTTGTAATTCTAGGATATTTCCAGGTCCCACCTGGAGGCTGGCAGCCCTAGGCCTGGAAGCAACCTCTGGGTAACTTGATACCACCCAACTTGCATGACTGAACTAGGACTGGCTGCTCGCTACTATTCAACTGCAATGACCCTATGAAAGCCAGTGTGGTATAGTGGTTAGAGCTCCAGAGTAGGGTTTTGAAACCCAGGTTTGGATCCCCATCTTGCTTTGGAAGCTCACAGGGTGAGTTTGGCCCAGTCACATACTTTCAGCCTAAAGGAGGAGAAAAAAATAATGTAAACTGTTTTGGTCCCCACTGTGCAGAAAGGTAGGGTATGAGTGAAGCAATAAAGAATAAATATTGCTGAAGATGGGAGAGAGATAAAAGGTAGGTTGGTGAATGGCTGAGAAGAGAATGAGGCAAAGAGAGGATATGTGGATTGCCAAGTGGAAGTGAAAATGTCAACTCCAGGGTCAGCCATCGTGGTGGAGGATGCCAGGAGCGAATACAAGCCCAGCTGCCATGGCTGCGGACTCTGGGAATGGCTACAAGCCTGGTGGGAACAGATATGGGCCCAGCTGCTGCAGCTGCAGACTCCAGGAGCAGCTATGGAACTGGCTGCTGTGGACTTCGGGAGTGGCTCCATGCCTGGCCACACCAACAAAGCAATGTAGGAGCTTCCTTGCTTGGCTGCCACAGCGGAGCACTCTGAGAGCTGCTCCAGGCCCAGCTGTGCAGCAGAGGACTCCAGGAGAGACTCTAGGACCAGCCACAGCAGTGGAGGACACCAGGAGACATGCTGAGCTCAGAGCACCTTCCGGTACCATCACTGTCACCACAGATGGGAGATGGGGCCTGCAGTCGCAATGGTAGGGGGTGGAAGAAATGGGATTCTCCCCACCACAAGTCTCGTGGGCCTCCCACTTGTGCACAACTATTCACTACAACCATCACTGATTATAGTATAATAGATATATTAGTTATTTTTACCATATTTTCTAGGCTGAAAAATCCATTGGAAAATAGCATGTCAGAACAGTTCCTCAGGAGGAAAAAGAGAAATGCTACTTTTTGCATTGTTTCTTCCCTTGATTCGACATCAGTTGCAAATCTTGAAAAGAGCTGTATGTAAAACTAAGAGGGAAGGCACAACCATTCAATGTGTATATTCAACTCCTTGTTAATACTAACGGATACAGAAAGGCTGATTTGAGATTCTAAAAATCCAGAAGTTCTGCTATTTTAAACTGCAGTTAAGAAATTGTTTCAATTCCATTTTTATTTTGTGTACTTTACCACCTAAAGCCACACACTTATATCCAATAAAGCAATGACAACTTTACGCCGTAGAGATAGCACAGTAGAGATGAGGATGACAACTTTACAGCACATCATGAGGCCACAATGCAGAACAAGAGAATATGCAGCGCACAGAAGTGACATTTTAATATTGAAGCCCCATTGGTTTTTATTGTGATGAAGCTGCATGGAGACACCCGCTCACAATGAAAAAAATCCTCTTCAGATCTGCAGTCACATTAAGTAATAACTAAGGCTGACATCTTAAGCACATTTTACTCAGAAGAAGGTTTTACTGAGAACAGTGAATGAACTTCCAAGTAAACTGACTTTGGATCAGGGTATAAGGCCAGCAAGTCAGAAGGCGCTTACTTCAAGAGTCCCCATGGGTCTACTACAACATTGACTTCTACATAACAGCCTGAACCTAAACATTTCTTCAAATACATTAGAAACAGGAAACCAGCCAGGGAGGCAGTGGGGCCCTTGGACGACCAAGGGGTAAAAGGAGTATTGAAGGATGATAGGGAAATGGCTGAGAAGCTAAATGCATTTTTTGCCTCCGTCTTCACTGTGGAAGATGAGAAGTGCTTGCCCACTCCAGAACCACTGATTTCAGGAGGGGTGTTGAAAGACCTGAGTCAGATTGAGGTGACGAGAGAGGAGGTCCTAAAACTGATAGACAACTTAAAAACTGAAAAATCACCAGGCCCAGATGGCATACATCCGAGAGTTCTGAAAGAACTCAAATGTGAACTTGTAGATCTCCTGACAAAGATATGTAATCTTTCCTTAAAATCTGCCTCCATTCCTGAGGATTGGAAGGTAGCTAATGTCACTCCCATCTTTAAAAAGGGTTCCAGAGGAGATCCGGGAAATTACAGGCCAGTCAGTCTGACGTCGATACCGGGTAAATTGGTGGAAACCATTATTAAGGAAAGAATTAGTAGGCACATAGATGAACAAAACCTATTGAGGCAGACTCAGCACGGTTTCTGTAAGGGAAGATCTTGTCTCACTAACCTGTTAGTGTTCTTTGAGGGGGTGAACAAACATGTGGACAAGGGGGATCCAATAGATATTATTTACCTTGACTTCCAGAAAGCTTTTGATAAAGTTCCTCATCAAAGGCTCCTAAGTAAGCTCAAAAATCATGGGATAGAAGGACAAGTCCTTTTATGGATCAAAAACTGGCTAGTTCATAGAAAACAGAGAGTGAGTGTAGGTGGGCAATTTTCTCAGTGGAGGGTGGTAAGCAGTGGGGTACCGCAGGGATCAGTACTTGGTCCACTGCTTTTTAACTTGTTCATTAATGATTTGGAGATGGGAGTAAGCAGTGAAGTGGCTAAATTTGCGGATGATACAAAGTTGTTCAGGGTGGTGAAAACCAGTGAGGATTGTGAGGCACTCCAAGGGGATCTGTCAAGGATGGGCGAGTGGGCGTCAACATGGCAAATGGGGTTCAATGTGGCCAAGTGCAAGGTGATGCACATTGGAGCCAAAAATCCTAAATATAAATACACATTGATGGGGTCTGAACTGGCAGAGACTGAGCAAGAGAGAGATCTTGGAGTTGTAGTGGATAACTCACTGAAAATGTCGAGACAGTGTGTGACTGCAATAAAGAAGGCCAATGCTATGCTGGGGATTATTAGGAAGGGTATTGAAAACAGATCAGCCAATATAATAATGCCCCTATATAAATCAATGGTGAGACCTCATTTGGAATACTGTGTGCAGTTCTGGGCACCACACCTTAAAAAGGATATTATAGCTTTGGAAAAAGTGCAGAAAAGGGCAACTCGAATGATAAAAGGGTTGGAACACTTTCCCTATGAGGAAAGGTTAAAGCGCTTAGGGCTCTTTAGCTTGGAGAAAAGACGACTGAGGGGTGACATGATCGAGGTTTATAAGATTATGCATGGGAAAGAGCAGGTAAAGAAAGAGGTACTTTTCTCCCTTTCTCACAATACAAGAACTCGTGGGCACTCCATGAAACTGCAGAGCGGTCGGGTTAGAACGGATAAAAGGAAGTACTTCTTCACCCAAAGAGTGATTAACACATGGAATTCACTGCCACAGGAAGTGGTGGGTGCTACAAGCATGGACGGCTTCAAAAGGGAATTAGATAAGCATATGGAGCAGAGGTCCATCAGTGGCTATTAGCCACAAGGTATAGCTAGGGGCTCTGGGGCAAGTGATGCTCTGTCTTCTTGGTGCTTGGGGGGGGGTCAACAGTGGGAGGGGTTCTAATGTCCTGGCCCCACTGCTGGACCTCCTGATGGCACTGGTATTTCTGGCCACTGTGTGACACAGAGTGTTGGACTGGATGGGCCTTTGGCCTGATCCAACATTGGCGTCTCTTATGTTCTTATGTTCTTTTGAAAGCCCATTGAACTCTACAAGCCTAAATAAAGTTAATCATGAACAGGAAGTGTAGCTTTATCCATCATATTTTTATCTCACCTTTTGGTGTAGTAGTTAAGAGTGGTGGATTCTAATCTGGAGAACAGGGTTTGTTTCCCCACTTCTCCTCCACATGAAGCCAGCTGGGTGACCTTGGGTCAATCACAGCTCTCTCAGAGCTCTCTCAGCCCCACCTACCTCACAGGGTGTCTGTTGTGGGGAGAAGTAGGGAAGACCATTGTAAGCCACTCTGAGACTTCTTTGACTCCTTTGGGTAGTGAAGAGTGGGGTATAAAACCAACTCTTCATCTTCTTCCAAGGAACTCTAAACCAGGGTACATTGTTCTCTCTCCTTAATCCTCACAACAACCCTGTGAGGTAGGATAGGCTGAGGGAGAGTGCCTGGCCCAAAGTCCTCCAGTCACTATCAGCCAAACCCAGGTTTCCCAGTCCTAATTCAGTACTCTGTTTAGAGTACTATGAAACATGACCTGAAATATTCAGTCCTAGGTACTTCCATGTAAACTAGGTTTACTTCCATGTAAACATGAATAGGACTGGGCTCTAAAACGACAATCTTCTATGCATTTATTCAACTGGGAACAAAGCTACCAGATTTTTATGGGCCCCTGTACTCCTGTGCCTTTAAAAGCAGCTTGATCCCCAGACATTAGCAGATGATATACCACGAAAAGCCTCCCTTGCTGATTTCTGCAGCTCAAAGTGCTGTTACAGAAATAAAGCAGATCATGCTTCTTTTCCTAGTCAGTTGGGAACCCTGCTTGGAAGCAAGTCCTATCTGGAACTTTATCTTAACTTTTATTGTCAGCCTGCAATCCTATGCATGGGAGTAATTGAACGCAATTTGATTTAACTGCAAATACTGTAAATACGAAACTGGGCCGTTAAACTAAAATCTTTCACATGAGGGATACTTAAATCCCACTGAAGCCAATTTTTTTTCCTGCAACCTGATTGTACACAAAACTGCAGACTAAATTAGCTGCTACTTCTCTGTAATCTGAGTCAAAATCAATAGCCATATTCAGTTGACCAAGTTTGCAGCCAATGAACGAGGGGGGGGGGGTCAGTATCGCAACCACTGGTCCATTCCTCACCCCTTGGTTACTTTGATCTTCTGCACAGAGCCTACAGGCATAGAGACCATAAGAACATGGTGTGCACAACCTGTACCCTGCAAAAATGATGTACTCCAAGTTTACACACGTACAGTTGTTGTACATCCAGGCTCTGTGCAGATCAGATAAATTCACACAGGTCAAGGCCAGCGGGCAGGATAGTAACACTGCATGGGTATCAATAGTAGCAGAAAAGTGGGTATAAGTACGTTCCAAATACATACATGATCCTAGACCCCTCCCATCATACGTTCATTGACAGGAAAGAACCAAGCTCTTGTACAGCTGAAAGAAGTTATTAAACGTAAGATTTTATCAGGTAAGATTCATGTATATACACACACACATATAAGACTGCATAGTGTGTTCCTAAGATTAGTTTGCAATGTCACACCTCTGTGGTCGCTGTTAATCAGTGAAGACTACTGAACCCATGGATGAGGTCCATCCTTTCACCATCTTGGATGGAGGCACAACGCAGTGGTTAGGGCAGAAATCCTACTCATCCTTACCTGGGAATAAGCCCCATTGAATGTAGTAGGATGTACTGCTGAGTAGACAGGCACATAACCCTGATCTAGATAGCCTAGGTTAACCTTATCCCATCAGACCTCAGAAGCTAAGCAGGGTTGACCCTGGGTAGTATTTGGATGGGAGATCTCCAAGGAATATACCAGGGTTGTAATGCAAAGGCAGGCAATCACAAACCACCTCTGAAGGTCTCTTGCCTTGAAAACCCCAACAGGGGTAACCACAGGTAAGCTATGACTTGACAATAAGAGTCAAGCACATTACTGATATTTCCGTGAATTGCCTTTTTAAAATAATTGCTGGTTTGAATCCCACCCTTCCTCCAAGCAATTCAGAACAACATACTTGATCCCCAATTCTTATCCCTACACCATCCCTGTGAGGTCTGTTCACTCATTTATTGACAGCCTCCATAGTCCACCATTCTGCTTACGTAGGCTGAGAGTGACTGCCCTTAAACGCACCCAGAACACTGCACTATATGGTGTGTTGTATTTTCCTGGATCTGCTATACTACTCCGGTCTCAGCCAGGACCCAAACAACAGCATGGGAGGCAGAAGTACATCAGGCGACACTTCCACACCACCGCAAACGACAGAGGCAACGCTGCACGCACTAACTTCTCAAAACAAAACTCCAGTGGCACTGCTAACTTCTGCCTGCCCGGTGCAGGAACTGAAAGTACAAAACCGCTCTCGGGGAGAAAAGAGGGGCTTTTTTTGTTTTTTGGATGCGGCTAATAAATGCGCAGGAGAAGGGAAGTGGTGGTGATTCACTCCAGCAAAGCCTCACCCTCCTGCCCAAGGGAAGCCGGTGGAGAGCTGGGAGGCAACGGGGGGACCCTTACCTGGGCACCTGTGTGAGGGAGGAGGGGAAGAAGAGCGGGACTGCCTGCGGAGCTCGGGCTTCTCGAGCCAAGCCCCCGCTTTCCTCAGCCGCGGAGGCGACGGACAGGCCTTGCGTCTGCGCCGCAGCCCGGGGCGAGGGCCGCTCCCGCCAAGCGCCCCGCCAAGCGCTCCGCAGCGGCTCAAAATGGCGGGTGTGCGCCGAAGGAACCCGGGGAGAGCGGGTACAAAGAACCCGCGTCCCACCACCCCTCTCAGGCGCCGTCTGTGCGACATCTGCCCCCTCTCCTCCCCGAAAAGAAAACCTAACGCGACGCTTCCATTTCCCGCTATCTCAAGGAGAGAGCGTGCCTCCTTTTCACTGCTCTCCCACCGCGGAGGAACACCTGAGAAGCCACAGGCGTTAGTTTCCTATCCAGCGAGATGCCGACGGGCCGCAAGCGTCCCTAGAAGCCACGTGGAGGCCTCAGTGTTTGGGTTGCTATGACAACAGCGGCGGGAGGCTCCGTACGTAGGGAGCTCTCCAAGGCGCTTGTAGCTGTTACCTGGCCAGAGGCTATGGTTACCAACAGGCCTGGAGGAAAACGCACCGTTCTTTTTTCTGATTTATTGCGGCAGGAGCCAGTAATGATATAATGGCTGCTTAATCTGCGGCATTGAGGCGCTGAAGCTTTTCATGGCATGGAGGTAAATAGCAGTACACCGTCTGTTAAAGGGGCAGGGCGTTTCTTTCTCCAGCTATTGGCAACGCTAGTCAGAGCTGGCGTTAAAAAGTTTCGTCCCAGCTGGGAATTAGAAGAGTTCGTGGACTGATGACTAAATGGGCTGAACATCATGTTGCCAACTTCCAGGTGGCGTCTGGAGACTTCCTGGGATTACACATGATATCCAGACAATAGAGGTCAGTTCCCTTGGAGAAAATGGCTGCGTTGGAGGGTGAACCCCAGAAGAGTCCCTCTCCTCCCCAGGCTTCACCCCCAGATTTCCAGATATTCCCCAAGTGGTAATTGGCAAAGATCTATTGGTAGACATATTGACTAAATGGAACCTCCATGGTCAGAGGCAGAATATCTCAATGATAATTTTATCTGGAGGGCAACAGCAAAGGGAGGCTTTAGCCTCTAAGCCACTGCTTGTAGGCCTTCTGGGGCATCAGGCTGACCACTGTGAAAAAATGGGGTAGTGGCAGAGGTGGAGTGGTGGTAGAAAATTTCCTAGTTGTTTATTTTATTGGTTAAAAATTCCATTTCTAAAGATACATTCTTTTGTAAAAATAATAGCAGTGGATGGTTGCCACTACCAGTGCAATAGTAGGCAAGTCGGGATGTTTCAGTTTATTTATTTTAAATATTTAGCTGCCCAACTTTTTCGCACGCATTCCAGGACCCTAGGTGGGTAACAACAATGTAAAAACAACACGAAACAATTGAATAAAATAAACATTAAAACAATGCATTAGAGTGTAATTAACATTTTTCTGATGATTATCACTAGGACCTGTGTGAGAATACCAGTATCCTAAACAGATTACACCTTCTAAATCAAATGGGTTTAGAAGACTGCAAGTATTTTTAAGACTGGATTGTAGAAGGGGAGGGATGATAGAACCACAAATACATATAGCAACAATCTAAATAAAAATTATTATGAATTCATGGGTCCCCCTTAAACGAAAACAATGGAAGGGAAGTGCACACTATATCATCCTTAAATTTTTACAGGTATTATTCTAATAAAATCATCTCCATATAAAGCTTTGAATTTGATTGACTGCAACAGTTAAAGCAAACTTGGTTCATTTTTTTCTTCATCAAATATTCCAGCTCAAGTTTTTGTACCTATTGTGACAAAAACTAAGATGAATACTTTTAAAAGCAAAGTTTGGTGTAGTGGTTAAGTGTGCGGACTCTAATCTGGGAGAACCGGGTTTGATTCCCCACTCCTCCACTTGCACCTGCTGATGTGACCTTGGGTCAGTCACAAGCTCTGGCACAGCTGTCCTTGAAAAAGAGCAGTTTGTGTCAGAGCTCTCTCAGCCCCACCCACCTCACAGGGTGTCTGTTGTGGGGAGGGGAAGGGAAAGGAGTTTGTAAGCCGCTCTGAGAATCCAAGTGAAGGGCGGGATATAAATCCAATCTCTTCTTCTTTTCTTCTTCTAAAATATTATTTACTACATATAAGTAAAAAAACCCTAAATCTATTTAGGGCTTATGGAAACTTATTTATTTATTTAATATATTGGATTTACTAGGCCGCCCTTCCCTACAAGTAGGGATCAGGGCAGCTTACAACAAAATAATATACAAGTTTCAGTTTAAAACTAAGTTATCTGATTCACATTTTTCTAAAAAAATCCATGTCACTGGATACTGGACATGATGGACTATTTGTATGATCAGCAGGAGTCTTCTCATTTATTTATGTACTCAAAGTATTTACATCCCTCCTTACCTTATTAGACTCAAGGACGATAACAAAACAATAACATGTTACAAACAAATAAGGCACAACAAGTATAAGCTCCCTCCCTCTCCCACAAATTAAATCTAATAGCTAGAATGTGTAACTGAACAGATACTTTCCATCAAGCCCAGAACAAAGAGCAAGTCTTACCCACCTTTTCAGAGTGCTGACAGAGGAAACAGAAATTCAGATCAACAATGTTAGAGATGTATGGGTATGACCAGTCCAGGGGTCATTTCCTGCAGGAGCGCACAGGAGCGGAGCTCCGGCAGTAAAGAGCCCAGGGGGCGGGCACATGCAACAAGCCCCACCCCCTGCTCCCAGCAGCCCTCAGTCAGAGCAAGAAGCAGCCAGGTAAGTTGCAGAGCCCTCCCCCCGGCCCCCCGGTCCAAAACAGTCCAGTGGCACCTTTAAGACCAAGTTTTATTCAGGTACAAGCTCTCCCTCCTCTGCAAGGACAGATCTGCACGTCCCCCCTCCAATAGCTAGCAATCCAAAACAGTCCAGTGGAGCCTGAGCGGTGGGTGTTGCCTTCTGACACACTTCCGGTGATGACAGGGGGTGTGGCATATGCAAATAAGTTATGCTAATGAGCTCCTGCACCTCTTTTTCTACGAAATGACCTCTGGTAATGACTATTATTAGTTATAAGGTTTCAGGATATATTCTAAAGATACATGATGCAGCAAAACAGCTGGGAACTCAAACTCTTCCTGAGTGGGCTCCCGTCTGACCCTGCTTTGCTTCTGAGATCTGAGGAGATTGGGCTATACTATAGCATTTCATGTCTCGGGAAGTAATATAACAAATTCTGTATCTAATGCTTGTTGTAATTCACCTTGAGCCTGCTTGCAGGGTAGGGCAGGCTAAAAGCGCAATAAAATTGAAAAATAAATAGATTATAATTAGCGTAGCATACAGGGGGTGAGCTTGTATGACATACGGATGAGAGGGTGTAACATGGATGGCTAATGTATAGGCAGTGAGCGGATTTTAGCTCGCTCGCGGAGCCAAATGGACCCAATGAGGCTTCAACTGGCCCTGTGGGAACCGATGCCCCCTGGCGGTTCGTTGGATGAGCTTGTGGATGACTGGCATAGTCGACTCTCCACAGCCATCGACGTGATCGCTCCCCGGCGCCCTCTGCGCCCTCGCTCTAAGCTAGCCCCCTGGTATACACAGGGGTTGCGGCTGATGAAGCAAGAGTTAAGACGGTTAGAGAGACGGTGGCACCGAGCTCGCGACAAGGCTACAAGAGTATCTTATAGGACGTTTATGCGATCCTATGAGATGGCAGTCAAGGCTGCGAAGAGGGATTTCTACGCAGCCAGGGTTGCATCCGTAAGCCCAATTATTTAGAGTAATTTGGTCTTTGACGGCTCTGCCTCAGGGCAGACAAAATGATAGGGAATTGGATATTGGCTGTGAGGCTTTTGCGAGCTATTTTGCTGATAAAGTCTTGTTGCTCCGCCGCAATCTCCCCGCCACAGTTGAAACAGTTAGTGAACTCAAGGCCCCTTGCGCGTCTTTGGGTCCGGGTTTAGAATGCTTCGACCAGCTCAGCCTGGAGGAAGTCGACAGATTGCTCGTATCTGTACGCCCAACCACATGCGACCTTGATCCGTGCCCCTGAGGGGTTTCGAGGTGCCTTGAGGGAGATTGTCAACAAGTCCCTCTTGGAGGGGCGGTTCCCCGAGACACTCAAGGAAGCGATGGTCCGCCCTCTCTTGAAAAAACCAACTCTGGACCTGGCCGAATTGGCCAACTATCGGTCGGTGATTGAGAAGGTGGTGGCCGGTAGCGGTTCAGCTACAGGGTTATCTGGATGATGCTTCTGTCCTTGATCCATTCTGGTCCGGTTTTCACCCGGGGCATGGGATGGAGACAGTACTGGTGGCCCTGACTGATGACCTCCGTAGACATCTGGATCAAGGCGATGTGGCGGCGCTGTTGTTGTTAGATCTGTCGGCCACATTTGATACGTTCGACCACCAGCTGCTGGCCCACCGCCTCGCCGACGTGGGGATCATGGGGCCTCGTTTCTCCAAGGCCGGGGACAGAGGGTAGTGCTAGGGGAACGGCAGTCCCGGAGGCACCCGCTTGAGTGTGGGGTGCCTCAGGGGGCTGTCCTTTCCCCGATGCTGTTTAACATATACATGCGCCCCCTCGCCCAGATTGTCCGGAGGTATGGGCTGGGGTGTCATCAATACACAGATGACACCCAGCTCTATTTGATGTTGGGCGGCCGGTCGGACTCCGACCCAGAAGATCTGCACCGGGCTTTACAAGCTGTGTCTGGGTGGCTCAGGCTGAGCAGGCTGAAGTTAAACCCGGCGAAGACGGAGGTCCTGTGCTTGAGTCGGACCGGATCGGGGTTAGGGCTTCCACTCCCGACCTTCAATGGGGCACCTTTGGTGCCGGCTTTGGAGGTTAAGACTTTGGGAGTGCTCCTGGACCCCACCTTACTGATGGAGGCCCAGGTGGCGGCCACTGCCAGATCGGCCTTCTATCATCTGCAGCTGATACGGCAGTTGGTTCCTTTCCTTGACCGCAATGACCTAGCTACAGTGATCCATGTGACAGTCACCTCGAGGCTAGTCTACTGTAACGCTCTCTACATGGGGCTGCCTCTGTCGCAAATCCGGAAGCTACAGCTGGTGCAGAATGCTGCGGCCAGGTTGTTGGTGAGCGTCCCGGGCTGGAAGCACACCCAACCTGTGCTGAAAGCGCTGCACTGGCTGCCTATAGCATACCGGGTTCGCTTCAAAGTGCTGGTGCTTACCTTTAAAGCCCTACATGGCCTGGGTCCGACTTACCTGAGGGACTGCATTTCCCCATACATTCCCCAAAGAGCACTTCGGTCGGGGTCACAACACCAGCTGGTGACCCCGGGCCCTAAGGAGGCCAAGCTTGTGGCAACAAGGGCCAGGTCTTTTTCAGTGGCGGCTCCTAGCTGGTGGAACGAGCTCCCGGAGGAGATCAGGACCCTGCGGGACCTTGTGCAGTTTCGCAGGACCTGCAAGATGGAGCTCTTCCGCCAGGCTTATGAGTAGGAGCCGCCACAGCCACTTACACCACCGCTCTTTGTAAAGAGAGACCACCTTCCATCACCCCAGCCTTCCCCCCCGTTACACAAGATGTTAGGAGTTATGTACATCCGCAGAACTGATTTTAAGCTGTTTTAAGTTGTTTTAATTCTGTATTTTGTATTATGTAATGTGTACACTGAACGCACTCGGTGCCTTATGTAAGCTGCCCTGAGTCCGCTTGCAGAGAGGGCGGGGTATAAATGTCATAAAATAAATAAAATAAATAAATAATGTGGAGAACAGAACCATGAAATGACCCTCTTTTTGGTTTAGTCTGGAACAAGAGTTACTTGGGCATTACCTGGGCCTAAGAATGCCAGCTTATATTTATTTATTATTTATTTCATTCAATTTGTATCTCTCCCTTCCCACTATAGCCATCAGGCACTCCTTCATATGCTCAGCCTCCAATGGATTATATCCTGTCATCTCTCAGCAGTGGCCCTTGGTGATTTATGTTGAACAGACAGGTCAGTTGCTGCACAAACAAGTAAATGGACATAAGCAGTGGCAATATTGAGAAACCCAAGAAAGAACATTTCCATCTTCCAGAACACTGTATTAATGAAAGCCAGCACTTTCCAACGAAGGGACTTCAAAGGAGGCCTCTCAAAGGAAATTGCTAAATTAGAATTCAACAATAGGTTTTATAGCATCTGATGGAGGACCAGGAAGTCTGACAATTTTATTAGTGCCTATGTGTGCAAAATTGCTTAAGATAACCAAATAATGTGTGTTACCGCCAGTTATGGCTGTTACGAATGATCACTGCCCTGTATAATTCTCAGTTTTGCATAGAAATATCACAAAACAGTTTTCTTTTCTCTGGCCGCATGAGAATTCAGTGCATCAAACAAAGTGCTACAAGAAATCCGTTAGAGAAAGTGCTACCAGACTTGTGAACAAAAGCAGTGTTATTGTTGTGACACTATTTGTTTACATTTACATGCCAAATATGTAAGAATCCTTGCGTGAAATCAATTTCACTCCATCTTTGGTGGAGGGGGGGGGGGAAGAAATTAAGAGAAAATGGAAACGTCTTTTTCCTCTACAGTGAGGCTATTCCACTCCTCCACTCCCTCCTCTATTACATTTGTACAGTTACCAAACTACCAATGCATAGTCAGAGTTGGGAAGGGAATTGTCCACATTCCTCTTCGTAAACTAGTGTCTGAAGACACAATATTACTCAAGAGACTTTCATCAATGGGTAGCTCCCTGACAATATTGGTGCAATTATCGTACAGTCATCCAAAAAGCAAACAGTTGTCAGGATTATTGGGAAATGGAATATAAAAATCAGAAAAATATAATGCGTGCACATAAATCACTCCTCCTGTTGTCTACAGCTCTGCTCTCTAATTAGATATTATAGCCCCAGTAGAAACCGGTTGACAGGAATGGGTTTAAAGCTTAATGAGGAGAACTGTGGTGGCACAAGGAGGGCAAGGCACCTGGACAAAAAGGCACAGCAGGGAAGGACCTTGAAGCAGATTTGCTGGGGGGGGGGGGATAAGATACGGAGAGTAGCAGGCAAGCTGGGGAATACTGACTGGAAGGAGGAGTTTGGTGCAGCAGGGCAGGCATTAGGAGGAGACAGGAAGGCAAAGTCCTTCAGGACAGGAATACTTCACAATCATGTATATAATCTTAGTGGCTATCCTTAGGAATCAAGAAAATCCAGACCCGAGCTTCCGGTCAATGGCGACACGCTAGCAGATGCCTTTCCCGGACCTCCGGGAGGCGATCTGCACACCAGCTGTAAGGAGTGGTGTGATTGTCCGTCACCCCCCCCCCCGGAGCCTGTGCGAAAGGCTCCTTGCCATGGGGCTTTGGAAGGGTGGCCTCTTCGCCAGCGCGATGCTGGTGAATTGAGGCGCTCTCCTGCCCTGACAGTCCTGCTGCTGCTGCATCCGCATGGAAACAGAGCCGCCGGCCAGGACAAGCGTTGGAGATCGGGCAATTTAAACGTGATCAGGTGAGGTCAACGGACAAACAATGAACTGTAAGTCAAGTGAAATCGAAATGCCAAAAATCTAAAAGAAAGCTCCCTGGGAACGGCGAGATGAGCGAGGGGGGGGGCTCCCATACGCATAACTAAAGCAGCGATTCCCCGAGGGGGGGCTGAAGCATAAATGTTGAAATGTTTTGAGAGACCAGAACGTAGAAAAGCACTTGGGCGAATTTCAGAGACTTTAGCATCTTCCATCTTCTGGAGCAGGTCATCCATCAGAGTGACCAAGGCCGTTTCAGTCCTGTAACCAGGCCAGAAATCAGACTGGAAAGGATCTGAACAACTGGCTTCATCCAGGAACCCTTGAAGTATAAGATAGGACAGATAAGACACGAGAAATCAATATGAGGACGTACCTAGTCGTTTCTTTTTGTGACAGAGAGCAAGGCACTGATTAAGACTGTGCCCATTCACCACCCAAGAAACTGAAGCTGTTGCTTGGAGTTGTACATTTCAGCAGGACACAGAAACAGCTGGCGGCAGCAGCATGGGAGGAGCTTGTGCTGGTTGACTGCCTCCTAAAGCTGTGCTGCTAGTGGCATAGGAGGAAGCAACGGTTGCTGCCTGCCCCCCCTTCCACAGTTGCAGACCCTCAAAGGTCTTGCTAGTGTGCACGGGATCTTGTTTTGCTCTTGACTGCTAGAGGAATGGGCGGAAGAGAGGCATACCCTAAGCCTCTTATCGCCGCCCACTTCCCATAGCGCTGTTGCCACCAGCCAGTAGAAAGGCAGTGTATCCAGTTATATCACCTGCTTGAGGTAACAAAATTCCTTGAAACTGCCCCTGGATTAAGAGTCTGAGATTTATTTATTTTGTATATTTACTTTATTTCTCCCCTATGGGGACCCAAAGTGGTTTACATTGTTCTCCTCTCCTCTGTTTTCTCCTCACAACAACCCTGTGAGATAGGTTAAGCTGAGAGTATGTGACTGGCCCAAGATCACCCAGCAAGTTTTCATGGAAGAGTGAGTAGAGATTCAAACCTGGGTATCCAGCAATGCTCCCTCTGAGCTGTGGAGTCCTGTGAGCAAACATTCCACTTTGTGAGCTACCAGCATTAAAGTTGTGAGCAGGCAGGTGATTTGGCCACTGCATAAATTAGTTTGCTCCGGACTGGAGCCTTGCTGAATTGGCCCCCCTATGACACCCAAGGTTATGTGGCAGTCAGGGCTTCAGAGCACAGTGGGGGCTGCTGGTGGGAGGGAGATGGAAAGCTGATCAATGAGGGGGAAATGTAGGTTGATGCTTGGCTGGGAAGTAGATAGGGTTGCCAACTCCAGATGGGAAAATCCTGGAGATTTGAGAGATGGAGCCTGGAGAGGGTGAGGTTTGAGGAGGAGTGGGGCCTCAGACAGGTACAATGCCACCCCGGTCTGACATAAAAAGTCACTTGGGCTGGAAATTTTTATTTTATTTTACTGTCATCATTTATACGGGAAAGTGGCCATCCCTGATTTAAAGAAAAAATCCTTGCCCCTTTAATGGAAAAGACACCTTGGCTTCGCGTAGCACTTTCCCTTCTGAGTATTTCATTATGGTGTGTGACAGTAATGAGAACATCCAAGAAAACTGACAGAGCATCATAGTTTACTGCCCTGCTGGGGCAACCTATGCTTAGGTTTTGCAGCTAAATTAAAAGCTCCGACGTTTTCCTGTGTCGCTGCTAAGCAGCTGTTACTGCGATCCTACTCCCTTCAGACGCTCTATAAATATGTGGAGGAATCTGCTGTTCTGTTTCAGTTCTTTCACAAAGGTGTCCCTTTTCTTTACATTTCGGTAGAGAAGAAACCCCTTGCAAAACTACCATATTAGCTTTCTGTTGCGGGCTTGAATAGTAAATAATTGCTCAAATGTTTAAAAGGGTCTTGATATATGCAGTAGTATCTCTCTCTCTCTCTTTTCAGTTGTCAGTATTTACTTCAGCCGTGCCTTCAATATTTATTTTTATTTTCAGACAATTTGATTTGATATGGTTCTCTCACCCCACTCCATCCTGTGGGCTCAGGGTGGCTGACAGTGATCTCGTTAGTACCATCTCAAAATGGTTCACAATCTGATGGGCAGAAAAGGATACTTTGGATAGGCGTAATCTTCGTGGGGGCAGCGGGGCGTTAGCCCTCGCCGAAATTTTCAGGAAGGTGCTCAGCCTCCCCCGGGAGCCACCCTTGCTCCTAGCAAAGCAATGCCTCTGGCCCAGCCCCAGCCCCCCCCCCCGGGAAATTGGAAAGTCTACACCCTTGGAAACAATTAGAGAGAGCGATGGGTCTAAGGTGGCAAGGTGGGATAGAAATTTTTGTATAAATTAATGAATATGATCTTTCTCTTCACTTAGTCGGGCACCAGAATCAGGTGTCAGTGCAGCACGGCATCTGTCTGGGGCCACACACTGGGAGAGAATCCACTCTCCCAGTCAGTGTCCCTATCACCGACTGAACCCTGGTTTCAACACTTAAGCTTGCACACAAAACTCCCCAGTCATCAGCCGCAGCAACAGCCACTGGAGTCCTTTCGCTCTCATTGGGTCTACCAGGTGGCAGCCAGGAGGGAGAAGAACAGCAGCTACTACCAGAATCTGAGCCCTCTCCCTCAGGTAAGTGGTGGCTGACTATGACTGATCCGAGGGCTCAGTGATACTATGGTCCTTTGCTTAGGTATGGTTGGGTAGGGCTCCACATGGACTGCCCCAGAGCTTCTCACCTATTTTGAAGAAGAAGAGTAGGTTTTTATACCCTGCTTTTCTCTACCTTTTTTGTTGTTCAGTCGCACAGTCGAGTCTGACTCTTCACGACCCCATGGACCACAGCACACCAGGTCCTCCTGTCTTCTGTCATGCTCTGGAGTTTGCTCAATTTCAGCTTAAAATCACCTTGCCTTCCCCCCTCCCCACAACAGTCACCTTGTGAGGTAGGTGTGGCTGAAAGAGTCCTGAGAGAATTGTGACTGGCCCAGGGTCACCCAGTAAACTTCATGTGGAGGAGTGGGGAATCAAACCCAGCTGTCCAGATGAGAGTCTGTTGCTCTTAACCACTACACTACATTGGCTCCTTGGAGCAGAGTCCAGTCCCAGATGCTAGAGATGCTTTCCCTTTTCTCTAGCTCCGTTCTCTTATCACCCGAACTATATTAAGAAGGGGGAAAAGACAGCAAAGTCCAAGATCCAAGCCCAACACATTGAACATGCAGATCTACCGTATGTACATATTCATAAAAGGTCCAAACTGGCGGGGACTGACCAAGAGAGAGATCTTGAAGTCATAGTAGATAACTCAATGAAAATGTCGAGACAGTGTGCAACTGCAATAAAAAAGGCCAATGCTATGTTGGGGATTATTAGGAAGGGAACTGAAAACAAATCAGCCAGTGCCATAATGCCCCTGTATAAATCTGTGGTGCAACCTCATTTGAGATACTGTGTACAGTTCTGGACACCACACCTCAAAAAGGATATTATAGCATTGGAAAAAGTGCAGAAAAGGACAACTAGAATGATGATAAGGTTGGAACACTTTCCCTATGAAGAAAGGTTAAAGCGCTTGAGGAAGAGAGGAGACACTGGGAACTTCTCTCCCCTGCTCCAATTTCCCCGAGGTGGTGGTGGTGGTGTGTATGTGCGCTTCCTTCTTGCAAAGTGGAAGGAGCTGCCCGAGCACAGTGAAGAGAGCTGCAAGCTGCTGCAGTTTGCTTTTAATTGCCACGTTGGGGAGGACTCAATGCTATCAGAACAACAGGAGAGAGAGAGACGGGAAGAGAAGGCTCCTCCTCCTCTGCCCTGGTAAGTCCATTCTCTACGCAGCTGCAGTGAACTCTGTTTTACTTTTTCGCTGTTTTTTTAACTCCCCCTCTCTATTTTAAAGTTTTTAGATTTTTCTGCACACCTGGGAAGTAACTCACGTGTGCAGGATAATCTCTTTTTCCTCCATGCGGTCCCAATCTGCGGAAATAAGTATCCGCACAGAGAGGGGACCCTTGGCTATTAGTATATAGATAATGGAGCAGAAGTCCATCAGTGGCTATTAGCCACAAGGTATAGACAAGAACTCTCAGGCTGGGGCAAGTGATGCTCTGCCTTCTTGGTGCTTGGGGGGGGGACAACAGTGGGAGAGCTTCTAGTGTCCTGGCCCCACTGGTAGACCTCCCGATGGCACCTGGTATTTTTGCCCCCTGTGTGACAGAGTGTTGGACTGGATGGGCGATTGGCCTGATCCAACATTGGCTTCTCTTATGTTCTCAGATATCCCAATACACTTAAGCAGTTCATCTTCACCAGGAAAAACAGCTGAAATGCCATTTACTCCACAACAGCTAAGCTCCATTTCACTACACATGATAGAATTATACTTGGCTTTCTTCTGGTCATTCGGCTTTGCTCCCCCACTGTCTCTTTAATTGTTGTCTAAAACACCGACATTTAGTAGGTTGGCAGAGCAATATTTCTGAGAATCAGGCTGCCATTTAAAGGCAATGCTTCGGGGCCAGAAAACAAAAGGCATTCACCCCAGTTGACACTTGACCCATAAAACCATGCTCCATCAATGCTTTCGAGCAAGCAGCACGAATAGGCGTGGGCTTGAGCACAGTGACCTGTATGGCTTTAACTGCTGAGCTGTGTGAGCAATGCTAGGAGAGACAGAAATGATGGCTACGAGGCCTACTTTTCAGCTAATGAGTTCTGTGCCTTAAGCACCCTGCACCGGGCATCCATGAACAATTATCCTCTGAGGAAACACAGCTGTATCTCAGGCCTACTTTGCCAGGTTGGGGCCAGTAACACCGGCATCACTTCTTAGCATCGATGGATTGATTGACTGGAGGTAAAGCAAGCAGGCTCTTCTGGAAAGAATATGCTTCTGCAAAGCAAAATAAAACAAAAAAAAATCATTATTGACATAAAGAAAAACCCTGAGTCAATGGACAGCTGTCAGCCCCTGACCTGAAGATAATGTTTGTTTCTTTCTGGGCTCCAGGGAAAGAAAATGATTTGCTAGTGGAGTTTCTCCTGCTGCTTCAATGGCCCGGCCTCCTCCACAGCAGCCTGACTGCTCACTCTTGTCTTCTGTCCCCTGCAGGGCAGAAGCTCTTCTTGCAACCACAAAAATGAGTAGGAGTCCTGCGGCTCTGAAAAGATTTGATTTTAGCACGAGTTAGAACCCACTTCAGAGGGAATATGAGGTGGATCCTCTTCATGCCTCTGATGAACTGAGCTTTTGTCTGAAATAGTTTATGTTAGAATAAAAAAAAGAGTCTTCGTGGTACATCAAAACTCCTGTTTAATACTTTTGGAGTCCTGGTGGCGGGGGGCGTGTTTTGGTACATGGAAGGGAACAAGATTGACTGTTCCCGCCACACCATGCCCCATGGCATTTTAACATGGTTCAATCCTTCTATAAAATCCTTCTCTCCTTAGCATGGATCAGCCCCTGTCAGCCTCTACCTGGGAAAACCATGACTCAGTTGTGTGTTGCTGGCGGCTGGGCCAGGCTCAATTGAGGTTGCCTTCCGCTAGGCCAGGCCCAGTTGCATGGTGAGGAATCTGTGAGGACTTGTGGTGGGCACTTCCCACACCATTTCCTCTTTATTTCCTACTGACAGCCTCTGTTTCCTCAAATTTCCCTGCTCCCTTCTCTCCTCCACCCCCTCCTATCTCCATAATGGAGACCCAAAGCACCTTACATCATTCTCTTCTCTTCCAGTTTATCCTCACAATAACTTTGAGAGGTAGTTTAGGTTGAGAATGTATAACTGGCCCAAGACTGCCCAGGGACCTTCCAATGCAGACTGCGGATCTGAACCCCAGAAATTCTAACCACTAGACAACACTACTTTCATGGAGTGACTGCTGTTAAACAGTAGCAAGCAGCAAGGCCTGGGTAAATCATGCAAGTCATGTGGAATCAAATCACCTAATGGTTGCTGCCAGACCTGGCCCCAAAGAGTCCTCCCTCAAAGGACAAAACAGCCCTCGAAATTGCCCAGCCCCTCCCCCTGCCTTTTACTGACAGAAAGCAAGGCTTGAAGGCTGGCAAGTTTGTTGTGGTTGTCCAGCAATTCCCCCAAGTGGCTACTGAAAGGTTATTCATTTCTTAAAGCTACAGGTGCTGCTTCTACTATTTTGGGCAGATTTAACCACCCAGTATATTTTGGTTTGGGGGGGGGGGTAGATTTCAGCTTTTTTTGTTAACCTGGGGCTTTTCTCAGCCTTGCAGAAGGATCTGTTTCGTCTTTTTGAAGCTCCAGTCTCTGTATTTAAGTATCCACAGAGCTGGCCATGTTGTGAATTAGTGATATTAGTGTTGAGTAGTAGAACAAGCATTTCTTATAGTTATTGCACACCTATTGAAAGCCAGTTTGGTGTAGTGGTTAAGTGTGTGGACTCTAATCTGGGAGAACTGAGTTTGATTCCCCACACCTCCACTTGTAGCTGCTGGATGACCTTGAGCAAGCCATAGTTCTCTCAGAGGTGTTCTCTCGAGAGCAGTTCTTGAAAAAGCTTTCTCAGCCCCACCCACCTCACAGGATGTCTGTTGTGGGGAGGGGAAGGGAAAGGAGTTTGTAAGCTGCTCTGAGACTCCAAGTGAAGGGTGGGGTATAAATCCAATCTCTTCTTCTTCTTCTTCTATGTTTCAAAAGCAATAATAAAAGGACCAGAAACATAACACCAGCACTAGAAGCATTCCATACATCTGTGTATTGGTTTGGCCTTTTTTGTTAGAGAAGAAAAGTTGGGAGAGCCCTAGGATATTCAGAGCAAACAGGAGCCCAGAGAATTGTACTTGCTTTACAGTTCAACCTCTAAGCAGAATTACACCCATCTTAGCCCATTGAAGTCAATGGGTTTGCAGGTGTATAACTCTGCTTTGGAATGCATCACTAGAGCATTGTTTTAAATTTTATTTCTTCTTTGTCTCTCTTTTGTAAATGTTTGGACACCCCGTGGGTCAATTTAAAATAGTGACTGGTCCACTCAGAGCAAAAAGAAATGATTTTTCACCTTTTTGTGTACCATTTCGCACTAACCTGCTAGAAGTTCAGCACTGGGATGAAGGACAGCGCAATTCCCTCCTTAAGCCATCGTGCTCTGGCATGAAAAAGCCATCCAGGGTTGGAGACAATCATTGTAAGGAAAAATGGTTTGGCAGAACAGGCTAGCCGTATTTCCTAGCGTCATTGCCTGTTCACCTAAGTACTGGAGACAGGCAGGGCATTTCACTGACCCTGACCTGTACTGCTTACTTTGACCCACTTTTTCACTAGCACCACTCAGAGATTTTCTTTAAATGGCCTTCATTCAGGGTAACAGATTACTTTTACCATATCCGTATCAGATTAACTGTATTGTTAAGATTAATTGCATCGAATCTTGATACTTGAATATCTCCTCACTTTCCATTCCTCAACTGTTGTCCTTGAACTGCCTCCCCTGCTTCTCCTTCCTTTAGGTTCCACAATGGCTATCAAAGGCATCATTTGCGGGGGAGGGTTGAAGTGCACAGTCACTTCCTTTATCCTGCTGTCATTTCTGATCAAGCCAGCCTTGCAGTTTTTAAGGCATTCCAAGGCCTCACAAAAGCTCTTTCCCAGAGGTTATAGTGGGATGAATGTGTGCACAGTGGGCAGCATTTCTGATATCGCACCGCCCTCAACACTCTGGAAAACAAAATGATTATTTCGAGTCACAAAAACATAATGGAGAAAAGTGGCGCAAAAGCAGAATAAGATCTAATTCAGATGTTACTCCCCTGGAAGGGAAGCTGGTGTATATAGATATCCAGAATGTCTACAAAGCAGAACCACATGGGTTTAATGATATGCTTTCTTCCCATGCCAGCACCAACCCTTCCTGGAGTCCAGTGCTACTGGCACAGAAAGTCGCCACATAATTCATGTTCCCCAGAGCAGCCAATCATAAGGAAATGACAACCAAGCTATGCCAACTAAGTTCTTTCGTTTAATCAACGAGGATGGGTTGGAATTTGTTCTGGCTCTTGTGTTCTGATGGGGATGGCAATCTTTTTGGAACAGACTCAGAGATTACGCCCATTCTGGAAAAAGCATGAGATACAGGCTCTGTGGCCCAGAGACATTTCTGTGCTGTTTCATGTGAAGCCCACATGCCAAAAGGCATCCAGTACAGAAAAGGGTACAAGTGGCATTGTCTCTTTGCTGCGCCAAGGGTTCAGGGCATGTAAGATTAGGAGAGCAATTCTAAGCAGGTTTTACTTTTATTTAAGGGGTCTTTCAATACCATTTTAGTGTGTTTTTAATTTGAAACTGCTCAATTAAGCTGCTCAACGGTCTTGGTTTTTATGCTGTGGCTACTCTATAGTGCTGCAATTAATTAGTGGGTTTTAATTAACAACTATTAATGTTTTTTTAATTATGTTGGATTTTGTAAGCCACCTCTTGCAGGTTCCCTGGAGAGGCAGCATAAAAATTTGCTAAATGCAGAAATAAATACTCAGAAGGGAGTCCCATTTTATTCGATGAGGCATTCTCTCAGTAAAGTGTTTTTTGGACTGCAGCCTAGGCCTCCCATCTTCCTAGAACTGGTCCAGAGAACAAATCACCAGTTTCAAAAACTTGATGGCCTTTAGGAAAGTGGGCAGTCTCTGCCTCTGGAATTCCTTTAGGTGTATTTAAATGCAACGGTGATACTGTACAGTATTGCCAGAATAACAGTGGTAGTTCCTAGATAAAGTTCCTTTTATGCATCTTTTCACAAGTTGCATCTTGTGTGTTAAACAACCCTAACCTCTGACAGGATTCTCACAATTTAGGGCACATCAGTCTCCAGTTCTGATATATTTATTTTTGTTGTTGTTGTTCAGTCTCACAGTCAAGTCCGACTCTTCGCGACCCCATGGACCAGATCATGCCAGGCCCTCCTGTCTTCCGCCGTCCTCTGAAGTAGGCTCAATTTCATGTTCGTTGCATCTATGACACTGTCTAACCATCTCATCCTTTGCCGTCCTCGTCTTCTTTGACCTTCAATCTTTCCCAGCATCAGGGTCTTCTCCAGTGAGTGCTCCCTTCTTATTTGGTGGCCAAAGTAATTGAGCTTCAGTTTCATTATCTGGCCTTCCAGGGAACAGTCAGGGTTGATTTCTTTTAGGATTGACTGATTTGATCTTCTTGCAGTCCAAGGGACTCTCAAGAGTCTTCTCCAGCACCATAGTTCAAAAGAATCTATTCTTCGGCGCTCGGCCTTCCTTATAGTCCAACTCTCGCAGCCATACATGACTACTGAAAGACTATTGAAAGAGGTAGTCAATCTTTAAAGGTACAATTGTGGTCTTAGGGTACTGTCTCAGTGATGATCTGGTTCTTATAGATCCACATGGGTCAATGCAGGGGTAATTCATGAGGACAACCAGATGGATTTCACCTAGAGAACTGGTGTTGAGTAGTGATGGGCATGAACTGGGAAAATGTGGTATGGTTCATGGTATGCCAGCTTCATGAACCATGAAACATCACAAATAAACCAGTTTCATTTGTGAGGTTTGTGACATGGTAGAACACCCCTCAGCATGATAGAGACACCAAACTCACAAGGGATATCCGGCTAACCCTCCTCTACCTACATGCCAAGGTTGGTGAGGATTGAATTTATGGGGTTCGAGTTATGGCTCCCCCAAAGAAGGTGTCCCCAGGAAAGCATTTTCTGGGGAAATGACAAGCACAGGTTCATGAGGGTCAGGATTGTATAGAATGGATCCTGTGCAAATTAAAGATGCCAAACATGCAAGAGATCTCCAGATGACTCTCCTCTACTTGCCCTCCAAGTTTGATGAGGATTGGATTTATGGGGTCCAAGTTACAGCCCCCCAAAGAAGGTGCTCCTATGGAGGGAAAAACAGCAAAAAAGCAAGGACAACAGAAGCCATGCAGAACAGAATCGAAGTCCCAGAGAATCTCTGCAGTAGAAACTGAAGGTTGGAGGCATTTTTGCAAGCCCAGCAGAACCAGTGCAATGTGCCCAGCAGAACTAGTGCCACTGTGGCACTGTGAACCCAACAGGACTAAGGTCAAGTCAGGGAAGTGTTTTTTGGGGGGACATGTCAGACACAGGTTCAAAAGTATATAGAATGGACCCCCTGCAAGTTACACACACCAAATGCACAGGGAACCTCACCCTGCCACCTGCTCTTTTACAATCTCTTCAAGTTGGGGGTGGATTACATTTCTGGCGTCCCAGTTACAGACTCCCCCAAAAAGTCTCTCCAATGCTCTTTCCAGAAAAGACAGCTGCAGTTACAGGAGTCTATGGAACAGCTCAGAAATAAGACAGCAAACTCACAGGGAAAGTTCACCTGGGCAGACCCCCCCATCAGAGGTCTTTCTTGTATAGTTCTTCTGTGTATTCTTGCCATTTTTTCCTAATCTCTTCTGCTTCTGTTAGGTCCCTACCGTTTTTGTCCTTTATCATGGCCAGCTTTGCATGGAACGCTCCCTTGATTTCTCCAATTTTCTTGAAGAGATCTCTAGTCCTTCCCATTCTATTGTTTTCTTCTATTACTTTGCACTGTTCATTCGCCCCCGTTCTTATAGGGCATTGCATTGTTCATTCAGGAAGGCCTCCTTATCTCTCCTTGCTGTTCTCTGGAAATCTGCATTGAGTTGGGTAAATCTTTCCTTTTCGCCCTTGCCTTTCACTTTCCTTCTTTCCTCTGCTATTTGTAAAGCCTCATCAGACAGCCACTTTGCTTTCTTGCATTTCTTTTTCTTTGGGATGGTGGTGATTGCTGCCTCCTATACAATGTCACAAACCTCCGTCCATAGTTCTTCAGGCACTCTATCTACCAAATCTAGACCCTTGAATCTATTCTTCACCTCTACTGTATATTCATCAGGACACTGAATGGCCTAGTGGTTTTCCCAATTTTCTTCAGCTTAAGTCTGAATTTTGCAAGGAGTAGCTCATGATCTGAGCCACAGTCAGCCACAGTCAGCTCCAGGTCTTGTTTTTACTGACTGGATAGAGCTTCTCCATCTTTGACTGCAATTATATAGTCAATCGGATGGTGTCCATGTGTAGAGTTGCCTCTTAGGTTGTTGGGAAAGGGTGTTCGCTATGACCAGTTTGTTCTCTTGACAAAACTCTGTTAACCTTTGCCCTGCTTCATTTTGCTTTCCAAGGCCAAACTTGTCTGTTATTCCGGTTACCTTTTGACTTCCTACTTTAGCATTCCAGTCCCCTATGATGATGAGGACATCATTTTTTGGTGTTAGTTCTAGGAGGTGTTGTAGGTCTTCATAGAACCGGTCCAGCCTCTTCTGCATCAGTGGTTGGGGCATAGACCTGGATTACTATGATGTTGAATGGTTTGCCTTGGAATCGGACTGAAATCATTCTGTCATTTTTGAGATGGTATCTCAGTACTTACTTTTGCACTCTCTTGTTCACTATAAAGGCCACACCATTTTTTCAACGAGATTCCTGGCCACAGTAGTAGATATAGTGGTCTTCTAAGTTAAATTCACCCATTTTCCCCGCCAGTTGAACCCAAACAGATGATAAGCAGAAACCCAGCTTGTCACTCTTTTGATCTGTTAAAAATATCTTCACTATTCTGCATGCTAATTTAACAAGACACCCCTATATATATACAACTATGATATGTAATACCTTTTCATTTTCTGATGAAGTGTGCATACACACAAAAGCTCACGCCTTGAATAAAACTCTGTTGGTCTTAAAGGTGCCACTGGACTCTAACTTTGTTCCATTGCTTCAGACCAACATGGCTGCCCACCTTGATCTATGCAGACTTAGGGACTCTTACGTACATAAGTGCTGTCATGTTCCAACCGATGTATGGTGACCTCGGCAAGGGGCTTTCAAGACAAGTGAGAAGCAGAAGTGGTTGGCCATTGCCTTCCTCTGCAGAACCTTCCTCAGTGGTCTCCCATCCAAGTACTGACCCTACTTACCTTCCAAGATCTGACGATATTGAGCTATACCTTCCCTAGTCACCCTTATGCCTCTTGAAATCTAAGGCCTTAGGTGAACCTCACTCGGCTTTGGATCAAATTAATGAGACCTTTGTGAAGGCAGATGAGGGGGAGACCTCTGCACACTAATCAGTCAGTTCAGGGCTGCTTTTGCTTTAGAAACTAATTGATCTGTCAGATGAATGCACACCAATCAGCCCGATCTCTGGAGTGCCTTTTGGGGGCCTGAAACCATTTATCTCAATTGTAAACCCAAACAATGTGCTGGATTGTACATGGGTAGGTAGGGGGGAGAGAACCCTTCCCCCCGTTATCATATAATTGCTTCTAAACTCTATAATGTCTTTCTTCTGGCTGCAAGTGCCCGCGTTGCGGATGACGGTTGCTTTCCAAAGACACTCTATTCATTGCTGAGAAGTGTTTTTCAATGGGAAAGGTACTGTGAGTTCTCTTTTTGTATTTCAAAAATGTCTCATTTGGTTTTCAACCTCCAGACTACTCCTGCTCTTTGGCAGGGAAACATCAGGCGCTTTGCCAATGCAGATCTCCTTTTCATAGGAGAGGTCGGTCTTCATAAAACACTCTTGCATGATTGGCTCACTTAAAGCTATGGGATATGTTACACTGGCTTTTCAAGTTGTTGAAGCATTTGTTCATGTGAGATTTCTGTACGTTCTTCTCCATCCCCTTCTCCATGTCCTTCCTGGATATCCCTTGTCTCAGCATTGTCAGTTGCCCAAGCCTGAGTTTGGCAGATGATTTGCTCCAATCTGCATTTCATTATTTGTGTTGCTACTGCATTAATTCCTTGGCTTTGGGCCAGTGTGCTGACCTTTGGTGAAGTGTACAGATGATGTTGTTTATAGCTAGCTCTTGCTTGATGGATTTGTACACCCTATTCATTTGCACATGGTTTTGCTTCAGGACATGTGGAGCTTACAACCTAGCAGGGCTTTTCCCCCCTTGTGGGTTGTTAATGGGTAGCAAAATTCATTAACTAGATGACCTGGCTTTAGCAAACCTGTTCTGTTGTCCTCTGATGTATCAGCACATTTCTTCCCCTTTCAGATTATTTTGGAAGTTTAGAAAGGTTACCCATCTGACTAGCGTCATACCACAATAATGATACTGCTATGTAGCACACTGGTTTTCCTTGACCCTGAGCAGCCTTTTGAGAAGTCCACAGGCTATTGGTGGTTTCCAGTTGGCACCTGAGCTGTGAGTAAATCCTACAAGTTTATATATGTGGTACTGTACTGGCTGGCTTGCCAGCTTCTCGTGTCAGGTTACAACATCTCTCTAATTTCCAAAAATAACAAGGCTAGAGGAGATAGTTTCAGGTGGGCAGCCCTGTTGGTCTGAAGCAGCAGAAGAAAGTTCAAGTCCAGTGGCACCTTAAAGACCAACAAAGTTTTATTTAAGGTATAAGCTTCCATGTGCATGCACACTTCTTACATAAGAACATAAGAGATGCCAAAGGCTCCTAAGTAAGCTCAAAAATCATGGGATAAAAGGACAAGTCCTTTTATGGATCAAAAACTGGCTAATTAATAGAAAACAGAGAGTGAGTATAAATGGGCAATTTTCTCAGTGGAGGGGGGTAAGCAGTGGGGTACCGCAGGAATCAGTACTTGGTCCACTGCTTTTTAACTTGTTCATTAATGATTTGGAGTTGGGAGTAAGCAGTGAAGTGGCTAAATTTGTTCAGGGTGGTGAAAACCAGTGAGGATTGTGAGGCACTCCAAAGGGATCTGTCAAGGATGGGCAAGTCGCATATAATCTGCATGCAAGAAACGCACATTAAAAGGGAACATCAAAAATACTTAGAAAACAAAAGGTTGGGGGTGATGTTTGCATCTTCAGATGATAAACAAAAAAAGAGAGGAGTGGTGACGTATGTCAGACAGATTTTCACTCCAGAACTTGTGCATGACTCCCGGGACGGCAGGTTACTGATTGTAAAACTTTTTAAAGATAATAAAATTTTGTTGATTGTGAACATATATGCACCAAACTGTGGACAATATAAGTTTTTCCAGTCCCTCAGGGACATCCTGGTGAGACAAGAATATGATGACATCTGTGTTGTGGGGGACTTCAACGCTGTATATGATAGGGCCTTAGACAGGAAAAATCAAGCATTGAGAGATAAAAAGGGTTGCGAACTACCTTTATCTTTTCTAAAATTAGCAGATGAAATAAACCTGGTCGATCCATGGAGGGTATGTAATGAAAAAAAAATGGACTATACTTTCTATTCAGATCGACATAGATCGTGGTCGCGTATCGACATGATCTGGTCGAATATGGGCCTATTGTATAATCTTAAAGAGGTTGAAATACTGCCCCCGACATACGCTGACCACAATCCGATCTCACTAACATTAACCAATACTCCCAAAATGGTGCGCTGGAGACTCAACACTTTTCTGCTCAGAGATCGTGGTCGCGTATCGACATGATCTGGTCGAATATGGGCCTATTGTATAATCTTAAAGAGGTTGAAATACTGCCCCCGACATACGCTGACCACAATCCGATCTCACTAACATTAACCAATACTCCCAAAATGGTGCGCTGGAGACTCAACACTTTTCTGCTCAGGAATGAACAACTCCTCAAGAATATGAAAATTGAGATAAAGGAATTCTTTCAATTCAATATCAGACCCGAAACACAATTAACAGTGGTATGGGATGCCTTCAAAGCATTCGTAAGAGGGATCTTTATACGTGAAACAATAAGGAAAAGAAGGGCTGACAATGAAAAACTAAAGCAACTGAAGGACAAAATTCGAGAGCAAGAAGGAAAACTTAAG
>NW_015168049.1:563789-564106 GCF_001447785.1 Gekko japonicus
GTTGGGAAAAGAAAGACAAACATGTATTGACGAACTTAACAGCGGCAGCCAGAATTGTATTGGCTAGTCACTGGAAAAGAAGCGAAATTCCGGACAGGTTGGACTTTATAAATAAATTAATTGAGGTAATAGAAATGGACAATTTAACACAAAAACTCCGCGGAGGAACAAAGTTTACATCTATGTGGTCAAACGTATATGAATGGATCGATAGAAATGTCTGAAGAAATCTGTTATGTAATATAATACGTTCGGAAGATCTATATTAGATCTGATATAGGATCGATTTTATATAGGGGGGTGGGAGGTGGGAGGGT
>NW_015168049.1:564388-570521 GCF_001447785.1 Gekko japonicus
TGTGACTGCAATAAAGAAGGCCAATGCTATGCTGGGGATTACTAGGAAGGGTATTGAAAACAGATCAGCCAATATCATAATGCCCCCATATAAATCAATGGTGTGACCTCATTTGGAATACTGTGTGCAGTTCTGGTCACCATACCTTAAAAAGGATATTATAGCTTTGGAAGAAGTGCAGAAAAGGGCAACTCGAATGATAAAAGGGTTGGAACACTTTCTCTATGAGGAAAGGTTAAGGCGCTTAGGGCTCTTTAGCTTGGAGAAACGACGACTGAGGGGTGACATGATTGAGGTTTATAAGATTATGCATGGGAAAGAGCAGGTCGAGAAAGAGGCACTTTTCTCCCTTTCTCACAATACAAGAACTCGTGGGCACTCCATGAAATTGCTGAGCGGTCGGGTTAGAACGGATAAAAGGAAGTACTTCTTCACCCAAAGAGTGATTAACACTTGGAATTCACTGCCACAGGAAGTGGTGGCGGCTACAAGCATGGACGGCTTCAAAAGGGAATTAGATAAGCATATGGAGCAGAGGTCCATCAGTGGCTATTAGCCATAAGGTATAGATAGGGACTCTGGGGCAAGTAATGCTCTGTCATCTTGGTGCTTGGGGGGGTCAACAGTGGGAGGGCTTCTAATGTCCTGGCCCCACTGGTGGACCTCCTGATGGCACCTGGTATTTCTGGCCACTGTGTGATACAGCGTGTTGGACTGGATGGGCCTTTGGCCTGATCCAACATTGGCATCTCTCATGTTCTTATGTTCCCAAGCCAGAGTTGGCAACCTTATGCTCAGGAATGTATAGGGAATTGGCGAGAGATGTTCCGATTCAATTACAATCCTTATGATAGCAAGAGGTCTGAATATCAGAATGAGAGAATAAAATAACTTCTGAGGTGTTTTTTTAAAATCAAATTAGCGGAGTCCATTCTGAACTGAGCCAAGGGGAGTTCACCATCACTACCTCAGGGGGTAGATATGGCAGACGCTCCTGCTCATGATCCATACTGAGAAAATGCAAGGGTAATGAGGGACAGAGGGCGACAGTCTTCAAAGCCCAGTTCCAGTGAATAATTAACATCAAGCAATAGCCTGTGTCATTAGCTGATAAGGAATAACAAGAGTGACAAGCAATGGCCTGGCTGTGATGGCGGAGGGATGCTAGACCCCCAGGGCTTTTCAGAGTCGTTAGCATTGCATATTTTTTTAAAAATGAGAAGAAAAACTCTGGAGCTCTGACATTGCGAAAGGTCTAAGTACTGTTTTACTCATTATCACTCTAATTTTACTCTGCTGCTGTTAATTAACGAGCTAAATGCAAGAGTACTCATTCCTCCTGATTCCGGTCCTACTGAAACCAAAATGAAAAGTGGAACGGGGGCCATCATTTTCATTCCGCTCAAAGCCCTCTGCAGGCAAACGAGGCTTAACTGTTACAGGAAGACCTGGGAAGTGGTGGTGGGGAAGGTGGACAAAGGAAAAGACATGTCCCAGACACACTGGAGGAGCACACACACCGCAGGAAGTGCGATGGTGCTATTAGACATGTAATATCTCGATGGTTTGCTTATTGTTATTTTATTTAAATCCTGGTTTTCTCCTCAATAGGGACCCAAAGTGGGTTAGAAAGTGGTTTTGTGCAAGATCAGGGACTCGCTGAAATCATGGCTTCAAAAATGTTAATTTATGTCCTCTGCTAATAGCCTCTCACTCCCTAGCCTCTAAACGTGTACCCAGTATATCAGGATTTTTCTACCGGCTGCTAAAGACTAGCATCGTGGGTACTGGTTCGGCTGAGGCTGACTCCTCCTCAGATGAGGAAGAGGCAGAGAGCAACTCAATCTCCTCTGGAGTCAGCCCAGAAGAAGAACCCTCAACAGTACCTGAGGCGGAAGCATCCCCAGCAGCTTCACAGGAGGTGCAGCCAGAAGGAGAGTTCATTCCTGAGCCTAGCCCAGCACCCTCAGCTGCAGACACCCCGAGGCCAGACTTCCCGCCGAGTTCTCCTGAGTCATAGGGCACACCAGAGGCTGACTATACAGGAGCGAAGAAGGAGTGCCAGACTGCAGCTCCTGCAAAGGCAACGGGAGGAGTTGTAAGCTTTTGCAGACTCAGCTCCCGGGGAAGGAAGAACCTGCTCAAAAACCTTCAGTGCAGCTGCTCCAGCGTGGCAGCAACTCTGTGTAATCCAACCTGCTTCTGAGTATGCAGCAGCCGCTCCTTGTCCTTGGAAACTTGCAGTCTTGATTTGACTTGACTTCCCGGCTATCCGACCTTTGGCTTGTTACTGACCTTGATTTTGGACCGTGTTTCTAGCTTCTCGTGTACAGTCTTGGTGGACCCCAGCCAAGATAGCACAACTATCATGTAAACCACACCAGAGAAGAACGATTGTTCAGTGGAAGAGCACATGCTTGGCATGCAGTGTGTCCCATGCTCTGCCTCTAACGTTGTCAGTTACAAAGATCTCACCTCAGACAGGAGGACCTTTTAGCAAGACTTCTGCTCAAGATCTCAGAGAACTGCTATGAATCAGTATAGACAATACTGGGCTAGGTAGACCAGGCCCATAACCAGGATTTTTTTAAAGTCCAGGGGCATTTAAATTTCTTAGGGGGCACTGACTTTCTGGGGGAAATAGTGAGGTGCTGTCTGGCTCTGCATGGCCACCATAGCCGGCCCTTTGTGCCAGTGAACTGCGCAGGAATACCTGGCTCCTCCCCTGCACCCACTGCCGTTCAGGGCCCTGGGCTGGATGGGAAGTCATGGAGCCTTGCCAGTAAGTTGGGGGGGGGGGCTAGCACCAAGATGCCCCACTGTAGCTATGGGCCTGAGGTAGACCAATGCTCACACTTATTATAAGGCAGCCTGATCGATGCTCCCTCTAAGCTGTGAAGTCTTGTGAGCAAAAATTCTGCTTTGTGAGCTACTGGCATTAAAGTTGTGAGGGAGCGACTTGGCTACTGCATAAATTAGTTTGCTCTGGAGCCATCCTCCCTGAGCGAAGACAGAGATGTGTGAGCTGGAGGCTAAAAAAACTGAGCCAGCTCACACTAACGCAGCTTAGAGGGAACACTGATCCTGATACAGCTGCAGGTTCATAGCATACTCAGTGGTCTGTGGCACTACCTTATTTTCATGCACACAATGGTAAAAATCATTATTTCATTTATTTCTTTATTAAAATCTTTATACCCTGCCTTTCCTTGGTGGCCATAATTTATCATTAATTACAATTATGCAAACTTTCCCATTTATCACAACTCAGGACCCAAATCCAGAACTTCTGAATCAGGAAACCAGTAGTTCTGGAACATGGACAGTACAGTCCTATGCAGAGTTCTAAATCAGTGGATTTAGAAGGGTATAATTCTGCATAACAGGGCCACAGTGGCTCAAGTGGTTAAGATGCTGAACTGCAGACCAGAAGGTCGGTAGTTCAGCAGTTCGAGACCCTAGTGCCGTGTGACCAAGTGAGCTCCCATCTCTGGCCCCAGCTCCTGCCAACCTAGCAGTTCGAAAGCAAGAAATTGCAAGTAGATAAATAGGTACCACTTTGGTGGGAAGGTAACAGCATTCTGTGAGCTTTGGCATCTAGTCATGCCGGCCACATGACCACGGAAATGTCTTCGGACAGCACTGGCTCTTCAGCTTGGAAACGGAGATGAGCACCGCATCCCTAGAGTCAGATTCGACTGGCTTTCGAGCAAGGGAAACCTTTGCCTTTACCCTTTACCTTAATTCTGCTTAGGACTGCCCCCAAGACTCAAAACAGCATGCACATGGAAACTCACATCTTGAATTAAATACAATAGAGATTGGGGGAAATTCCTAGAGCATTGCCATGGATGCCCTTTCTTCCATTTTTCTCCCAACACTAAAATTGGCAGTGACAAGGGGGAGAAATTGCTCACTACCTTGGGGGCAAATGGCAACCCTACATATAGGCAACCCTACAGATAGGCAACCCTACAGATAGGCAAGGGTGATATAGTCTTGGCTGAAGTCTTCCATGCACTTCTGGAGATTTTCCTGTTTTCCCTTGATCATTACTCAAGTCCCTTTGTTATCTTTTAAAAGACAGTTTCATGGAAATTTGTGTACCTATACCCATGTCCCCATCCCTTGGACATCTTGTTCGTTTTGTGTTCCTAAAGATACAAACAACAGCACAGAGTATGTATTATTAAATTCTTACTGAGGAACCCTTGAAAAGATTCCAGAGTCCCAATGTTTCCAGGAGGAGAGGTTAAAAATAGCACCAGGTAAATGCTTCACCAACTAAACATTGTTTAAGCAGTTGACAGGGCTTTTCCTCCCCTGTCTTTTTTATAAAATGCCCCAGCACACAATGCTTCTAATTTCTCTCGCAACCCTGCTTCGAGCATGTTGCCTCTGATCTAATCAATATTTCCCCTGTACCAGACTTCTCTGGGCTGCTGTAACTGTTGATATAGTTATGTTTTGTAGAAATTCAGCAGGTCCTGCTGGAGTCAAGGCCAGATTAAGACATGCTGAGGCCCTCAGCTACGTCAAATTTAAGAGATCCCATTGCATTAGCCTCCCAAATGATTTTTTTTTTAAATGGAGATAGATCAAGATGGGCAGCCATGTTTGTCTGTCTGTAGCAGTAGAAAAGAACACGAATCCAGGAGCACCTAACAGAATTTGTGGCAGGGTATGAGCTTTCGTGACTCATGAAAGCTCCTACCCTGTCACAAATTGTGTCAATCGTTAAGGTGCTTCTGGACTCTTACTCTTTTCTACTGTTAAAAAAATTATTGTTATTTAGAGGCTTCTTTAAACAGTAGTTTACTTAGCTAGTGCATAAATGCAGCAGGAATCTTTTAAATTTCCATCCTTCTGGACTTTTGGTTATTGCAGTCAATTGTCAATGTCACTATTTTGATGAAAATACAGCTAATGATATGGTTTATAAAACTGTGGGAGGAGGGCACTGGTCTACACATGGTCAGGCGTATCCCAAAGTTGATGCATAGACCATCACCAAACATTATGATAGACACGGAGCTGCCACTGAAAACTGCAGTCCTGCATTTCTTCCTCTGCTCTCCCGCTTAAGAAAGATCTCAATTTGTGACATAAGGGCATCACGCAGCTGAAATGGCTGAAAGGTTAGTTGGAAGGCACAGAATCCTGCAGCCTCGCTGATCTGGATCAAGTCAGTGCCTGACTGGCAAACCTCCTGAGGAGGTCTGATATTACCTCTGCATCCTGACTCCCATGGGCCCTTCTTCGCAAAACCTCTCTCACCATCTGACCAGGATGTAAGAGTTGATTGATCTGCATTCTCATTTGTATCTGAGAAAGTGAGCTTTAACTCATGGAAGCTTATACCTTGGAGAACGTTGTTGGTTTTTAAGGTGATACTGGACTCTGACTTTGTTCTCACATGAACATAAGCAAAGCCCTGCTGGATCAGAGCAGTGGTCCATCTAGTCTAGCATCCTGTCTCACAGCGTCCAACATTGTTCCTCTGGAGGTCCAACAATGGACCTGAGAATCCCATATATGCCGACTTTATTTCTGTGATGTTAAAAGAGAATATAAGTGTTAAGAAAAGTTTTCCTCAACCACTCTCCGCTTTATCGGCTACCCACTGGGTGAAAAGAGGAAATTCACAGCATGATGGAATCACATGACATATTGAATATTGTGAATTTATTCAAGTAGATGTTATCAGTTTAGAGCCACTGAGCCCAATGAGTGATCAGAGTGCTGCTTGGTAGTGGATGGAATGTTAGGAAAGGAACCCAGAGACCACAGCACTCTGCTAATTTAAGCATGTATTTTAAACCAAGGCGATGTTGCATCTTAAGCATCCTATAGCTAAGTTTGCATTTACACTTACAAAGGAATGCTTAATTAAAGGGCTATCTTTGTAAAGCAAAAATCTCGACAGTCCATCATTACCGCTCTTGATCTCTGTCAAAGTGGAGATTTGGGACACGGGGTTGCCAGTCTCCAGGTGGTGGCTAGAGATCTCTTGGAATTACAAGTGCTCTCCAGCCGACAGAGATCAGTTCCTCTGGAGAAAATGGCTGCTTTGGTAGGGTTGCCAAATCTTGAAAACGGACCGGCGGGGGAGCGTCCTGCCGGTCCGGGAGCC
>NW_015168049.1:570582-696554 GCF_001447785.1 Gekko japonicus
GAAACTCTTTGTTTTCCCCTCAAATGGCGTGGCCCCGCCCCCAGCGTGCGACGTCACTTCCGGGTGACGCGCACGCCGGGGCGGAGTTCCCCCCGGGCCCGGATTCCCCGGCGTCGGGTAACGGGCCTCCGGGGCGGGGGGAATTCCGCCCTACCAGGGGGGTTGGCAGCCCTATGCTTTGGTCTTTATGGCAGAATGCCCTGCTGAGGTTCCTCCCATCCACAATGCCCCCTTTCCAGGCTCCACCTCCCAAATCTCCCCAAATTTCCCAACCCAGAGCTGGCAACCTCACAAATCTATATCATTAGTCTCCTTGGGGAATCGCCTTTCATGAATACTGCCAGCCCTGCTTGCTTTTGTGGTCGTTGACCATTGTACTTATCTAGTCTCACAAAAATTCCAAACTTCAGCAAGCTCCTTTATAAAACTTGAGGTTCAGCAAGACTCAAATTTGCAAAGTCAATACATCCTATTATTTTGGATAAGGACTACCAGGGGTCATTTGGGGGGGGGGACGCCATCCCCCCGGGTGAGGTGCGGGAGGGCGGGGCCTGGAGCTCCCTGCTGGTGCCCGCTGGAGGTCGCCGCCGGCTGTGGGGAGGACACACTTCCGGTGATGTCAGGGGGTGTGGCATATGCTAATGAGTTATGCTAATGAGTCCCCCTTGCTCTTTTTCTACGAAATGACCCCTGAGGACTACTGCTTTCTCTCTAAGGTTGCATCCTGATCTGGAGGCCTCACTGAGGAAAAACCATGAGACTGCACTGCCTGCAACTTAAGGTCTATCAAGAGCCACTGCTTGGTTCAAACTCGACCCCACCTCGGCTGCCAGAACTGAAGACAGCTGTGGCCCAGCCTCATCCATGTAAGGAAGGCCAGGACAGGGAGGTGGATGGGACCCAGGCAGATCACTCTGACACAGCTGAGAATAAGACAGGGAGCCAGGCAGAGGTGAGGAGGCCATGGTCAGAAGACAAGGCCAAGCTCGGACTTAGGGAGGCTAGAGTGGAGAGGTTATGAGGCAGTGCTGAACAGCAAGAGGAAAGACCAGGGTAGGGAAACAAGCAGCAGGGGAAAGAAGCAGGAAAGGCTTCCCTTTCCTTTTATAGTCTCCCAGAGGGATCAAGTGGAAGGAGATCAGAGACAGGTCCAGTGGTGGTGGGGCCAGGGAACCCTATGAAAGGGAAGACACCACAGCTGGCCAAGGAGGAAGCAACTAGGTTTTCTGGCAAACAGTGGGAGATGGGGGAGAGTTACAAGAAGAGAGAGAAGGCCCATGGACACATCACTTCTGGTGGGCACAGGAAGTGACATCATCAAGCTATGATGTCTTGGCAATGCTCTAGTATTTGGGCTAAAACTTTATGATAAAAATGGCTTCTACCATCGAGTTATTGCTCAAATGCCAGATGTCACCTGTGTGATGACATCACTTCCTGCACACACCAGAAGTGATGTCACCACATCACCAGCCATGTCGCCTGGGCCATCCTCTGTCTCCTGGTAAGTTCCCCCACTGGCCAGCTGATCAATTGTGGGGGGGTGTGGGGCCTAGCAGCAGGAGACCCCTACCTCTATCAGGGGAGCTGGCAAAGCAAGAAGCAACAGACTGAGCTGAGACTCGCGTGGGGGAAGAGATGTCATGTGGAGAGCCAGTCTGGAAAGAAAGAGGGCCCGGGTGCTTGAACCCCCTCTCTTTCCAAATTCTGAGGATGGTGAGCAAATTGTACTCTTTACTAGTGGGGCAGCAGACAGCAGAAAGACCATCTTGAGGTAGGGTTGCCAAATCGGAAGTTCTTACCGGCGGGGGATCGTCCGGCCGGTCCAGGAGCTGCCGTGGGATTCGCGCGCGCGCGCCACCAGGACATCACCGGAAGTGACATCACACGCTGGGCGGGGCCACGCCGTTTGAGGGGAAAACAAAGAGTTTTCCCCTCAAATGGTGTGGCTCCGCCCCCAGCGTGCGACGTCACTTCCGGGTGACGCGCACGCGAGGGTGGGGTTTTCCCCGGGCCCCGATTCCGGCGCGCTGGGAATCGGGGCTCCGAAACGGGGGATTCCCCGCCCCCCGGCTGCATGTGGCAGCCCTATATTGAGGGTGAGAGAGCCTCACAAGGTCTAAATCTGAACTGTTGATTAGTCACTACAATGATGTTCCTTTATCTTGATCACACTGTTCATTTAATTTGTGATGTATTAAAATATTTATACCCTGCCTTTTCTCTTGGCTCAAGGTGGCTTACAGTAATAACTAAACCATTACAAGAGAAATCCAAAATAAAATAACACCACCCCTCAAAAAACCCCTCCATTCCACAGAGCGGGAGCCATGGTGGAAAACAACCTGGGATCTGGGTGATGCCAGGCTGGCACTCTAAGTGTGGGCACAGCCAGCAGATGGCAGCCTAACAGACGTAGTAGGTGCAAAGGAACATGTGGAAGGAGACAGTCCTTCAGATATGTGGGCCCCAGCCCATGGAGGGCTTTAAAGATCATAAGCAGCACCTTAAATTGTTCTCAGAAACAAATTGGCAGCCAGTGTAGGCGCTTCAAAATAAGCAACATGTTTTCTCATCGGCTAGCCCCTAAAGTAAGGTTTTGCGGCATTCTGGACCAGTTGCAGTTTCCGGGTTGTTTTCAAGGGCAGCCCCACATAGACTGTTCCAGTAATCCATCCATGAGATTACAGAAGCATGGATTAGTGGGCCAGATTGACTGAGTCTGAGAAAGTAGAGAGTAGGCGAACCAGCTACAGGTGGCAGAAAGCACTCTTGGCTGCTGGGCCAGACTGTTCTTCTGGGCCAGTTTGGTGTAGTGGTTAAGAGTGCAGACTCTAACCTGGGAGAACCAGGTTTGATTCTCCACTCCTCCACTTGCAGCTGCTGGCGTTACCTTGGGTCAGTCATAAATTCTTTCAGAGCTGTTCTGTAAAGGGCAGTTCTCGAGAGAGCTCTCTCAGCCCCACCTACTTCCTAGGGTGTCTGTTGTGGGGAGGGGAAGGGAAAGGAGATTATAAACCACTCTGAGCCTCCTTTGGGTAGTGAAGGGCATGGTATAAATCCAGTCTCCTCCTCCTCTTTCTTCTCAGCGAGTCTGTGTCCATGAGTTCCACCAAGCTCTGAACCTGCTCTTCACCTGCTGTTCTCTCTGTGTCTGTCTTCTGGGATACCAAGAGCTCCATGGCTCTCTGTCAGCAAGCTGCCATTCTGTTGTGTGTGACCTCTGTGTACATATCCTTACCCTGTTGCACCCGGCTTGTTTCTACCATCCTGCTTCTGTGCTGGAATGCATAAGATAACTGCTGGTGGATATGTGGGGGAGAAGATGCTGTAATGCTTGCCTATTGCTTATCTCATGAGAACTGCACCTGTGTTTTGTCTGATGTTCTGCCTGGTTCCCATGGACTGGGCGCGCAACCGTTTCCTTAGCCCGCCAGCGGGAATGTTAGTCATTGGATATGTATCTGTTTGAATTTCCTTTATTATGCTCGCCCTACCTGTGTATCCCCAGTTCTAACAAAGAACGTGTTTGAGTATGTCTTCAACGCTTTGAAATAAATTTTACTTTTCTTGAAAACGTGGATTTATTCTCGATGCTTGGGGATCCAACATATTGTTAGAACTCCCTTTCTCCTATCGTTCCGAATCTGGCAAGATCATGAGCGGAACTGAGGGAAACCTACATAACACGGAGGGGGACTCAGGATCGGGCCCACAAACCTCCGCGTCTTTGGTGTTCACGACTGCAGCCTCGGTGGAGGGTGCCGTGGGGGGAACGATTCCCCGCCTGCCTGCACATCTGTCTTGGCCGCCTCCGACCCCTTCGCAATGGGGTCCGCGGAAGACTCACCAGCAGGATGATTGGACTATGTACAACACCCAAGGCACCCGTGAGGTGTACTCCCGTCGGGGGAGCGGATTACGTGAGAGTCTGTTTGACAAGGGATTGTTCCCGGAACCTGGGTCTACCTCGGAGAAGGGGAGCCCCAAACAGGACCTCGAGGAGTGGATGTTCGAGCCGTCGGGACCGCGTGGTCACGCAGAAGATGAAGAGGGCACCGGAGCCTTCCAAACGGAAGAGGACTATGACCCACCCCCGGACTACCGCCCTCGGGACCCCATCCCGGAGGAAACTACCGGGGAACGACTAGCAGAACTGGAAGACTCAGTGAGAGACTTGTTGCGGGCATTCCAGGATGTGATGGAAGGTCTGCCGGGAATGATGGACGTTAGAATGGCTAATTTCCTTGACGCACACGCCGCGCAGCAACAAGTTGCTCCTGCACCGGGATTGCCCACGCCGCCGATGCCTGCTCAACCGCTGATGGGACCGAAGACACCGCTGACGGGGAAGAAGGGGATGGCTAAACCGCGTTTCTCCAAAGCTCTGCAGGCGGCCCAAGGCCTGGAGGGAATCGAACCGTCTGCTGCCGAGTCAGAAGAGGAGGTGGTGGCTGAAACGGCGGAAAACGACAACGGCCTGTTGTGAGAGGCGCAAAACGACACGGCCATTCTAGCTCTGCGCCCAAGGTGGTGAGAGAAACCCCTTCCCTGTTTTTCGTGACTGTCTCGTTAATGAATCCGCTCCTGGGGACCCACGTTAGGGTGAGAGCGTTGATTGATTCTGGGTGTGGGAGGGATCTCATCAGCCCTAGAGTGTTATTGGCACTGGAAGCGGGGATAGTCCCCTTGAAGTCTCCCATCATTTTTACCCAAATGGATGGGGCACCCATGGAACCTTGTACACACGAGACTATGGCTTTGCGGTTGGGGGCTGGCGATCATTGGGAATCCAGATCCTTCATTGTTACCCCTAAATCGCAGTTTGACTTAGTACTGGGGAGTCCCTGGTTGTTTACCCATGACCCTTACATCTTGTGGGAAGAAGGGGTTGTCAAATTTGTGTCGGCTAAATGTGTAGATCACTGCTGGTTGGACTCGTGGGGGGACCAGCCGACCGCACAGTTCCCCTGCGGCGCTTTGCAGCCGGAAGAGTTAGCTTCTTTGCCTCGAGAGTATAGAGACTTGGCGAAAGTGTTTGGCGAAGATGAAGCTAACGAATTGCCCCCCCATCGCTCTACTGACTGTGCTATTGAACTTTTGCCTGACTGTAAATTACCTAAAGGTAAAATCTATGCGATGGGGCCGGCTGAGAAAGTTGAACTGCGGAACTTTATTGATAAAAACCTAGCCCGAGGTTTCATTCGCCCGGCTTCCTCCCCTTTCGCCGCGCCTGTACTTTTCCGAAAGAAGAAAGACGGGGGGCTTAGATTGTGCACTGATTATAGGGGTCTGAACGCTGTTTCTTTGTCCAATGCCTACCCCCTCCCGCTAATCAAGGACTTGGTAGCTGAGGCCACCAAGGGCAAAATCTTCTCGAAACTTGACCTCCGAGATGCATATTTCCGTGTGCGCATTCGGGAGGGGGATGAAAGTAAGACTGCATTTAATACCCCTTTGGGGCAGTTTGAGTACCTCGTTATGCCCTTCGGGCTTCAAGGGGCTCCGGGGGTCTTCATGAACCTAATCAATGAGGTCCTACATGAGTTCTTGTTCAAAGGAGTGGTCCTTTACCTTGATGACGTGTTGCTGTACTCTCAGGACCTCCCGTCGCATATTAAATTGGTGCGCCAGGTCCTTAAGCGACTTTATGAACACCACCTGTTTGCAAAGCTGTCAAAATGTGAATTCCACAAGACATGCATTGACTTTTTGGGTTATCGCATCTCTGGGGGGAAGGTGGAAATGGACCCTGCTAAAATACAGGCTGTACTTGACTGGGAACCCCCCAGGACCCGCAAACAATTGCAAATGTTCCTCGGATTCGCCAATTTTTATAGAAATTTCATCCAGAATTTCGCTCAAATTGCCCTTCCTCTGACTGATTTGCTAAAGACCAAGGGGAAGGGGTTTGATGCTACGAAACCAGGCGCCCCGCTTAAATGGTCCCCTGCTTGCGCAGAGGCTTTTGAGAAACTTAAACTGATGTTCACATCTGAGCCAGTGCTAGCGCGCCCTGATGAAACTAAAAAATTCATTGTCCAAACTGATGCCTCGGATGTGGCAATGGGGGCCGCTATTTTGCAAGAAGGGGAAGATGGTCGTTTACACCCCCTCGCATTTGTGTCTAAAAAGTTTTCTGACGCTGAACGAAACTGGGGGATTTGGGAGAAGGAGGCGTCGGCTATCCGGCTGGCTCTCTCCACTTGGAGGCAGTGGTTGGAGGGGGCGCAACTGCCATTTGAAGTCTGGACTGACCATAAAAATCTGGAAATGCTGAAATCCCCCCGTTCTCTCAACGCTAAACAACTTCGTTGGGCGGACTTCTTTGCTAAGTTTCGATTCACTCTTCGTCATTTCCCTGGGACGGCTAATTCCCTGGCTGACGCGCTCTCACGCCTCCCACAACATGACAGTCAGCGTGAAATCATCATGGACTCTGTTTTTTCCCCCTCCCACCTGGGGGGGGCTGTGGTCACCCGTGCGCAAGCGCGCTCGATTCCGCGCTCTGATGAAACTTCGCCTTCCCTTTTCCCTGTGGGGGGGGGGCCTGGGTCCAGAAATATGTTTCTGCTTTTACTGATGACGATAATGCCTCCCTGCGGGCATTGCCGGATTATGTCCGTAGCCCAGAAGGTCTGATTTATTCTGGGGACAAACTGTATGTGCCTATTTCAATGAGGAGGGAAGTGATGGATTCTGCTCATGGTTCCAGACTGGCAGGACATTGGAGTTTTGTTAAATCACTGCAACTCATCCGCAGACAGTTTTGGTGGCCACACATGCGCAAAGACCTATTGACTTTTGTTCGATCCTGTCAGACCTGTGCCTTAACTAAACCCAGGGGGGGCAAGCCTCCCGGTCTTCTGCAACCACTCCCTACTCCATCGAGGCCTTGGGAAGTGGTGTCCATGGACTTTATTACTGACCTCCCTGTGAGCAAAGGGAACACTGTTATTTGGGTGGTTGTTGATTTATTTTCTAAGCAAGCTCATTTTGTGCCTTTTCCTTCCTTGCCTACAGCTCAGAGGTTGGCGAAATCGTTTATGTCTCACGTGGTGAAAATTCATCAATTACCTGCTAAATTAATTTCTGACAGGGGGACCCAATTTGTTTCTAAGTTTTGGAGGGAACTTCTTTCCATTTTAGGGGTGGAACAAGGGCTCAGCAGCGCGTATCATCCTGAGACTGACGGACAAACAGAACGAGTGAATCAGACCCTGGAGCAATATCTTCGTTGTTTTACTAATTATCAACAAAATGATTGGTGTGAATTGTTGCCTCTTGCTGAATATTGTTATAACAACACTGTCCATAGCTCCACGGGCATGTCTCCTTATAAAGCTGTTTCTGGTTACGACAGCCCCCCCTCCCTTTCCTGGAGGGGATGGGCCAGCGTCCCGTTGGGGATGCTAATACTTGGTGTACTTCCTTGCAAAATGCATGGCCTCTGCTATGCCAAACGCTTGACGCAGCCAAGGCTGCTTACAAGACCCAGGCAGACAAGGGTAGGGTGGTGGGGTTTGATCTGAAACCTGGGGATCTTGTGTATGTCTCGACCAAGAACATTAAGATGCTGCGACCTAGCAGGAAATTGGGGTGGAAGTTCATTGGTCCATTCAAAGTGCGTAAAGTCATAAATAATGTGGCGGTTGATGTTGTTTTGCCTAAGAATTTACGTGCTCTGCATTCTGTTTTTCACATGAGCCTGTTGAAGAAGGATCCTGGCCCGTCTCCCTGGAGACCAGCAGTTACTCCTCCTCCACCTGTCATTTTGGAAGGGGATGAACATTTTGAGATCGCTGATATCCTTGATTGTAAATTGAAACGTGGTAAACTCTGGTACCTTATCGAATGGGTTGATTTCGGTCCCCAGCACCGCGAATGGGTGGAAGAAGGGGATATTCGGGCCCCTTACCTGATCCGTAGTTTCCACAAGAGGTTCCCGGACAAACCGGGAGGTCTCCCGCCCAGCCCGGGAGATCTCCCGCCCGACCCGGGAGGTGTGTTTTAAGTGTATTTTAAGGGGGGCAGTATGTCAGCAAGCTGCCATTCTGTTTTCTGTGACCTCTGTGTACATATCCTTACCCTGTTGCACCCGGCTTGTTTCTACTATCCTGCTTCTGTGCTGGAATGCATAAGATAACTACTGGTGGATGTGTGTGGGAGAAGATGCTGTAATGCTTGCCTATTGCTATCTCATGAGAACTGCACCTGTGTTTTGTCTGATGTTCTGCCTGGTTCCCATGGACTGGGCGCGCAACCGTTTCATTAGCCCGCCAGCGGGAATGTTATTCATTGGATATGTATCTGTTTGAATTTCCTTTATTATGCTTGGCCTACCTGTGTATCCCCAGTTCTAACAAAGAACGTGTTTGAGTATGTCTTCAACGCTTTGAAATAAATTTTGCTTTTCCTTGAAAACGTGGATTTATTCTCGATGCTTGGGGATCCAACACTCTCTCCTAGCCTCATAAAACCAAAGGCCCAAGGTAACCACACACACATATGCATGCATATCAGTAGTTCTGACAATTTGATTATTAGCTAAAAAATTAATCATATTTATAAGATGAGACTGTGTCAATATCTTTATACATTCTGGTGGGAGACAGTTGGCTGCTGCTTTTCTTTGCCATAACATCTCATTTCAGACCCCCCCCCCATAGCGGTGTTAGAAGTACTGCAGTTCTGACACAAAGCTTTATCTTCCCAAATCCCTTTTAACCTCCCCAACAGAGGAAACCTTCTCAGCATGTGGGTTCAGAAGATAAAATATGGAGAAAATGGGCACAACTTCCTTTTGAGTGGTACGTCTGAGGGCAGAACTGATTTCCCCCCATTCCCCCAATTCCAAACATCACATTTCTTCTCAGGCCTTCAAGCAAATGCATCCTTTCACCACAGGCCTCCACATAACAAAAGAAGCTTGGATAACAGAGGGACAAAGCTACCACCAACTTATAAAGGCCGACATTTTTCTACTCTAGAGCATTTTTTTTACTTCAGTGGTATCCTGCCTGGAAAATGTATCTTGGGGAGATAGCAGTGTTTTCTTTAAATGTGTGGAAAATGTATAATCAGTAGTTATGTGCACAGAAATTTTGAGTTCATCACATTTTATTTGTTATCCCCCCCCCTTTGTGTTCTTTAATATCATTAGGTTGCATGTTAAGGGTGGTTATTGTATCTGGGTGATATTTGTACTGGTTTATATAGGAAATACATTTCCACCAGCAGATTCCCCAACTGGTATAAAGGTCTCAGACACTGTACCCTCAGCAGAGGGATCTTCCCTTCCAGTTTTTGAGTACTTAGGAGAAAGGTTTCTTGTGTTACAGGCCATAGAAGTTCTCCCTTGCTGAGGGAACACATAGAGAGGCTTGGAGATAATGGTTCCCCCTCCCCCGCCGTCAGTCCTGAGGGATCCTGACAGCTGGCAAGAGGAAGAGTATGAAGGAGAGGGCCAGTTGTTACTCAGAGACAGCTATGGGCTAAATCTTGCACACATGCTTAAGCCAAACGCAAAGTTAATGAGATCGGGGGACATTTTGTAAGGGACAGGGTTGCCAACCCTGTAACCAGAATTTTTTTGCTAGGAAGGCCCCAAGGGGGCAGTTTAATACAGTGGAGTTGACTACATTACAGGTTTGTTGTTGTTAAGGAAATATAGAGGAGGAGAGACATGGCTAGGTAAGAGCTGACAGGTAAAAACACGCGATGGGGAGGAGCAGCACCTGGGGCAGTTCAGAATTAATAAAGGTCAGAATTTGTGTCTGGGAGTTGTATTCTCTCTGAAGCGCTGTGCATTGCTCTGGAATCAAAGCCTACCCCCAAAAGATCCAAGATGTCTGCTGAAGGAGCTGGGAGAGCCCCTCGAGATTTTACAGACACAACCTGGTTCCGTTGGCTAGCTAGCAGCAGCAGAAGGACAATAACGTCCTGAGCAGCCCCTTAACCTCTGGTGCTAATAGGCTATTCTCCTCACATCCCCTTCCTACACACACACACCTGCCTCTGCAAGCAATCTGAGAGGAGAGCAAAGACAGGAACTTCATCTTGCACCTCCCGAAGCAGCTCAGGCATCACAATTGCACTGACAGCAAGCCAAGCGTGGGCTGAGACGTGTTCCCCCCCAGCAAGCCAGGCACGCACTTCACGGGAGGGGAGGCATGGTTGTTTGGGGAGGGTGCTGAGGCACTCCTAGGCACCCCCCATGTGTATGGGCCTGAGGGTTGCCACCTCCAGGCTGGGAGATTCCTGAAGATTGTTTGAGACAGGGGGGCTGTCTGTGCGCAAGAAAAGGTTTTCACCCCAGTACGTGTGAAAGAGAACTGTCACCTTTAGACATTTATCTGCTATTTTTACATATTTATTGCTTTACAACTGTTGACCTTGTTGCCAATACGCTAAAGGCATTAAGGTTCTTTGACTTGTGTGGCTAGCCAATAAACCAGGCAGTAAAGGGTAATAAAAAGTATTTATTCGAATAAGGAATGCCCTAGAGCTTAATTCAGCCTGGGTGTTCAACAAGCAAATGCAATGAGCAGACTTATATACTCTTTTTGCTCCTCCCCACTTTACATCATCACTGACATCATGTAGACATGCTCAGTTCAGTTTTCTTTGTCTGGTCAGTCATCAGTCACATATTTGGCACACAGGATGGTAGCTGGCTGAATTTCCCACTCCTACAACACAGGTGCAGTTCATTATTTCTAATGTATGACTTTGTTTACTACTCCCAGACTCCTGTTAACGCTGACTGAACTTTTCAGGCTGGTGTCAGCAAGCTGCCATTCTGTTTCTGTGACCTCTGTGTACATATCCTTTCCCTGTTGCACCCGGCTTGTTTTCTATCATCCTGCTCCTGCGTTGGAATGCACAAGATAACTGCTGGAGGTTGTGTGGGGGAGAAGATGCTGTAATGCTTGCCTATTGCTTTTCTCATGAGTACTGCACCTGTGTTTTGTCTGATGTTCTGCCTGGTTCCCATGGACTGGGCGCGCAACCGTTTCCTTAGCCCGCCAGCGGGAATGCTATTTATTGGATCTGTATCTGTTTGAATTTCCTTTATTATGCTTGACCTAACTGTGTGTCCCCAGTTCTAACAAAGAACGTGTTTGAGTATGTCTTCAACGCTTTGAAATAAATTTTGCTTTTCTTGAAAACGTGGATTTATTCTCGATGCTTGGGGATCCAACATATTGTTAGAACTCTCTTTCTCCTATCGTTCCGAATCTGGCATGATCATGAGCGGAACTGAGGGAAACCTACTTAACACGGAGGGGGACTCAGGATCGGTCCCACATACCTCCGCTCCTTTGGTGTTCACGACTGCAGCCTCGGTGGAGGGTGCCGTGGGGGGAACGATTCCCCGCCTGCCTGCACATCTGTCTTGGCCGCCTCCGACCCCTTCGCACTGGGGTCCGCGGAAGACTCAACAGCAGGATGACTGGACTATGTACAACACTCAGGGCACCCGAGAGGTGTACTCCCGTCGGGGGAGCGGATTACGTGAGAGTCTGTTTGACAAGGGATTGTTCCCGGAGCCGGGGACTACCTCGGAGAAGGGGAGTTCCAAGCAAGACCTCGAGGAGTGGATGTTCGAGCCATCGGGGCCGCGAGGCCACGCAGAAGATGAGGAGGGCACCGGAGCCTTCCAAACGGAAGAGGACTATGACCCACCCCCGGACTATCGACCTCGGGACCCCATCCCGGAGGAAACTACCGGGGAACGACTAGCAGAACTGGAAGACTCGGTGAGGGACTTGTTGAGGACATTCCAGGATGTAATGGAAGCTCTGCCGGGAATGATGGACGTTAGAATGGCTAATTTCCTTGACGCACACGCCGCGCAGCAACAAGTTGTCCCTGCACCGGGAGTTCCCGCACCGCAGGTGCCTGCTCAGCCGCCGACGGGACCTCCGCTGCAAGTACCGGGAGTTCCCGCGCCGCAGGTGCCTGTCCAGCCGCCGGCGGGACCGCCTCAGCAAGGGCCTGTGCAACAGCCGATGCCGGGGGGTCCGCCGGGACCGGGTCTGCCGCCACCGATGAGGCCAATGCCAGCGGGGCCACCGGTTGGTCCGGGTCTCCCTCTCAGGGGAGTTCCGGGTCAGCTGGGACCGTTGGTAAGGCCTCCACGGCCCAGACCCAAAGATCTACTGGAGGCTACCTTTGACGGCAACCCAGATGAACTCGCTTTCTTCACGGTGAGAGTGCATAAATTCGTAGAAGAGAGCCGACACCTGTTCCGAAATGAAGCTGGCCTTATTGATGTCATCTCGGCGAGACTGAAAGGAGACGCCGCCACATGGTATGTTGGACTGCACAATGACCGCGGTCCGGAACTTTTGAATTTGCGAGCATTCATGTGGGCGCTGCGGGCGAGGTTTGAAGATGTCAACGCGAGCCAAAGAGCTAAAGCGTTTCTCCGCACCTACCGCCAGAACAAGAAGTCGGTTCGCGAGTACACACTGGAATTCCACAAGCAAGCAGCAAAGCTCCGAGACTACCCTGATCATATATTGGCTGAGATGTATCGATTGGGACTCAACGCAGACATCCGAGAAACGGTTCTGAAGACTGTCAATCCTGTCTCCCTGATGGCCTGGACCCAGGAAGCTGAAAATGCAGAAGATCGGCTCACCACCATCAAACTCGACTTGGCTGCTACGACCAACAGACCCGCCGCTGCCAGTGCCTCCAGACCCAAGACTCAACGCCTGTCGGAATCGGCACGAGAACTACGTATGAAGATGGGGCTCTGTCTCAAGTGCGGGGAGAAGGGGCATTTCGCTGTGGATTGTGGCAGCCGTCAGGTAAAAGACAAGCCGCCTACTCCAAGCCCGAAGACACCGCTGACGGGGAAGAAGGGGATGGCTAAACCGCGTTTCTCCAAAGCTCTGCAGGCGGCCCAAGGCCTGGAGGGAATCGAACCGTCTGCTGCCGAGTCAGAAGAGGAGGTGGTGGCTGAAACGGCGGAAAACGACAACGGCCTGTTGTGAGAGGCGCAAAACGACACGGCCATTCTAGCTCTGCGCCCAAGGTGGTGAGAGAAACCCCTTCCCTGTTTTTCGTGACTGTCTCGTTAATGAATCCGCTCCTGGGGACCCACGTTAGGGTGAGAGCGTTGATTGATTCTGGGTGTGGGAGGGATCTCATCAGCCCTAGAGTGTTATTGGCACTGGAAGCGGGGATAGTCCCCTTGAAGTCTCCCATCATTTTTACCCAAATGGATGGGGCACCCATGGAACCTTGTACACACGAGACTATGGCTTTGCGGTTGGGGGCTGGCGATCATTGGGAATCCAGATCCTTCATTGTTACCCCTAAATCGCAGTTTGACTTAGTACTGGGGAGTCCCTGGTTGTTTACCCATGACCCTTACATCTTGTGGGAAGAAGGGGTTGTCAAATTTGTGTCGGCTAAATGTGTAGATCACTGCTGGTTGGACTCGTGGGGGGACCAGCCGACCGCACAGTTCCCCTGCGGCGCTTTGCAGCCGGAAGAGTTAGCTTCTTTGCCTCGAGAGTATAGAGACTTGGCGAAAGTGTTTGGCGAAGATGAAGCTAACGAATTGCCCCCCCATCGCTCTACTGACTGTGCTATTGAACTTTTGCCTGACTGTAAATTACCTAAAGGTAAAATCTATGCGATGGGGCCGGCTGAGAAAGTTGAACTGCGGAACTTTATTGATAAAAACTTAGCCCGAGGTTTCATTCGCCCGGCTTCCTCCCCTTTCGCCGCGCCTGTACTTTTCCGAAAGAAGAAAGACGGGGGGCTTAGATTGTGCACTGATTATAGGGGTCTGAACGCTGTTTCTTTGTCCAATGCCTACCCCCTCCCGCTAATCAAGGACTTGGTAGCTGAGGCCACCAAGGGCAAAATCTTCTCGAAACTTGACCTCCGAGATGCATATTTCCGTGTGCGCATTCGGGAGGGGGATGAAAGTAAGACTGCATTTAATACCCCTTTGGGGCAGTTTGAGTACCTCGTTATGCCCTTCGGGCTTCAAGGGGCTCCGGGGGTCTTCATGAACCTAATCAATGAGGTCCTACATGAGTTCTTGTTCAAAGGAGTGGTCCTTTACCTTGATGACGTGTTGCTGTACTCTCAGGACCTCCCGTCGCATATTAAATTGGTGCGCCAGGTCCTTAAGCGACTTTATGAACACCACCTGTTTGCAAAGCTGTCAAAATGTGAATTCCACAAGACATGCATTGACTTTTTGGGTTATCGCATCTCTGGGGGGAAGGTGGAAATGGACCCTGCTAAAATACAGGCTGTACTTGACTGGGAACCCCCCAGGACCCGCAAACAATTGCAAATGTTCCTCGGATTCGCCAATTTTTATAGAAATTTCATCCAGAATTTCGCTCAAATTGCCCTTCCTCTGACTGATTTGCTAAAGACCAAGGGGAAGGGGTTTGATGCTACGAAACCAGGCGCCCCGCTTAAATGGTCCCCTGCTTGCGCAGAGGCTTTTGAGAAACTTAAACTGATGTTCACATCTGAGCCAGTGCTAGCGCGCCCTGATGAAACTAAAAAATTCATTGTCCAAACTGATGCCTCGGATGTGGCAATGGGGGCCGCTATTTTGCAAGAAGGGGAAGATGGTCGTTTACACCCCCTCGCATTTGTGTCTAAAAAGTTTTCTGACGCTGAACGAAACTGGGGGATTTGGGAGAAGGAGGCATCAGCGATCCGGCTGGCTCTCTCCACTTGGAGGCAGTGGTTGGAGGGGGCGCAACTGCCATTTGAAGTCTGGACTGACCATAAAAATCTGGAAATGCTGAAATCCCCCCGTTCTCTCAACGCTAAACAACTTCGTTGGGCGGACTTCTTTGCTAAGTTTCGATTCACTCTTCGTCATTTCCCTGGGACGGCTAATTCCCTGGCTGACGCGCTCTCACGCCTCCCACAACATGACAGTCAGCGTGAAATCATCATGGACTCTGTTTTTTCCCCCTCCCACCTGGGGGGGGCTGTGGTCACCCGTGCGCAAGCGCGCTCGATTCCGCGCTCTGATGAAACTTCGCCTTCCCTTTTCCCTGGGGGGGGGGGGGCTGGGTCCAGAAATATATGTCTGCTTTTACTGCTGATGATGATGCCTCCCTGAAAGCGTTGCCAGATTGTGTCCGTAGCCCTGAAGGTCTGATTTATTCTGGAGACAAACTGTATGTGCCTATTTCAATGAGGAGGGAGGTGATGGAGTCTGCTCACGGTTCGAAACTGGCAGGGCATTGGAGTTTTGTTAAATCTCTGCAACTCATCCGCAGACAGTTCTGGTGGCCACAGATGCGCAAAGACCTCTTGACTTTTGTTCGGTCCTGCCAAACCTGTGCCTTGACTAAACCCAGAGTGGGCAAGCCTCCTGGTCTTCTGCAGCCACTCCCTACCCCATCGAGACCGTGGGAAGTGGTGTCCATGGACTTTATTACTGACCTCCCTGCGAGCAAAGGGAACACTGTTATTTGGGTGGTTGTTGATTTATTTTCTAAGCAAGCTCATTTTGTGCCTTTTCCTTCCTTGCCTACAGCTCAGAGGTTGGCGAAATCGTTTATGTCTCACGTGGTGAAAATTCATCAATTACCTGCTAAATTAATTTCTGACAGGGGGACCCAATTTGTTTCTAAGTTTTGGAGGGAACTTCTTTCCATTTTAGGGGTGGAACAAGGGCTCAGCAGCGCGTATCATCCTGAGACTGACGGACAAACAGAACGAGTTAATCAGACCCTGGAGCAATATCTTCGTTGTTTTACTAATTATCAACAGAATGATTGGTGTGAATTGTTGCCTCTTGCTGAATATTGTTATAACAATACTGTCCATAGCTCCACGGGCATGTCTCCTTATAAAGCTGTTTCTGGTTACGACAGCCCCCCCTCCCCTTCCTCGAAGGGATGGGGGAACGTCCTGTGGGGGGCGCTGATAAATGGTGTATGTCCTTGCAAAATGCATGGCCTCTGCTATGCCAAACGCTTGACGCAGCCAAGGCTGCTTACAAGACCCAGGCAGACAAGGGTAGGGTGGTGGGGTTTGATCTGAAACCTGGGGATCTTGTGTATGTCTCGACCAAGAACATTAAGATGCTGCGACCTAGCAGGAAATTGGGGTGGAAGTTCATTGGTCCATTCAAAGTGCGTAAAGTCATAAATGATGTGGCGGTTGATGTTGTTTTGCCTAAGAATTTACGTGCTCTGCATTCTGTTTTTCACATGAGCCTGTTGAAGAAGGATCCTGGCCCGTCTCCCTGGAGACCAGCAGTTACTCCTCCTCCACCTGTCATTTTGGAAGGGGATGAACATTTTGAGATCGCTGATATCCTTGATTGTAAATTGAAACGTGGTAAACTCTGGTACCTTATCGAATGGGTTGATTTCGGTCCCCAGCACCGCGAATGGGTGGAAGAAGGGGATATTCGGGCCCCTTACCTGATCCGTAGTTTCCACAAGAGGTTCCCGGACAAACCGGGAGGTCTCCCGCCCAGCCCGGGAGATCTCCCGCCCGACCCGGGAGGTGTGTTGTAAGTGTATTTTAAGGGGGGCAGTATGTCAGCAAGCTGCCATTCTGTTTTCTGTGACCTCTGTGTACATATCCTTTCCCTGTTGCACCCGGCTTGTTTTCTATCATCCTGCTCCTGCGTTGGAATGCACAAGATAACTGCTGGAGGTTGTGTGGGGGAGAAGATGCTGTAATGCTTGCCTATTGCTTTTCTCATGAGTACTGCACCTGTGTTTTGTCTGATGTTCTGCCTGGTTCCCATGGACTGGGCGCGCAACCGTTTCATTAGCCCGCCAGCGGGAATGCTATTTATTGGATCTGTATCTGTTTGAATTTCCTTTATTATGCTTGACCTAACTGTGTATCCCCAGTTCTAACAAAGAACGTGTTTGAGTATGTCTTCAACGCTTTGAAATAAATTTTGCTTTTCTTGAAAACGTGGATTTATTCTCGATGCTTGGGGATCCAACAGCTGGGTTCATTCTCAGTATTTCATTGTCAGTTCAGTTACAAAATTCTACAAACTTAGTTCTTCTTTACACTTAATACATGCATATAAAAATACCTTAAAGCATTTTATAAACTTATTTTCACTAACAGGTATGAAGACATATCATTACAACGACATTCTAAAACATTAAACTCTTTATATGAATTCTTTTAGCATTTCAAAATACCTTGTAGCATTAAGCTCTTATAGATGTATTGATTTACACATTATTATTCATTTTGGTTCATCAGGAAATTTTACAGAATTATTTTTGATTATTCATGAAACTGCTTCTGGTAAAAATTGAAGTTTATATTTTATAAAACACATAGTTTAGTTCAGCCTGCAGGAGACACTGTTTTACAATACAAATAATTGACCCTTTTAAATCGGTGCCAAGAGTCATGATCTAATACCCACCTGTGTTTTTTTAATTGGCAAATGTGCATGATTTAATGACTTTTGTTTTGGCTGAGCTTTAATAGTCAGATCTTCCCTTAAGCTTCAAAAGACATACTCCCCTCATTAGCCTTCTCAGCTTAATTTCTCTATTATGTCAGCTGGGTCACTTGTACACCTGCTTGTGTATAATGATTTCTCTGTAGGAAAGCATCTCTCTTTGTTTTAAACTAACAAAACGTAGAATTTGTTGAAGCGTTAGCTTTTTACAAACATACAAACAAAGCATTTAGAGTTTTCTCTTTTACAATACATACATAACTGTCCTTTTGACCTAGGTAAGCTCTTCTCTTTGAAATAAAAGAGAGAGAGAGCAATTGGCAGTGATACAATCTTTCCCAATTAGACACTAACAAACACAGTTTTCTGTTATTCCACTTAAAAATGCAGAGTAATCCCTTCTTTCTTATACAACACAGAGAGAGAGAGAGAGAGAGAGAGAGAGATTGCTTAAAGCATCTGATAATTCAATATGTTAGAATATAAACATGATCTGGACTTCTCTCATTTAACTGTAAGCTCTTATTGAGAGTTGCTTCACAGAGCAGAAAAAATGCTTTAAACTTTTCACCTAGCTGGTTAATTCGAGCCAAGTTTGGTAAAATAAGCAAAACAGCTGCACTTCAAAGAACACAGTATTTGAAGGAGCAGGATCTCATAGCTATAAATCTAGGACTCTCTACTGGTCTTCAGAGTTGGCTGCAATAATTCCCATCTAAAAGGTTACATCACAAACACTTCTTTTCTTCCGTTAAAACAAGGGCTAAAAACATGTCAATTAAAAGTTATTTACATTACTCAGGCCCCGGTCACACGGGCAGGAAACTGCGGGGGAGAAGCGTGGCTGTTTGCCCTGGGGCAAACTACTGCGCAGTTACGTGATCAGACCTCCTGTGGAGGTCCTGTGGAGGTACCGTGGAGGTTCCATGGCAAGGGAGAGGTGCCGATCACAGGACAAGCCGGCGCACAATGAAGAAGCGCGCGCCGCGGCAAACTGTTTTTTATTTTTGTGTACATGACAAATGCGCATGCTCCGTTGGGTGCGCATACGCATCCACAGAGACTTGGACAAAAAAAACACACCTTATTTGCAAGGGGACATGGGCGGGCGCTGGATGCCACCGGAAACGCGATCAGACGCCTGCCCTTGCCCCGCAGTTTCCGGAAACTAGTACCTCCAAGGTACTAGTTTTTTGCCACGCAGTTTCAGCTGGAAGCCTCGGTTGAGCCACGGGAGTGCTATGCTTCCCAGATGTGCTGATGAGATCGCGCCCGGAAACTCCGGCTGTTTTCCGTCTCATTTGTGTGGCTTCTGTTACGTGTGACCGCAGCCTTAGTATTTCTAGAGTTCTAGAACAGGATGTTAATTCTCTAGGAGAAACCCAAAAGAATTTTATCCCATAGGTTTCCTTTTTAAAACAACAATAATCAATTAAAAAATCATTTGAGCGCTGGCGCCTCCTACAACCTTATAACCTTAGCTTGTTATTTAGCTCTGACCTTGCATAGCTTAAACATCATCATGTTACTTGTTAATTTGCTGTTAAGCCCTGTCTATAAGTTTGAACCTTATCTACCATTCCAATGTGTTTGAAAAAGTGTGCCTTGCACATGACAGTTCATACCTTGAATAAATCTTTGTTGGTCTTAAAGGTGCCACTGGACTCTAAATTTGTTCCACCATTTTAATGTTAGGCTTCTGGAGACTGCCAAAATGGTTCCACCCAAAAACTTTGTTCATTAAAGCATTAAAGGGAAAAATGCTTTCAAAGCTTTAGGCTTCCCATCCCAGTGTCTCTCTCTTTTTACATCTCATTCCATGCTGATGATCCCCCCCCCATTTATTTTGTTTGTGTGCAGCACTGAAATCCTTTTTTTAAAAAAAATATTGGGGACATTGCCATTTGCCTCCTCTTTGATCCCCCTTCCAAGTCAATACCAGCAGAGAACTAAACCTTGTGCAGCTCCTTTTAAACTTTCCTCCCGCCATTTTGATTTTTTTATTCCACGATCTGAGACTAGTTATAGTCTCATATTGCTGCTCTCATGTCACTTGTCAGAAAAAATAAATTTTAAACAGCAAGGGAAAAAGTAATCAATGGAGCTCATACAAAGGAGGGAAGATGGCTGAAGGTGCAGAGTGGGCAGAACGACCTCGATGTGGGCAGGGAATGACCTTTGAGGGGTGGCAAAATGGCTTTTGAATTGCCTTTGGCTTGGAGCAAAACAAGGGGGAAATGATTACTTTCAGAAAACCCAAGAAAACAGCAACCAGAAAGTGAATTGAGCACTGAAAGGAGGAAAGTCAATGCAGAATGACGAAGAAAACCTGACAGACATGCATGGTGAAAGCGAGGGGAAACACCCATGCATCATAGGGCCATGAAGATAGTTTCAGAGGATAGTTGTGTTGGTCTGTGGTAGACTCGAGAACTAGATTGGGGGGGGGGAGTTCAGTGTGTATTGTAAAGATACAATGTAATGCTTCCTGACTCCCTTCTTTGCAACACCCCTCCCACCTTCTAACTGGGAAATAAGGACTCAGGGATCTCTATTTTTAATTGCATTTGATTAAGGGAGCTTTGCCTCTCAATCGCTTATACCCCAGAAATCTTGTTGGTCTCTAAGGTGCTACTGGGTTCGAATCTAGCTCAGCAAAACCAGTGGCTTTCTCCATGGTGGTCCAAAGCTCATTAACATTGTTTGGTGATGACTTCAGGGTGATCCATGTGTGAATGAGCCAGCATTTAAGTTACATTTATTTGGGTAAACAAGATGGTTTGGTAGTGCTAGTCCTTGCTGCAAGTTTGAAAGTGGATGGGAGATTTCCTCTTTCCCCTTCCCATTAGAAACTGAGAAAAGCTGTCTGTGTGGACCTCATTATTGCTCTAATTATGAGTGTCTCAAGTCCGTGAATAATAGATTCACTTACTGAAAGAAATAAGAAGGACGAAAATGCTAGGGACCTTGAACAAGGCCCTGTCTTGACCTTTGCATGCTCCAGCAACCTAAGCCTTGAAATTGGGCTAAAAAGTCAGACCTTTGCGAAAGCCACACACCGTTTCTGAGCTGCACGGACTCCAACAAGAACGAAATTGCCAAATAAATAACAAAATGTGGAGAAATGCAGTCCCAGCAGAAGTGTGGAAATTGGGGATGGCAGCGGCAATTGCTTTTAATAAATTGTTTAAATGTATATTGTGCTGCTTGCACTTTGCTTGAAATTGCTGTGCAATGCGCCCGATCCTGGAAAAGGCCCCCCCCCCCAAACCCTCCACACAAACATGATGGATTTTTTTTGCTTTCGTTTAAAGCAAGCTGGCACGATTTTTTAATATATAATAGCCTGCAAATCCCTTATTGTACTGTATGCATCGACAATGACCTTTTGTTCCTTGTCATTCATGCTTGATATAAACCAAAACTGCACGGGGAGGGGGGGGGGAAGAATCTCATACATTCTGCCTATAATTATCCTGTTGGCATGGCATGACCTGCTGATTCCATCCTTATTGAGATGAATATGAGTAGTTAGTGGAGCAAGGTTCTGTGAATGCATTAAATCTTGAGGCCTCAATCAATCACCCATTTTCCTCTGGCAGCGTCGTGATGGCAGGGAAGGCAGGAAGTACGGCAAGTCATTGCACGAGATCACAGGCAACAAGTGGGAGAAAACTCTTGTCACTTGAATGGCCCTCCTTCCTCATTAGAGGCATTCTGCCTTTGATTTCATTTAACGTGGTCTTGCCTTCCTTTATGAACTTGGGGACCAGGAACTAATGCCCCAGCCCAACAGCAAAGATACCTGAGCAGCTGCAGCTTCAGTGTGCAGATTCCCCTGCTGGGCTGGAAATCCTGCATGCAGCTGGGTCTCTGTATACATCCAGGTGTGTACTTTCCTGACCATTTGGATGTCACTCATCTGATGCAGCCACCATGGGAGTGCGAGGGGCCGTGGCTCAGGGGTAGAGCATCTGCTTGCCATGCAGAAGTCCCAAGTACTGGGGAGACAGTTAATTTAGCAAAGTTGCACAGTCCGAGAGGCACCGTACAGCATGCGGTAAACAAACTTTAAAAAATGTATTGCAAAAAGGTTAAACTTACATTTATAGAGGCAGATTCAGTTCACATCCATGTTGCAGCTGAGAGAGAAATGCCTAACCTAGAGAATACTATTCCCCATCACAAGTGGCCATCTACTCCTGCATCACGTGTGTGCAAGTAAGATGGCATGGCTTCTATAGGAGAGACCTACAGATGCATCCTGCTCTTGCAGGTCCATGAGGAGAAGAGAGAGAGATTACGAAGAACAAATTTAGAGTCCAGTGGCACCTTTTAAGACCAACAAAGGTTTATTCAAGGTATGAGATTTCGTGTGCACACACACTTCTTCAAATACACTGGAATGGAAGGTTGAGTTCAAACTTTCATGTAACATGTAATATGATGAAGATATTTTAAGTTACGCAAGACGAAAACGGAATAAAAAGCTAAGGTTATAAGGTCAACAGTTGTTTTGATTTAATTAAGGCGGGGAAAGGACAGCAACGCAATAAATATGTTAAAACAGGGGATCTCCCTTATATATAAAAGCTGAATGGTGGTGGCACTTCTCTAGAACATTCCACATGCTCCAGAATTGGTTGGTGCCCTGGTGTGTCACTCAGAATCTGTCCCTATCCACTGGCTGCATTGGTTGAGTCTCGCCTCCAACATTCTAAACAGTTTGCTGTTCCTCTCCCCCCCATAGCCAGTCAGAACACAGAGGTTATTTGCATATGCAGCCTCACTGGCCTTTGCCTCGGAACACAGATGTCATTTGCGTATGCAACTTCATTGGCTTTTGCCTCTAACATTCTAAACAGTTTGCTGTTCTGAGGTAAAATGTGTCCAATCTCCAGGTGAGGGCTGGAGATCACTCAGAATTGCAGCTGCTTTCCAGATGGCAGAAATCAGTTCCCCTGGAGAAAATGGTGGGCTCTGTATCCTTATATGCTGCTGAGGTGGCCGCCGTATGACAGCCAATGTGACGTAGCAGTCAGGGCTTCAGAGCACGGGAGAGGCTGCAGGTGTGTGAGGGGTGGAAAGCTGAAGAGTGAGGGGGAAATAAAGGTAGATTGATGATTGGCTGGGAAGGAGATAGGGTTGCCAACTCCAGGTGGGAAATTCCTGGAGAGGGTGAAGTTTCAGGAGGTGTGGGACCTTGGACAGGTACAAAGCCATAGACTCCACCCTCCAAACCAACCCTTCCCTTCTGGGGAACCATTGTTGCCAGTCTCCAGGTGAGGGATGGAGATGACTCAAAATTACAACTGTTCTTTAGATAGCAGAGATCAGTTCCTCTGCAGAAAATGGTGGACTCAGTGTCCTTATATCCTGCTGAGGTCGCCACAGCAAATTGACACTGAGTGTCCAAGGCCGGGGCACCCGCCCAGAGCCTCTTTCTAAAGATCGTTGTATTTATTTCCACAACGGGCCTTTTTCCTAGTAAGTGTAAGCACCTTTTCTAATTGTGGGAAGTAAATTGAGACTCACCATTCATCTCCTCTCAGGCGTGGAGATAATGTAACAGCACTTTAAAAAAAATGGGTGTAGTGGTATGTCAGCAAAACATTCCAATATTCCTTGCATTACATTCAGTATTCTAATATACTATACTGAAAAAGAAGTACACTAAAATACAGAGGATGTATAGTCCTTCTTGCTGAGAATACTTATGTGAGGACATATGGGAGAATATATACGTGAGGATACAAAGGACAGAGGAAGAGAAGGAGGAGAGGGAGAAGCTTCCAGGTTAGCCAAAGAGAGGCATCTTATTCATTAAGAACATATACACACATCTAGAACAATGCAGCACCCCCCCCCCCCCCTGTGTTGTGCTGAGTCACCTTAACAACACCAGGTTCAATCCCTGACATTTCATTTTTAAAAAAAAAATCAGGAAGTGGGTTAAGTGAAAGACTCTGCCTCCAATCCTGGAGACTGAGGTACTGCCAGTAGGAGTAGACAATACAGATCTTGATACAACAAAAAGCAGCTTCATATATGTTCATATTACACAGCATATATGGGCATGTGCATTGTCTAAGGCTGTGCATGCATTGCGGGGCATAGGAATGGCTGGATCAAGATTTGACTGTTTCTAGACTGTCAGATTTGCCCCGATTGCTTCATTCCTCAGTCTTCAGCATCTTTAACACAAGCCTGCTTTATCTGTAGCTTGTTCAAGGAAGACACGGACAAGGTGATATCCACAACAACAGGTCTACTGCTGTATTGCAGTTAACCTAATGGTCCATCCAGCTTGCCTCTCAATATGGCCAGATGGGGATATGTTTTAACAGGATGAGATGCCAACAGAATATGACCATCTGTTCCTAACCCCCGTCAGCTTCAAATGGAGGCACCTTGAAGAGCCTGCCTAAAAGGATGATGTCATTCTTATCTTCCCTACATTTTATGTCTGAACTGATTCATTAGAATGTTTCTAAATTGCATTATTTATTTATTAAATAAGGAAGCAAGCTAATAAGCTGTGGAGCAATGAAGGCTTCTGCAAATAGAACTGGATGGGAATGAAAAAAATACTAAAAAAATGCCCCCAAATCTAATGTGGTTTCCTATCTGCAAAGGAGAAGGGAAAGTAATACTGGTTAAGCTTTATTCATATAATTACATGACTTTGTGTCCTGCCCCAGAGTTGACAACTCTAGGTTGGGATATTCCTGGAGATCTTGGGGGTGGGGGTTAGGGAGAGGAGGGACCTCAGTGGGGTAAAATGACATAGAGCCACCCTCCAAAACATCCATTTTCTCCAGGCGAATTCATCTCTATGCTCTGGGGATTAGTTGTAATTCCAGGGATCTCCAGGCCCCAACTAGAGATTGGCAACCCTCCCCTCTCCCTGGATAACATCATACCTCCCTAAACTACACTAATGTAATCCACATTCTTCCCCCCCCCCTTCTTGCTTTTTAACCTATCAATTATTCAAGAATATTGGAGCTAAGACTGTGCATGCACCTGATTTCCATTACTGTCTTTAGAAAAATGAGAAATTACTTGATTGAAGAAGAGATTGGATTTATACCCCACCCTTTACTCGAGGTCTTAGAGCGGCTTACAATCGTCTTCCCTTCCTCTCCCCACAACAGACACCCTGTGAGCCAGGTGGGGCTGAGAGAGCTCTGAGAGAACTGTGACTGACCCAAGGTCACCCAGCTGGCTGAATGTGGAGGTGTGGGGAATCAAACCCAGTTCTCCAGATTAGAGTTCACTGCTCTTAACCACTATACCAAACTGGCTGTCTTGTGAAGGGCTAGGATGACTCAATGTGGTGAGGAAAAAATACAAGGACCTACAAGGAAGAGTTTACCTAACTCTCAGGAGGGATGGGGAGAGAAAAGACATGCAAGCTCCCCTGTGCTTAAAAAATAATAGGCCAAGGGAAGGATTCCCTACCAAATGTACCTACTATGTGCGGCTCTTGCAGTTACCTAGAATGAACCTTCAGTCATTGCTTTTGTCATGGACCCAATGCCAGAGGTCATTTCGGGGGGAATCACGGGGGATCGCAGTTCCCCCGGGTGAGGTACGGGGGGCGGGGCATATGACGAAGCCCCGCCCCCTGCTTCCGGCCACCCTGCTTCTGGCCCTCATTCAGCCAGGAGGAGGCAGGAGAAGAGGGAGGGTAAGTTGCTTCCTCCCTGCCTCTCCCCACCTCTGCCTGCCTGGGGCCAGGGAGGGCCTTTGCGGGGCTTCCTTGCACTCCCGCCGGCCTAGCAGGTCTACCGCCGGGCCCCTCATGGGGCTCGGCAGTGAAGCTGCAAGGCCGCCAGCGGCGGCCGGGACCGTTGGGGGTGGGGTGTGTGGCCTTATGACACACTTCCAGTGATGTCAGGGGGTGTGGCCTTATGACACACTTCCGGTGATGTCAGGGGGTGTGGCCTTATGACACACTTCCGGTGATGTCAGGGGGTGTGGCATATGCTAATGAGTTATGCTAATGAGTTCCCCTAGCTCTTTTTCTACGAAACGACCCCTGCCCAATGCACTTTCAGCCAGCATAGATCTGCACTGCTCCAGAGTTCTGCCATGTTATTCCTCACCCATATGGACTATCAGTGGGGCCGACAGAGTCTGCACATGAGCTGGAATGATAACGGCATGTGCACATTCTGAAGCAGCAATAACAGCTGCCACACCCTTACATCACTTCTACCAGTTTGTTCCTCCAGCAAAGAGGGTGCTAGCACATGATTACACTTGAAGCAAGAGAGATTTCCTAGCATAAGGGTCTAGAGCAATGGTAGCTGAAAGGTGCCACTGTGAAATGCTCCCAGTTTATCCTGGCAGAAGTAGCAATGATCAGAATAGGGGACAGGCTCAGCCCCCAACTGGCTCATGAGTGTCACCTGCAAAAGCCCTATGAACACTGGGGGAACATGAGCACACACACATATATATGAACACACAGGGCTTTTTTGGTAGAAAAAGCCCAGCAGGAACTCATTAGCATAATAGGCCACACCCAACAGCAGAAACTCATTAGCATATTAAGCCACACCCCGGCATCACAGCTCATTAGCCTATTTGACCACACCCCCATGTTACCACACTCACCTTTTGCTTCTTATTCTGTTTACTCTGTTTGTTGTCAAAACCCTGGGGTTTTTTTGTAGCAGGAACTTCTTTGCATGTTAGACCATACACCCCTACTGTAGCCAGTCCTAATGAGTTTCTGCTGTTGGGTGTGGCCTATTATGCTAATGAATTCCTGGTTCCTGAGGGGCGTGGCCAACTTGGGAGGCAGCCGTAACTCCGTTCCTGTGTGTTCCTGCCCACAAATAACCCTGTGAACACATGAAACTGCCTTTTACTGAGTCAGACCAGTGGGTATAGCAAGGTTAGCACTATTTGCCCTGATCTGGATGGCCCAGGCTACCATGATCTTATCAGATCTTAGGAAATAGGCAGGGTCTGCCCTGGTTAGTACTTGGATGGGAGACCACTAAGGAAATCCAGGGTTGCTCTGCAGAGGAAGGTAATGGCAAACCATCTAACATAGACAATCTGAAAGTTTGAGTCCACCCTTAACAGTGTGCCTGTAAAAATCTGAACAGCTCTAGCATTCCAGCACTCCACTGAAAGCAGCAGCACAATGATCGCCCCCACAAAGAGCATGAATAATGCAGCTATTCTAAAAGCAACAATCATATATTAGTGGTGATTGTACTAGCAAAGGGGGAAAGTGGAGATGCTAAATTAGGTTTTTATATATACAATTGGTAATGCATTTGCAAAGTGAACAGGGGCTGCTTGGTAGTTAGCCTTGCTCACTCCTACAATTTTTTTTTTTAAATATATAATCTCTTTTCACAGTGTTTTATTTATTGAATGCTTTAAAAATATTATGACTTAAATTGGTTTGCTTTACTTAAGGGTAGCGGGAGCACCCAGGCTGAAAGACTTGAACAGCAGTGTAAGAGGATGAGGATGCATAAATTACATGCTCTCCTCCCATTTATTATGTTTGCAAAAGCAGCAATCCCAGGCATAGTTACATCATCAATAGGGCACTACTGATTTTACTATGCGCGCTGATCACTGATGTCCCTGTCCACCATATTGAGCCACCATTTTATGGTGGTTGGTTGAGTTTTTTTGCTACTTGAAGCAGGAGTTGATGGATTTAACAAATACATCTGGAAAGAAAGGGATGTTTCTATCTGTTCATGTGTCAGATGGGGCACCCAGAGCCTGCTTTCTTGTGCACCATCAACTTATTTATTCATTGAAATAGTTATCCCCTGTCTTTCCCATCGCTCATGGCAAGGTTGGGTGACAACCTGAGGATCAGAACTGGAACATGGAGACTATTGTTGTTGTTGTTGTTGTCATCGTCGTCATCATCATCATCATCATCATCATCATCATCATCATCATCATTATGGCAGAGTTCCACACAGGAAGCACATTATAGTATAAAATATGTAACCAAGCTAGTACAATGGGTATGCAGACCAACTGGGCAATTCCTCTAAATACTAATATTTAAATTTTCAATCCACAGAATCGCAGCTGGGGAAAGTTCAAAGAGCTCTGTCACATCACCCTGGAAAGCACGTCACTCACATTCCTGTGACAGATGTAAAATAGTTTGGCGGGCTGCACCACAATTGTATTCAGGTCCTGGTATTTTGCCCTGTTTAAACAACAGGTCTGCACAACTACGAAAGCCTGTTTGTATTCTATTAGCCAGCTTCCATACTTCACGTGGCAAGTCAAATCCTGCGGGCCTCTCATTGGTGTCTATCAGGTTATGGATACTGGGTGGAACTGATTGCATCCATGTTCATGGATTGCATTCCCTAGATCAACATTTTGTGCTTGCAGGATTTGTGCAGATCTTATTGCTGTGTGTCGAGATCTTAGTCATGTCAGCCATGACTTTGTGGATGGGCAACTCTCTGCTTTCAATGATATTTCTATATTCATGAAGAAGAGGTCCATCAGTGGAAGGAGCAGAGGTCCATCAGTGGCTATTAGCCACAAGGACTCTGGGGCAAGTGATGCTCTGTCATCTTGGTGCTTGGGGGGGTCAACAGTGGGATGGCTTCTCATGTCCTGGCCCCACTGGTGGACCTCCTGATGGCACTGGTATTTCTGGCCACTGTGTGATACAGAGTGTTGGACTGGATGGGCCTTTGGCCTGATCCAACATTGGCATCTCTTATGTTCTTATGTTCTTATATAGAAGAGTCGTGTCTTCAGAGATGTGGGGAAGCGATGTGGCACAACATGGGTAGTCAATAGTTTGGAGTGGGTTTAATACATTCACTGATGGTTCTCATTATTGTATTGAGTTGGACATCAGGTCTGAGGACATGGGGGCTGTTGAGCCACACTGAAGCACCATACTCTGCAGCACTATACACCAATCCCAAAAGTTGAGCATCTAAGTGTTGCAGCAGATGCACCTCAAGTTGTACCACATAATTTTTGGAGAACGTTGTTTCGTGTGTATATTTTTGCTGCTACATTGGTAAGATGGTGTTTATAGTTCAAGGTCCTGTCCAGGGCAATGCCAAGGTGTAGGGTTCTATGTAAGTTGTGTGCCTTTAAAGGTTTTTAATTGATTATGTGTTTTATATTGAAATGTATATTGTTTTAGTGGTTTTTTGTAAGCTGCCCTGAGCTGCTACAGTGGGGAGGGTGGGGTAGAAGTTAAACTAATAAATAAATAAATAAATAAATAAATTTAAGGTAGACATTCAGTTCACAGTTGGCAAGATTGTTATTGAGATAGAAACAATAGCAATCTATTTTTCCTGGACTTGGAATGAGCCGCCATTTACAGTAGTAGTCAGCCAGAATTTCAAGGTCCCTAGTCAGTATTTCCTTAGTCCTGTCAATTAATTTGTGCCTTACTACTTCTGGAATGCCTAGAATCCAAATTTGTAGTTGCTTTGGTCCGTTTTTGTCTATGTGCAGCATTGAGTTCATGGAGTAGTTCATCTGCTACTTCTGGGTCTTTGCTGTCAAGGAAATTTTGACACAGCCGCTCACTCTGATTGCTCCAACCTGGAATATATTCTTTCTGATATCCTCAAGGACTTTGGCTATAGATATAACAGCTCCAATGAATTGACGGTAGTTATAATATGTTGGAGGGACTCATCCAAGACATCTATCCATATCTTCACCGAAACCTTTCCAATTTGCCCTTTTAAAGTTCCATTGTGGTCTTTGAAAAGACTGATAACTGGTATTTGGATTCCAAACTTGACGATTGCAGATCGATGCTGTCTGTGTGGGAAAGCCTCAAGAACACATCTGGATACAGGTATCTGGATAGACTGACTTCTCAGTCAGATGAAAGAAATGTTAAATCAGGGTTGAACACTCTCTTCCATGCTGCTGATCTAAATATGCCTCTGTCTTTAGCATCAAAAATGAGATGCAAGCCATGTTCTTCAGCCCAGTCAACAAGTGCCTCACCATTCTTATCATTAAACATGTATGAATATATTCTTTCTGATATCCTCAAGGACTTTGGCTATAGATATAACAGCTCCAATGAATTGACGGTAGTTATAATATGTTGGAGGGACTCATCCAAGACATCTATCCATATCTTCACCGAAACCTTTCCAATTTGCCCTTTTAAAGTTCCATTGTGGTCTTTGAAAAGACTGATAACTGGTATTTGGATTCCAAACTTGACGATTGCAGATCGATGCTGTCTGTGTGGGAAAGCCTCAAGAACACATCTGGATACAGGTATCTGGATAGACTGACTTCTCAGTCAGATGAAAGAAATGTTAAATCAGGGTTGAACACTCTCTTCCATGCTGCTGATCTAAATATGCCTCTGTCTTTAGCATCAAAAATGAGATGCAAGCCATGTTCTTCAGCCCAGTCAACAAGTGCCTCACCATTCTTATCATTAAACATGTATCTCCAATTTCCATGGTGGCTGTTAAAGTCACCAGCTTATACAGAAGGATGAGGGTAGGATGATAGGACATGTGCTGGCTATGAAACTGCAAGAGGTTTGTAAACATTGGCATGTACTTCCCCAACTCTTACTACAATAGTGTGGATGTCACTGTGGACTTTGGTCAATACCAGCTTCACATTTTCGATGTTGCTTTGGGACTAAGTTACTATGCTATAGGTATGATGGTATGTGATGCCAATAATATCATATCCTGCAATTTTCGCTCTGTTGCGGGCTTGATTTTTGTTAGCAAGATGAGTTTATTGAACAAAAGCTGAATCTATTTTATTGACCAGTAAGATTTGTGACAAGTATTGGCATTTCAACTTGCTTATACCCTCAATATTCATTTGGCAGATTTGGATGCCGTCTCCTATACCCTTTGTCAAGTAGTCCTGAGAAGGAATGTTTGATTGGTTGATTGTTTCCATGTGTGTAGTGTAGTCAGGAGACCCTACAATTGTCTGGCAGCCAGAAGTTCTAGCTCTTTATTATTATCCAGGGTGCACCATGAGGAGACGAGCTAAAATTGAGACATATGAGAAGAAGGGTTCTTTTAGAACGTAAGCAGTCACCCTATGACCATGGCTCCAGCTCTCCTCTCTCCCTTAGTAAAATCTAGAATTACAAAAAGCATTACATGATATCACAATAGGGGAACCCCTGGAATTACAGCTCATCTCCAGACTACAAATATCAGTCCCCCTAGAGAAAATGGATGCTTTAGAGGGTGAACTGTGTGGTATTCTACCCCACTGAGGTCCCTTTCCTCGAAATCTCCAGGAATGTCTCAACCTGGATCTGGCAAATTTACTCCCCATCCACATCAGTAGCGGGGGGGGGGTTGGGGTTGGTAACCATATATCACCATACTAGGAGTATAACTACCCATGGCACTATTCAATAGAGAACACTATTAAAGGAAAAGGGAGCCAAAAATATAGAGTTTCAGAACAGCACTTAGCTGTCCTGAGCAGTGTGTGTGTGTGTGTGTGTGGTGTGTGTGTGTGTGTGTGTGTGTGAGAGAGAGAGAGAGAGAGAGAGAGAGAGAGAGAGAGAGAGAGAGAGAGAGAGAGAGAGAGAGAGAGAGAGAGAGAGAGAGAGAGAGAGAGAGAGAGAGAGAGAGAGAGAGAGAGAGACTGATAAATTCTTGCAAAGTTGTACATGCAGGAATATTCTCTCTTTCTTGGCTTTTGGAGTTTGGGGGCAGCATACGTGAGAGCACTCGCTCTGACAATGACATATAATCTGTCCTCATTAAGGGAAAACAGAACTTATTTATACTCAGAGAAGTGATTTTGTTAGTGTAACTGGTCATCTGAAGAAATTTCAGCGATGGCTGATTGAGCACTATTAAGTTGACAGCAACTGCAACTATTAGGCACACTCGACAAATGCTCTCAGGTTGAATGTTCAGACTATTTAATGCTGGGGGGGTGGAATGGAGGATTCTGACAAATACTGCATTAGGGCTGTGCCTCTTGGATTGGTAGTGAGGGTTGGGTGTTGGGAAGTGTATATGCAGTTAGCCAGGAAGTCACTGGTACAAATCCATGGATCCATCCTAATTTTTATCCCATCAGCAGTGCTGGAGAAAGCCAACATGTGGCTCTTGCCCAAATATTATAGGAAAGCAAATCACATGATCTATTTTGACCCTGGACCCCAGAGTATCCAGAGCCCCCAGAATTTTTTTCCCCAGAGTCCCGCTCAGAAGCCCTGCCCACCCTTCCTTGAATGAGCTCAGGGTGGCAGAAACCTTGCCTTAACCTTGCCTTAGGCAAGTCACCAGCCAGGGGTACCATTTCCAGGGGAACAATTTCAACAAAATCCAGTCACTTAATCTTGGATGTACTCAAGACCAGGGGTCATTTGGGGGGGACGCGGGGGACGCCATCCCCCCGGGTGAGGTGCGGGAGGGCGGGGCCTGGAGCTCCCTGCTGGTGCCCGCTGGAGGTCGCCGCCGGCTGTGGGGAGGACACACTTCCGGTGATGTCAGGGGGTGTGGCATATGCTAATGAGTTATGCTAATGAGTCCCCCCTAGCTCTTTTTCTACGAAATGACCCCTGCTCAAGACCAATGCTCCATCTAAGCTGTGGAGTTTTGTGAGCAAAAATTGTACTTTGTGAGCTACTGGCATTACAGTTGTGAGCGAGCACTTTGGCTACTGCATAAAGTAGTTTGCTCTGGAACCATCCTTCCTGAGCTAAGGCAAAAATGTGTGAGCCGGAGGCTAAAAAGCTGTGAGCTAGCTCACACTAACTCAGCTTAGAGGAAACACTGCTCAAGACTTATTTGGAGTGGTTAGGGTAAAAAAGACTGTAAAACATGTTCTCTGAGTCTGAAGGGATTTTTTACTTCTCTTTTTTCCTAACAGCCGTGTTTCTTCCTTTACTGCCCTCCCCTCACCCAGAAAACTCATTTTGAAAACAAGGGGAATTTCTCATCTGCCATGAAATCAAGTGTTCAAACAAAATTGTTAATGCAAGGGGGGTGGGTGGGTGGGAGGGCAAAACAGCCCTGGGAAAGACCTTTGCCCCCTAGATGGAGGGAAGAAGAGAAAGTGAGGGTCACTAGCTCATGATAGCTCCCACCCTCCAAATTGTGCAAAGTGAGGGCTAGCGGCTTCCACACAGGCTTTCAGTAGGACTGGAGGCAGTTTACACCCTCACACAAAGTGAGGTGGTGGCAGCGACGTTGGCTCACACCTGCCTTGCACAACGCAAAGGCCCCTGGCTCCTACCCACCTTGCATGAAGAAAGGGACCCTGATCTGGTTTCAGCGTTTCACCGCGCGGACACATCCCATCTAGCTCTGATGGATCTGGCTAATTGGAAGGGTCCGAGATGGTCCTGGACCCTCCCGGGGTCCTCGTAGGAGACCCCCAGCCTGTGGAGCTTAGGAGAGCCTCTTCCAAGATGATGGCCAAGAAATTGAGGCTCACCTTTTCCCTGTAAGGTCCCGTTGCCGCAGTGCCAATATGGCAATCAGAGAAGAGCAAGCGGACATGATCGAAAGTTTTTAAAAATGCTTCTAAAAGATCCCCAAGGCTCCAAACTGTGTGTTAAGCAATGTTCAAGTGTTACAAAGCGAGTATGAGCCTTGGTAGAAATTAGAAGTGCCTACATACAAAGCGTGGGTTGAGGGGGAACTCAAGACTCCCTCCCCACCAGTAAAACCTGAAAAGCGGTTTTAAATCGAGAACAGAAGACTTTAAGCTAAACTAAATGGAAGAAAATTTTAACGAAGTCAGAAACTGTATGCTAGTATAAAGCCGACTAAAATCGTTGAACTTTTATCTTGTTTTGGAAAACTTACTTCTTGTTGATATTATGGCAGGGAGAGGGCAGAAAACGATGCCGGGGGGAAAACCACTCCCTGGAAATAACCAACCAATGACTCCCTCCTGGAACCAGTAAGTAACCACAGACTTTTCTACATTGCTAGCAAATGCACTGCACCCTCTAATGGAGCAGATGACTAATCTCAACACTAAATTGGACACACAACTGACTCAAATAGATAAAAGAACCTCAGCTACCGAGAAAAGAATAAAAATGATGGGGGGGGGGAAAGTCTGAGAGTATTAACAAAAGAATGGATGAAGTGAATAAAGAAAGATCCTCTGACAAAACACAGCTAATACAGCTCCAGCTGGAAAGATCCACATACATCCTACATTTCCATGGGATTCCAGAAGAAAAAAAATGAAAACTTAAAGGAACTTTTAGTGAATGCCCTTGTACCACGAATGGATTATAAATGAGAAGAATTATTGAATGAGATGGACTTGGCCTATGGGATTTACCCGGAATTTATAAAGAAAAACAAACTCCCAGGAGAAATTTATTTGAAATTCACGAAATGATCTACCATGGATCTGGTGCTTAAGTCCACGATGGGGAAGTCTTTAAAAATCAAAAATGAAGATGTAAAAATTCTGAAAGATATCCCCTTTGAAGTGAGGAAGAAGAGGAGAATCGATAAGGAACTTACTCTCTTTCTACAAAAAAAGGGGAATACCCTACAGATGGATATTCCCTGAAGGGCTGAGTTTCAGTTATGAGAACAAAAAAATCAAGATTGACTCTGTTCCTAAAGCAAATAAGTTTATGATCCAATATTCGAAGCCAAATCAAAATAGAAAAGAAAAGAATCCGAAACCTTTTGCAGAGGAGGATGTCAAAGAATCCTACTCACAGGATTCAACAAGCACTAGTTCTAAATCTTCAGAGACTTCGGAATCTGAAAAAGGAGAAGCCGCTCCCAAACCTCGGGCAAAGAAGAAACGCAAGAAGAAAAGACTCTGAAACTAAGATAGATGTTTAACTGCAGTTTTTGTTAAAACGATATCCAAAGATAATCTTTATTCTTAAACTTTTATTTGTAATGTTATCTTTACATTAGTAGGTGATATAGTTATATATTCATGTAATCCAGATCAGGTCAGCATGTTAGCTCCACTCCCCCACTTCCCAATAGAATTGTAGGGTATTAGTGTATTAGTCTTCCACTCCCTTATCCCAGTAGCTTTAGTGTTGTAGTATTGGAAAAACAATAAAAGCTTTATAAAAAAAGAAAAGAAAAAGAAAGGGATTCTGGCTCTCACCTGTCTACCTTGCACAAAGTGAGGGCCAGTGGCTCCCACCTGTCTACCTTGCACAAAGTGAGGGCTGTTGCCTTGTAGCAACATGGACACATGACACTGCCTTATACTGAATCAGACCCTTGGTCCATCAAGGTCACTATTGTCTACTCAGACTGGCAGTGGCTCTCCAGGGTCTTCTGCCTCACCTTCTGCCTGGTCCTTTTGCCTGGAGATGGCAGGAAATGAACCTGGGACCTTTTGCATGCAAAGCAGATGCTCTACTACTGAGCCACAGCTGCATCTCCTCACAAAATAAGGGCTGCCAAACAGGGCTGCCAGATCTGTAGAATTTGGGGGGTGGAGGCTGAGGAGGGGTTGGGCTTGGTGAGGGGAGGGACTTCAGCAGGGTATAATGCCATAGAGTCCACCTTCCATTTTCTCCAGGGGAACTGATCTCTGTCGCCTGGAGATCAATCATAATCCCAGGAGATCTCTGCCCACCACCTAGAGGTTGGCAACCCTACCACCAAACCGAGGGCCACCAGTTCCCTCCTGCCCCCATTGCCCATTGTAGTTGCAGCAGGGGCAGCTCCCATTTGCATGGCACAAAGTGGGGGCTTGTGGTTTCTGTCCACCGAGTGCAAAGTGAAGGCTGCCGGTGGCAACTGTTCCCATCCGCCTTGTGCAAAACGAAGATTCCGTCCTGCCTCATACAGGGCTGCTCTCTGTGAGGCAGGATTCGACTTGGTTGAGGCTGAGGTGGCCCAGGCAGAAGGGCGTAGCCTCCGAAGCCATCAGCCCACTGGGATTCTCCCCAGTCCCTTAGTAGTCAATCCACTCCTGGTAAATGCAGGCCCCTCCCATAAACCTATGCAGCTCTTTGCATTCTGTCAAATGTATTTTAAGAGCAATTCTTGTACAGTGATTTTTACGCCACATAATAACCAGATATATACGTGCAATGGAGAAGTCCCAATGCTGAATACTAAGATAAAGAAGGGCTTTTAAAGGTTGCACAAAGTATTCCAAATGAGGTCGCACCATTGATTTATATAGGGGCATTATGATATTGGCTGATCTGTTTTCAATACCCTTCCTAATAATCCCCAGCATAGCATTGGCCTTCTTTATTGCAGTCACACACTGTCTCGACATTTTCAGTGAGTTATCTGCTACAACTCCAAGATCTCTCTCTTGATCAGTCTCTGCCAGTTCAGACCCAATCAGGTGAAGACCTTAGCATTCCCTCAGTAATCAATCCTTCCTTCCAGTGTTTTAAATTGTTGGTATTTTTATGTCTGCGCACATATTTTAGCTTTGGTTTTAATTGTTTATTGATGTGTTATTTGGGTTGGTTTAATAGTTTTAAAATATGATTTTATTATGTATGTTTTGTTAGCTTTGTTGGTGGCATTGTGAAGGCTGAAAGGCGAGATACAAATTTTGTAGAATAATTTTTTTAAAATTCTTGGTAGCTTATAATACAGTGCAAGAAGATACTGAGAGTTTTCCTATTGCTAGTAATTGGGTCATACTCCCTATTTTTTGGTCTTCTGCTTCAGCCATTTTGCTTGCTTCTGCTGGAAAATTTGCCATAGAATGTGAATTAATAGTACATTGTAGGGTTGGGGGGGGGGGCTCTAATTCATCCCAAAATGTCATCTCGCTGTGTTGTTGCTCTTCTTCTGTATGTACAGTTACAATGTGAAAACAGTATTTGGGTTTTTATGCTTTCAAGGAGGCAAAAAAATTGAAATTATTGTATGGTGTTGTGTGTGGAATAGCCAGGAGATTCCCCGGGGGGTTGTTTGGCTGCTGAAGCTGTAGCTCTTTTTTGGCATCCCTAGGTGGTGAGCTATGCTTATTTTTAGGCTGCTGCGACTTGCCTATGGTCACCCAACTAGCTTTAGGGGGAGAAGTGGGGAACTGAACCTGGTTCTCCAGATTAGAGTCTGCCACTCTTAACCACTAGACCAAACTGGCTCTCGGAAGGAAGCATTTGTTTATTTTTACAGCGAGAGCCAGGACTATTAACTCTATTTTAAAATTGGGTTTCCCATTATTCTTACGAATTAAAAATTAAGAGCAGTTTATATTTTCAGTTTTTAATTTTTGATATTTTTTAAAAACACAGAACATTAAATACAGAGCTTTACAGTGCTCTTATATTTATATTAAAAAACATATGCAGTTACCTACAATCTAAAATGCTCTTTTTTATATAACCAAATATTAATGTTTGATTATAAAAGTGAAAAGAAGAAGAAGAAGAAGAAGAAGAAGAAGAAGAAGAAGAAGAAGAAGAAGAAGAAGAAGAAGAGGAGGAGGAGGAGGAGGAGACTGGATTTATACCCCGCCCTCTACTACCCAAGGGAGTCTCAGAGCGGCCTCATCCTTTCCCTCCCCCTCCCCACACCAGTCACCCTGTGAGGTAGGTGGGGCTGAGAGCTCTGACAGAAATTGCTCTTTTTCAAAAACAGCTGTGCCAGAACCATTATTAAAAAATATAATACTTAGTCCATATTCTTTATGCATACCGTCCTTGTTCTTATTAGGGGGGAAAATCCATGGCAGTTTGTAATCACTTAAAATGAGAACATCTCCCCAAATGATGCAATATTGTATAAAACAATCATGTATTTGGTAAAGGGCTTGAGAAAAGGCAGCAGCCAGGGTGGCCCACACTGCTAACACCTGCAGCGAACTACCCTGCTATTGAGCCGTGCATGTCGTACACAAAGGTGCCTGCTTGCTCCCCTTTGTTCACATACAGTTCTCAGATTGCATATATCGATTGCTTTCTGCAAGGAAAGCACAAAGGAAAATAATCATCTCTGTCCTACATCAATCACTGGAAGCTCAGTGAATGGGGCTTCGAAATCACCGAGACAGTTACTCCGGTGACATTTTGCTGGAGGGCAACCTCTGCACTGACTCAGGAGCAGGAGAATTTGCTTTTGAAAGGGCAGCTTTGGTTAAAGAGATAAGCGCTGTTATGCAACAACTGGCGTGTCCGTGGGAACACAAGAGGGCTCATCTGGAAGAGATCCAGAGACTGTGTGTCATGGCGGTGGCCACAGTTTGGGTCAATAAACCGGAGAAGAAGAAAGTGACATCTGAGAGGCAGTGTGGTGTAGTGGTTATAGTGCTGTCCTGGGAATGGGTAATCTCTTCCCAGCCATGAAACTCATTGGCAGCTCGATACTAAGGAGAATTACACTGCTCCAGGCCCATTGAAGTCAATGGGGTTAGAAGGGTGTAACTCTGTTTAGGACTGCACACAACATGACCTGGTGAGGTAAAACAGAAACATAGAGCTGGAAGGGACCCGAGGCTCATCTAGTCCAACCCCCTGCACAATGGAGGAAATTCACAGCCCCCCCCCTCCAACAGGGAACCCTGCTTTATGCCCAGAGGATTGCCAGGTCCCCTCGTCGCTCCAGGGGCGTTGGGGGGCGTTCCAGGCAGGGTTCCCTCTAAGCTGAGTTGGTGTGAGCTAGCTCACAGCTTTTTAGCCTCCGGCTCACACATTTTTGTCTTCGCTCAGGAAGGATGGCTCCAGAGCAAACTAATTTATGCAGTAGCCAAACCGCTCGCTCACAACTTTAATGCCAGTAGCTCACAAAATTGAATTTTTGCTCACAGAACTCCACAGCTTAGAGGGAGCATTGGTTCTGGGATGTCCCCGATGCAATGATGTCACCTGGAAGTGATGCCATCGTGCCAGCGACATTGCACAGGCAATATCATTCCAGCAATGCTCTAGTTTTTTTGGGGGGAAACTTCTATGATTTGTAGGCAAATTTACCATAGAGTTTTGCCCTCAAACCAGAGCGTCCCCCCGTGGTGTCCCTGGCGTGATGATGTCACTTCTGGGTGATGTCATCACGTCAAGGACAGCATGCTGGGACGTTCCTGTCTGAGGGTGGGGTTTCCCTGCCAGCCAGCTGGCCAGCAGTAGGCTGAAGCCCCCAAAAGTGGGGGAACCCTTGCCTTGACCTGGGGACTGGCAAGACTAACAGAGGAGGAAGGCAAAAAACCTCCAGAATGCCTGAGTCAACCTGGCCTGAGGAAGTGTTTAAAGAGTTGTAGCAGTCGTCTGTAGCAGTTCAAATCCCTATTCACCTGGGAAGTTCATTGGGTGACTTTAGGCCAGTCACTCTCTCCTAGCCTAACCTACTTCACAATGTTGTTGTGAGGTTAAATGCAGGCAGGGAGAACCGTGATTACCACTCTGAGCTCCTTGGAGTCAAGATTTCTCACTGTGGGAAAGATGGATCAATGGAGGCTAGTCATGCACTTATGCTTAATCAATCAAACGATATTTTCATATGTAGATAAACAGCAGGTATGAGGGGGAAAGCAAACTTGCTTTTGAGAATATCAATAAGCCATATTTCCCTTACAAGGAATGGGATCACAGCATTTGAGTTTAGAACACAGCCTGAAGCCGAACTTGAGATAAAGGCAGGCTAAAAACCCTCTCAGTACATAAAACACCAGGATTCCAAACAAAGTGGTTCACTTTTGCCCCCCCCCCCCAGTTATCTGCTCCTGCTTCTCTTTCCGCTGTAACTACTGTCAGAAGTGAGAGGTAAGTGGGGATCATGTGTGCTCACTCAGCAGTGCAACTGTTCCAGATCCTGGTAGTCAGCCGTGTTGGTCTAAAGCAGCAGAACGAACTTAGAGTCCACTGTGAGTGCAGTGAAAACGTGTGCCTTGCACACGAAAGCTCATACCTCGAATAAACCTTTGTTGGTCTTAAAGGTGCCACTGGACTCTAAATTTGTTCTATTCCAAATCTATTTCTGGACAACATGCATGATTCCGAACATTCCTTCCTGTTGTCTTGAGCATGTGTTGGTAGCAGGGAGGGTGCTCACTTTGACAAACAGATGAGAAAATATTTGCATTTCAGACTTCTTAAAAAAAAAACCTGCAGCCAACAAACTAGGGGAGCTCCATCTTAATTTATTCAGCCCCTCCCTCCAATTATTTGGCAGGGCATTTAAATTAAAAAAAATCAATTCAAAGGATTTTAGTGAAGTGAGAGCAGTTTAGCATCATGGCCAAGAAAAAGAGGCATGAATAGGGAGTGGGGGGGGGGGATTCAGTTCCCACCTCACCTCTGCCACAGACTCACTAAATGGCCTTAGGCAAGCCTGCCATTTTTCCTCCTCGGTCCTCCACCCAATTTGGAGGAACAATATTCTTCTTTCTTACAGGACTTTTGCATGAGGAGTGGATGATATGAAAGACCTCAGCCTGAGAAACTGTGATGTAGTGGTTAAGAGTGTTGAACTACTATCTAGGAGACCCAGGTTCGAATCTCCACTTGTGCTATGGAAGCTTGCTGGGCAACCTTGGACCAGTCAAATGTTCTCCACCTAACCTGCCTCACAGAGTTGTTGTGAGGATAACATGGAGGAGAGGAGAATGATGTAAGCCACTTTGGATCCCCATTGGAGAAAAGGGCAGGGTTTAAATGAATGAATGAATTAAATATCTCCCTTATATATAAAAGCCGAATGGTGGTGGCACTTCTCTAGAACATTCCATATGCTCCGGAATTGGTTGGCGCCCTGGTGTGTCACTCAGAATCTGTCCCTATCCACTAGCTATATTGCTTGAGTCTTGCCTCCAACATTCTAAACAGTTTGCTGTTCTTCTCCCCCACATAGCCAGTCAGAACACAGAGGTTATTTGCATATGCAGCCCCATTGGCCTTTGCCTCGGAACACAGAGGTCGTTTGCATATGCGACTTGATTGGCTTTTGTTTATTTTATTTATTTATTTTCATTACATTTATACCCCGTCCTTCCCGCGAACAGGCTCAGGGCGGCTTACATGAGCACGAAGTGCATATATATAATTACAATATATAAAATGAATAAAAACAATTTAAGGATTCAATTCCATCTGGATGCAAGAGAGAGAAGAAACAACTCCACATTCTGCACAGCAAAGGGGAAGACTCGGGCCCCGCTTAGATGTTCCACGGTCTTCTGGTGGTAACACTCTCTGGGGGTGATGGTAATGGCAGTGGCAGTGGCGGCTCCTACTCATACGCTTGGTGGAAGAGGCCCTGCGGAACTGCAAAATGTCCTGCTGGGCCCTGATCTCCTCTGGGAGCTCATTCCACCAGATAGGAGCCACCACTGAAAAGGACTTGGCCCTTGTTGCAGCAAGCTTGGCCTCCTTAGGGCCCGGGGTCACCAGCCGGTGTTGTGACCCCGACCAAAGTGCTCTTTGGGGAATATGTGGGGAAATGCGGTCCCTCAGGTATGTCGGACCCAGACCATGTAGGGCTTAAAAGGTAAGCACCAGCACTTTGAAGCAAATCCAGTATGCTATAGGGAGCCAGTGCAGCGCTTTCAGCATAGGTTGGGTGTGCTCCCACCTAGGGGCGCCAACCAACAACCTAGCCGCAGCATTCTGCACCAGCTGCACCTTCCGGATTTGCGACAGAGGCAGCCCCATGTAGAGAGCGTTACAGTATTCTAGCCTCAAGGTGACCGTCGCATGGATCACTGAAGCCAGGTCATAGCGGTCGAGGAAAGGAACCAACTGCCTCACCAGCCGAAGATGGTAGGAGGCCGATCTGGCAGTGGCTGCCACCTGGGCCTCCATCATTAAGGTGGGGTCCAGGAGCACTCCCAAGCTCCTAACCTCCGAAGCTGGCACCAAAGGTGCCCCATCGAAGGTCAGGAGCGGGAGCCCCAACCTCGGTCCGGTCCGACTCAAGCACAGGACCTCCATCTTTGCCAGGTTTAATTTCAGCCTACTCAGTCTGAGCCACCCAGCCACGGCTTGTAACGCCCGGTGCAGATCTTCTGGGTTGGAGTCTGACTGGCTGCCCAACATCAAATAGAGCTGGGTGTCATCTGCATATTGATGACACCCCAGCCCATACCTCTAACATTCTAAACAGTTTGCTGTTCTGAGGTAAAATGTGTCCAATCTCCAGGTGAGGGCTGGAGATCACTCAGAATCACAACTGCGTTCCAGATAGCAGAGATCAGTTCCCCTGGAGAAAATGGTGGGCTCTGTATCCTTATATGCTGCTGAGGTGGACCCCATATGACAGCCAATGTGACGTAGCAGTCAGGGCTTCAGAGCACGGGAGAGGCTGCAGGTGTGCGGGGGGTAGAAAGCTGACGAGTGAAAGGGAAATAAAGGTAGGTTGATGATTAGCTGGGAAGGAGATAGGGTTGCCAACTCCAGGTTGGACAATTCCTGGAGAGCCTGGAGAGGGTGAGGTTTCAGGAAGTGTGGGATCTCAGACAGGTACAAAGCCATAGACTCCACCCTCCAAACCAACCCTTCCCTTCTGGGGAACCATCGTTGCCAATCTCCAGGTGAGGCCTGGAGAGCACTCAAAATTACAAACTGTTCTTTAGGTAGCAGAGATCAGTTCCTCTGGAGAAAATGGTGGACTCAGTGTCATTATACCCTGCTGAGGTCGCCACAGCAAATTGACACTGAGTGTCCAAGGCCGGGGCACCTGCCCAGAGCCTCTTTCTAGAGGCCATTGTATTTATTTCCACAACAGGCCTGTTTCCTAGTATAAGGCAGGTTCAGTTGTATTAATCTGAGAGCCACTGAGTGATGAATTATTAAGTGAGAAATCTCAGCCTGAAGATTTCCCCCATTTCATTAGAGACTTAGAGTGGCTTAGAACATCCATGGCTTAGAATCAGAACATCTGTTTTGCATGCAGGTTCAATCCCCAGTGACTCCAGTTTTTTTTTTAAGAATATTTTTTTATTCGTTTTAAAATAATCATTAACAACAATGAACATCAAAAGCATTAAGCAAGCAACAACAAGGGATAAGGATCAAGTAGCCTCAAAAGTCTATTATGTAACAGTAAAAACTATTTTAACATTTTTGAACATTTATCAACCAATAATGAAGAGTAAGAAGTGCTGGTAATTATGCTACCTCTGTCAGTAAAGCGAGTGTGAGGACTAGATTAGAACTGGATCTTAGATGTAGAAGACTTTTGTATGTATCTCAGAGCGTACAATAGAGAGCCAGAAGAAAAGCCAAGAAGAGTAAGTAGTATTAGTGGGAAGAAGTTCAGCTTCTGTCATGTACTGCAGCCATGGAAACCACGTGCGTACAAAGCTAGAGTAGGTTAAAAGGATCAGGTAGCAGGTGATGGGAAGAACCACTACCTAAGACCCTGGAGAGCTCCTGACCTTGAAAGACCAGTCAGTGGTCAGAGAACATGGCAGAAATCCACACAGCATGCAGAAGTATAGTCAGGGTCAGGCAGGCCAGAACTCAGGAGTCCAGAGGGTAGCCCTAGGCAGAGACAAGGCACTGGCAGGAGTCAGAAAAGCACCAGGACCAGCGGGACTGAGTAAGTATTCACACTGCGGACAAGTTGCTCATGAAAAAGGCAGACGTTTAGAACTCCAAGCTAGATGTCATTGGATTTTTCAGTCAGCTGATCCCTGCTGCCACTCTCATTGGGTCTCTCCAGGCAGGGTGTGTTTCTTCTTCTGGTCATCTTGAGGAGGGTGCTGTGGTGTGGAGGTTATTAGCCCAGCAGCTCTTCCTGCAAGGAGTCAGCTTAGCACAGAACAAGAGTCCAGACCTGCTGCCCCCACAATTTGAGTTTGAGCCTCCCCCCCATAGTAACTGAGAGGGTCAACATAGGCTATATAGTTGCAGGAAAAGATACGGGGATCCAAATATAGATGAATGTAGATGGCTATTTATCCAGTGGTTACTTACCCTGACCTCATCCTATCTCAGAAGCTAAGCAGGGTCTGCCCTGGTTAGGACTTGGATGGGAGACCACCAAGGAAATCCAGGGTTGATACTCAGAGGCAGGCAGTGGCAAACCACCATAAGTTGGCTGTGACTTGACAGCAATTTCTACCACCAATTTGCCCTTTGTGGGCACAATGACCAAATGTCTGCTCTGGCTGAGAAATCTGGGTAGATGATATACACAACAAACTCCTAGGGACGCCAGCCTCCAGTTGAGACCTGGGGATCCCCCGGAATCACAGCTCATGTCCAGACTACAGAGGTCAGTTACCCTGGAGAAAATGGATGCTTTGGAGGGTGGGGTCTATGGCATTGTAACCAACTGAATTCCCCGTCCTCCCCAGGCTGTGTTCCCAAATCTCCAAGAGTTCCCGAAACCTGGATCTGGCACCCCTACCCCCCATGCCCCACCAATGGCCGGGGGGGGGGTACCAGGCAACCCTACAATCTCCTCCGAATGTGTGTGATACACAGGCTCTCTAGGTGGTGATAGTGCCAACTTGGTCAATGGTTGGCTATCTTCGTCCCAAGACACCTGCTTCTACTTATTTGCTTCTGGTACATGACACAAACACTGGCAGGAGAAAACGACGTCTGCACATGTCCTTACTTTCCAAACACCACCCTCTACTTCTGTGCAAGTCCATGGCAGCCATATTTGACCAGCCTCTCAAAAATAACTTGGATTTCTGGGATCCCAAAGCACGATATGGCTGCCAGTACCTTTCAGTACCCACATTTTGAAAACACGGGCATTAAATCTTTATATTTAATAAGGGGGGGGGGAATGGTTTAAATAGAAATCTAATGGCATGTTATTAAGTGGTGCTTTTTCTACCCCCCTGCCATGCACTCTTCCTGTGCTGAGAGAATACTAAATAACAACAAGGAATGCATCCTTGGCTCATTGCTGTTTTCAGCTTGAACTCCTTGATCTGAGCCTCTCTTTGGATTTCTAAAGGAAGGGGAGGGGACAGGGGGGACCAGAATGTTGACAGGCATGTAAATGAAGCCGGGCAGCTCCTTAACACAAAGCGACAGCAAAGTAAAACTGAGGACTTTGTTCCATCAGCAACTGCAAATGTCTCATCCTTGAGTGAAACACACAAAAGGGGGGGAGGGATCTGTATCGCTCACTAGACCATTTTCAACAAGGATGTTGCCAAAGAATTGAGGAGAAAAGCATTACAAGTGCCGCATCTCTCTCTCTTTCACACACACACACACACACAGAGAGAGAGAGAGAGAGAGAGAAAGACATTCTGGCAGCGCTACAAAAGTCTCGTTGTGCTCCTGTCGGCTTTCTGAAAACAACCATTCTGTCTGGCTCTGGATGGCAGCAGTGCCTCAGAGCTGTGAGGCACCTTATTCTGTAACTCAAAGCATTATGTTTCTGTCTGAGGAGGATTTTTCTAGCTGTTATCTATGCTTGGTAACCTAGGATGGTGTAGAAGGGCCGGTACCCCCCTCTGTAGGTGTAGAAGAGCAGGTACCCTCCTCTGTATTCTCCTGTTCTTCTTAACGTCCCCTTCCCTCAGAGTTTCTACATGGAAACCCACTAAGCTCAGCACCAGGCCAGTTTTTAGGTTTGGCTTCCTTGGCCAGCGCTACACTGCTTGCTGCTCCTCAACGCTCCCCCCCCCAACATATAGGAAAACCAAAAACTTTAACAAATACATTTCATCGCCTCTTCTCCTTAGCCAAGGCTGCCAGCCTCTTATTCAGATACAGCCTTGAAAGCCCTAAGGGAACAAGATGTTCTTTGGGAACACTGTGTCCAAACCTCCTATTCCCCCCCCCCCCAAGACCGTTAGGAAGAAGAAGAGGAGGAGGAGGAGGAAGACGAGGAGGAGATTGGATTTATACCCCACCCTTCACTTAGAGTCTCAGAGTGGCCTTTCCCTTCCCCTCCCCACAACAGACGCCAGAAAGAGAGAGCTCTTTCAAGAACTGCCCTTTCAAGGACAGCTCTGACAGAACTATGACTTGCCCAAGGACATCCAGCAGCTGCAAGTGGAGTAGTGGGGAATCAAACCTGGTTCTCCCAGATTATTTATTTATTTATCATTACACTTATACCCCGCCCTACCCGTGGACGGGCTCCGGGCGGCTTACAAATAAGGGCAGCATGTGCCAATAAAACAATAAAATCACACATAAAAACAACCATTATTAACAATAATAAAGTGCTCAAATATGTTATCAATTTAGTCAAATCAAGATGGTGACCTGTAAATATACCCCAAAGCCTGCATCAACGGCGTCGACTCATCTCAGTACTGTTGCGAGATCTTTATACTGGGCCATCCCGTTACCCCATTGTTGCCACAGAATAGTTGTTGTTGGTGGTAGTGGCGGCTCCTAATTAAAAGCCTGGTGGAAGAGCTCCATCTTGCAGGCCTTGCAGAACTGTGAAAGGTCCTGCAGGGCCCTGATCTCCTCCGGGAGCTCATTCCACCAGGTAGGAGCCGCCACTGAATAGGCCTTGGCCCTGGTTGCCACAAGACCTGGCCTCCCTGGGGCCTGGGATCACTAGACAATGTTGGGCCCCTGCCCGTAGTGCTCTCTGGGGTATTATGGGGAAAGGCAGTACGTCGGACCCTGGCCATATAGGGCTTTAAAGGTAAGTACCAGCACTTTGAAGCGAATTCGGAAAGCTATTGGTAGCCAGTGCAGCGCTGTCAACACAGGCCGGATGTGCTCCCATCTAGGGAGGCCCATCAAAAGCCTGGCTGCAGCATTCTGCACTAGCTGCAGCTTCCGGACCTGCGACAGAGGCAACCCCATGTAGAGAGCATTACAGTAGTCTCATCTCGAGGTGACCGACACATGGATCACTAGCCAGGTTGTCACGGTCGAGGAAGGGGACCAACTGCCGAATCAGCTGAAGATGATAAAAAGCTCAGCCGGCAGCGGCTGCTACCTGAGCCTCCATAGTTAAGGAGGAATCCAAGTGCACTCCCAAACTCCTAACCTCCGACACTGGCACCAGAGGTGCCCCATTGAAGGCTGGGAGAGGAAGCCCCAATCCCAAACCACCCCGATCCAGACACAGGACCTCCGTCTTCGCCGGATTTAGTTTCAGCTGGTTCAGTCTAAGCCAACCAGCCACGGCTTGTAATGCCCTGTTAAGATCTTCTGGGCTAGAGTCCAACCGGCCACCCAACATCAGATAGAGCTGGGTGTCATCTGCATATTGATGACACCCTAGCCCATACCTTCGGGCAATCTGGGCAAGGGGGCACATATAGATGTTAAACAGCATCGAGGAAAGCACAGCCCCCTGGGGCACTCCGCATTTGAGCAGGTGCCTTCGGGACTGCTGTTCCCCTAGCACCACCCTTTGTCCCCAACCTTGGAGAAAAGAGGCAAACCATTTAAGGGCAGGCCCCTGTATCCCCACGTCAGCGAGATGGTGGGTCAGCAGCTGATGGTCGACCGTATCAAATGCGGCCAACAGATCTAACAGCAGCAATACCACCACACCGCCTCGATCCAGATGTCTCCGGAGGTCGTCAGTAAGGGCGACCAATGCTGTCTCTGTCCCATGCCCTGGGCGAAAGCCGGACTGGAAGGGATCTAAGGTGGAAGCGTCATCCAGAAAACCCTGTAGCTGTGCCGCCACCGCCCTCTCAATTAATTTCCCCAGATAGTTGGCCAATTCGGCCAATAGTTGGCCAATTCGGCCGGATCCAGTGATGGTTTTTTCAAGAGAGGGCGGACCATTGCTTCCTTGAGTGCCCCAGGGAAACACCCCTCAATGAGGGACTTGTTGACAATCTCCCTTAGGGCCCCTTGAAACCCCCCGTGGCCCACTTTAATGAGCCAGGAGGGGCATGGATCGAGGCTGCATGTGGTTGGGCGCACAGACACAAGTAATCTGTTGGCTTCCTCCAGGCTGAGCAGGCTAAAACATTCCAAACCCGGAGTCGAAGACATGCAGGGGGCCTCGAGTTCACTCATTGTATCAACTGTAGCGGGGAGGTCGTGGCGGAATGCCAAGACTTTATCCGCGAAATAGCTTGCAAATGCCTCACTGCCGATATCCAATTCCCTAGCATTTTGTCTGCCCTGTGGCCGTGCTATTAATGACCGAATTGTTCTAAACAATTGGGCTTGGCGTGAGCTCGCAGACGCAATCGTGGCCACATAGAATTCCTTCTTAGCGGCCTTGGTTGCCATCTCATAAATGTCCTGAAAGATGCTCTTGTTGCTTTGTTGCGAGTTCGACGCCACTGTCTCTCTAGCCGTCTTAGTTCTCATTTCATCTGCCACAGCTCCCGGGTATATCAGGGAGCCAGCCTAGAGTGGGCATGCAGAGGGCGCCGGGGAGCAATCTCGTTGATGGCTGTGGAGAGCCGGGTATGCCAGTCCTCCACAAGCTCTTCCACCAGGCTTCATCCAATGAGCCGTCAGGGGGCCTCGGGTCCCGCAAAGCCATTTGAAGCCGTTCTGGTCCATTTGGCTTCACGGGTGTCAACGGGCGAGCTAAAATCTGCTCGCCGCCTAAACGGGGTCGGGGTGGCACATTCAGACGGGCCTTCAGGGCAAAGTGGTCCGACCATGGTACTGCTAATGCAGTAATCCGGTCCACTGTTACTCCAGCCACAAAGATCAAATGAAGTGTGTGTGGGTCGATACGAATTGAAAGAGTCCCAGTGCCGTCATGAATGATACTAGGTCCACTGCCTGACTGGAGGCTGTGTCATTGGCATGGACGTTGAAATCACCCAGGACCAGAAGTCTAGGGTGCTCCAGCGCCCAGCCTGATACAGCCTCTGTCAGGGACAGCAAGCTACTGGCTGGTGCGTTATGCGGTTGGTACACCAGCCAGATTGCTAAACTCTCCACAGCCTCCAGCACCAGGCCAACACACTCAATGCCCGCGATCTCCAGTGGCAGGAGTGCCCTGAGGGAGTAAGCCTCCCGAATGAAAATAGCCACTCCTCCCCCTTCCCACTAGTCCGTGATTGGTGTAGGACCGAGAACCCGGGTGGGGCAAGTTGGGAGAGAGCTACAGCCTCCCCGTAGAGTTAGATTAGATTAGAGTCCGCACACTTAACCGCTAGACCAAACTGGCTCTCCAGTTATAATAGGTGAAGAATGTAAAATGCACACAACATGAAATAATAAAACTAGCAATGTACTTAAATGTTATTTGATGAAGCATACTTAACAGCATACTTTGTTTACAGGAAACATGCACACATTTCCCATGATTCAGAGGGTAGCCATGTTTGTCTGCAGTATTTATTTATTTGAGTTATACCCTGCCCTCACTGCCGAAGCAGGCTCAGGGTGGCTAACAAGGCCATATTGGCTTCATCTCTCCCTTATAATAATTGAATAATGGGGACCAACGTTCTAAAATGCCCGCCTTTAGTGTTGGCCGGAAGAACTGCCACTCAGAAGACACTGGCTGGACTGACTGGCTGCTTTGTGCAGTCCTGCCCAGCATTCCAAGGTCATTTGCATATGGAAGCTGATTGGACTTCACTCCATTCCACACCTCAAACTCCCCCCCCCCGCAAGGCAGTTGGAATTTTCAGTTGCATAATATACCTCATAGGGGACTTTTTATATGATCTTTTCAGATTTTGAATTCATAAACCATAATTAAGCAAGGCCACTAAACCCATAATTTACTTTGACCACATTAGAAGTTCTGCTGATTTGTTTTCAGCTAAATTCACATCAGCCCTTTATGGGGATCAAGGATCTTAAACAGTATGTAAAGACTGACCATATAAGGAATAAGGCATGTGCTCAATTTAGAAAGCAGAAGGTTTAGATATTCTCTTGTGGAAAATATTGTAGAAAGCAAAAACAGCTTGGGTGCTACATTATTTAAAGGATTAGGGTTTGAAACAGGCACAGCTGGCCATCAATCAAGTTATTATTTTTTTTACCTGCTGCTGTTTTGTGGTATAGAAATGGCATTCAACATATGGTGCTTGAAGTCTGTTCTATTTTTTCCAGAAGAAGACAACCCAGTGGGGTTAGGTGCCTTTCATTTAATCAGCTTCACAGATAAGGATTTAAAGACAGTGAAAAAAATGCAGTGGGTGGTGCCTGGTTAAACCAGGGGTATGAGTCTAACCTCAGGGTTCTTCTCTAAGCTTCTATTTGGCAGCTCATCAGATCAGGCTTTAATAAGGTTTACTGTGCACGTTTTATCCTCTCTCTCTCTCTCTCTCTCTCTCTCTCTCTCTCTCTCTCTCTGTCTGTCTGTCTGTCTGTCTGCCAGCAGTCCTCTTCACACTTAACTTGGGGAGAAACTCTATTGGACTCGTTGTGGCTTATGTCCAGTTAAAAATGCAGAGGATGGGGTTGCATTAGGTATGCCAGCCTCCAGGTGGGACCTGGCTATCCCCAGTATTACAGCTCACCTCCAGACTATAGAGATCAGTTCCCATGAAGAAAATGGGTGCTTTGGGGAGAAAACACATTGGGGCCAGTCCTGATAGGGTTGCCAACTCCAGATGGGAAATTCCTGGAGATTTGAAGGATGGAGCCTGAAGAGGGTGAGGTTTGAGGAGGGGTGGGACCTCAGACAGGTACACTGCCATAGACTCCACCCTCCAAACCAGTCAGTCCCACATAGGGAACCATTGTTGCCAATCTCCAAGTGAGGGCTGGAGAGCACTCAGAATTACAACTGCTCTGCAGAAGGGAGGGCAGAAGTCAGCTGAAGTCAAAGGGACAGATAATGGTAGGTTGATGGTTAGCTGGGAAGGAGATGGGGTTGCCAACTACATGCTGACAAATTCCTGGGGATTTGAGGGGTCGAGCCTGGAGAGGGTGGGGTTTGCGGAGGGGTGGGACCTCAGACAGGTAGAATGCCATAGACTACACCCTCCAAAACAGCCATTTTGTCCTGGGTAACAATTGTTGCCAATCTCCAGGTGAGGGCTACAGATTACTCACAATTACAACTGCTCTTCAGGTAGCAGAGATCAGTTCCTCTGGAGAAAACAGTGGACTCTGTCATTATACCCTGCTGAGGTCACCACAGCAAATTGACACTGTTTGCCCAAAGCCAGAGCACTGCCCCAGAGCCTCTTTCTAGATCCCGTTGTATTGCTTTCACAACGGGCTTTCTGCTAGTAAATAATAAAACAATAAAAACACTTTAAACAAATTAAAACAATTCAGATAATTTAAAATACATTAATAAACACAGCATTATAAGATGGCAAAGAGACAACAGTGACTGGCATTTTGTTCTATAGTAAGAGGGCTTAGATGTTAGACAGGCGACCAAAGTAAAAAGATGGATTTCATGGCTTGATGATAGGCCATTAGGTGCAGTATCTTACCCAAACACTTGGCAGAAGAGCTCCATCTTGCAGGCCCTGTGGAATTTTAATATGTCCCGCAGGGCCCTGAGGTCTTCTGGGAACTTGTTCCACCAAAGTGGAGCAGCCACAGAAAAGGCCTTAGCCCTAGTTGAGGCCAGCCTGGCATCTTTCATACTGGGGAGAACAAGAAGGTTTTGCAAACCTGAGGAACATAGGGGGAAAGGCAGTCCCTCAGGTATACAGGCCCTGGCCATATAGGGCTTTATAGGTAAGAACCAGCACCTTGTAAGCTGGGTAAGCCATATAGGGCTTTATAGGTAAGAACCAGCACCTTATAGGTAAGAACCCTGTATGCTATAGGAAGCCAGTGCAGTGCTTTCAGCACAGGCTGGATGTGCTATCTAAGAGGGAGATCCAATAACAGTCTGGCCGCCATGTTCTGCACTAGCTGTAGCTTCTGGATTTGGGACAAGGGCAGCCCCATGTAGAGACCATTTCAGTAGTCTAGTCTCAAGGTGACCATTGCGTGGATCACCGTTGCCAGGTCATCACGTTCAAGGAAGGGAACCAACTGCCGAATCAGCTGAAGGTGGTAAAAGGCCGACTTGGCAGTGGCTGCTACTTGGGCTTCCATCATTAAGGAGGCATCCAGGAGCACTCCCAAACTCCCAACCTCTGACGCTGGCACCAGTGACACCCCATTGAAGGTTGGGAGTGGGATCTCTAACCTTGGGCCATTCTGATTCAGACACAGGACGTCTGTCTTCATCGGATTCAATTTCAGTTGACTCAGCCCAAGCCATCCAGCTACGCCTTGTAACACCAGGTCCAGATCTTCCGGATTAGCATCAGACCAGCCACCCAACAACAGATAGAGCTGGGTCTCATCCACATACTGGTGACAACCCAGCCCATGCCTCCAGGCAATCTGGGAAAGGGGGCGCATATAGATGTTAAATAACATCAGGTAGAGGACTGACCCTTGTGGCACTCTGCAAACCAGCAGGTATCTTTGGGACAGTTGCTCCCCTAGCAACTTTGTCCCCGACCTTGTAGGAAAGGGAACATCCACTATAGGGCAGACCCCTGAATCCCAGTGTCGGCGAGGCAGTAGATCAGTAACTGGTGGTCGACCATGTCAAACGCTGTCAACAGGTCTAGCAACAACAGCACTGCCAATCCGCCTGGATGCAGATGCCTCCGGAGGTCATCCTTGAGGGCAACCAGTGACATCTCCATCCCGTGACCTGGGTGAAAGCTGGACTGGAATGGATCTAATATGTCAGTGTCATCCAGAAAACTCTGCAGCTGGGTTGCCACTGCTCTCTCAATAATCTTGCCCAGGTAGAGTAAGTTGGAGACCAGCTGATAGTTTGCCAATTCAACCGGGTCCAACGATGGTTTCTTTAAGAGAGGGTGCACCACTGCCTCCTTAAGTACCCTAGGGAAAGCTCCTTCAGAGAGGAAGTGGTTGATAATTTTCCTTAGGGGATCTCATAGCCCATCGCAGCCAGCTTTAATGAGCCAGGATGGACAGAGATCAAGGCTGCAAGTGGTTGGGCGTACAGTCAAGAGGATTCTGTCAACTACATCTAGGTTGAGTCGGGTGAAATGATCCATGATCTGACTGGAAGACGTGCATGGGGCCTCGAGTTCTGCTACCATCTCAATTGTGGCAGGGAGGCTGCGGTGGAGGGACAGGACTTTAGCTGCAAAAAAGCTCACAAAAGCCTCACTGCCAATGTCCAATTCCCTAGCATTTGGTCTGCCAAGAGGCAGAGTAGTCAAGGATCGAATCGTTCTAAATAATTGGGCTGGGCATGAGCTTGCAGACGCAACCTCAGCCACAGCTAGATTTGAATCCAGTAGCACCTTAGAGACCAATGAGATTTCTGGAGTATGAACGTTTGAGTGATGAAGAGAGCTTTGACTCTTGAAAACTCATGCCCTGTTGGTCTCTAAGGTGCTACTGGACTCGAATTTAGACTTGTGTGTGTGTGTGTTTGTCCAGCGAATTCCTTTCATATTATATGTATTCCCAAATACATGACACACACATTACCTGAGCTTTGAGGAGTTTTGTGTTACCTTTCAAGAGCAGCCTGTTCATCCACCTGCCTGTTGTAAAGAAGAAAGAGACACCTCAAAATGGACAGATGGTACCATAGCAAAGGCTTTTGCCAGATTTTCATGGTTAAACATTTGCAACATGAAATGCAAATTTATGGATTACACTCAAAATTTACTCCAAGAGACACTCCCCCCTTCCAAATGTACCTTTTTTGGTACCAATTTACTCCTGTTTACTATCTCTCTTGGTATCTTCTTTGACAACATTCCCTTAAAAATAGGCTTCTGTCTGGCTGCATGATTCAGTTAGTTGGGGATTACATGCTTAACATGCTGACATCATCTCCCTTATAAATAAAAGCCGAATGGTGGTGGCACTTCTCTAGAACATTCCACACGCTCCAAAATCAGTTCACTTTCTGATCTGTCATTCAGAGGCTGCTTTGCCTGAGTCCTGCCTCCAACATTCTAAACAGTTTGCTGTTCCTCTCCCCCCCATAGCCAGTCAGAACACAGGTTATTTGCATATGCAGCCTCATTGGCCTCTGCCTCGGAACACAGAGGTCGTTTGCATATGCGACTTGATTGGCTTTTGCCTCTAACAGTCTAAACAGTTTTGCTGTTCTGAGGTAAAATGTGTCCAATCTCCAGGTGAGGGCTGGAGATCACTCAGAATTACAACTGTTCTTTAGGTAGCAGAGATCAGTTCCTCTGGAGAAAATGGTAGACTCAGTGTCATTATACCCTGCTGAGGTCGCCACAGCGAATTGACACTGAGTGTCCAAGGATGTTTTGCTCTTCCTTGTCTTTTAAGCTGGAACAGTTTGTTTCAGAGCATCCATATGATGTCCCCATCCATTCTCCACTTTCTAGAGTCTCCCTGCTTTGTTCTGAGGTTTCCCAAGCCTCCTTTGCTGTGATCTTTCCTGAAAGATTGCTGTGTGGATGGAAGATGTCTATTTTTGAACTTTCCACCCACATTACCACCATTATCGGCCACTCGGCCATGCTCCAAATCCATTTAACTCGCTCGATCTTCAATGCTTGTCCCGGTCAGCATCTCTAGATCCATTCGGACACTCAGCGGCAGGACTGTCAGGATGGAGGAGCACTTCAATTCTCCGGCATCGCGCCGTCGAAGAGGTCGCCCCTCAAAAGTCCCATGGCTAGGAGCCTTTTGTTAAGGCTCCTGGGGGGGTAGTGACCCGTTGCCCCCCCTCCTATCAGCTTGTGTGCAGATCACATCCCCAGGAGGTCCGGGAGGTGTGTCCGCTAGCGTGTCGCCATAGACCAGAAGTCAGGCCCCGGCTTGAAATGACAGACCCTAGGAGTAACAGAAGTCTTCTGGGACTGGGATGGGAGGTCCCAGAGTGGAATGACAGCCATTCTCCACTTTTTAGAGTCTCCCTGCTTTGTTCTGAGGTTTCCCAAGCCTCCTTTGCTGTGATCTTTCCTGAAAGATTGCTGTGTGGATGGAAGATGTCTATTTTTGAACTTTCCACCCACATTACCACCATTTTACTACTACTGTTGTTAGGGTTACCCCCTCAAAGTTCGGAAATTCCTGGAGATTTTGTGGTGGAGTCTATGGAAGGCAGAGTTTGGGGAGGGGAGAGGCATCAGCTGAGCAGAATGCCATAGAGTCCACCCTCCAAAGCAATTATTTTCTACAGGGGGAGAGAGATCTGTTGTCTGGAGTTAAGTTGTGATACTAGGTGATCTTCAGGGTCCACCTGGAGGTTGGCTACCCAAAGTCTGGCAGCGCCTTCTGAGTGACTTGATGACACCTGACTGGCATGACAACTAGGCCTGGCCACTTGCTCCTGTTCACCTCCAGCAGCCCCTCTATTTTTTTAACATTTAAATTAAATATTTAGAAAAAGAAGAAAAGATTGGATTTATACCCTGCCCTTAACTACCCAAAGGAGTCTCAGAGTGGTTTACAGTCCCTTTCTTTTCCCTTTTCCCTCCCCACAACAGAAACCCTATGAGGTAGGTGGGGCTGAGAGAGCTGTCTTGAGAACTGCCCTTGAGAGAATAGCTATAAAAGAACTTATGACTGACCCAAGGTCACACCAGAAGCTCCATGTGGTGGAGTGGGGAATCAAACTTCGTTCTCTCAGATTAGAGTCCATGCTCTTAACCACTACTCCAAACTGGCTCTCAACTAGGACAGCCATTGTGGCATAGCAGTTAGCACTTCAGAGCAGGGTCTGCCAGACCCAGGTTCTTGCTGTGGAAGCTGAGTGGGTGATTTCAGACCAGTCACAGACTTTCAGCCTAACCTATCTCACAGGATTGTTGTGCAAATCAAAAGGGGGAGAGGAGAATGATGTAAGCTGCTTTGGTCCCCACTGCGCATAAAGACTGTTCTTTTCCTAGGTAGAGGCTGCAGGGAGGGGGGAGGAGATGGAAAACTGAAGTCAGAGGGGCAGATAAAGGTAGGTTGATGGTTGGCTGGGAAGGAGATAGGGTTGCCAACTCCAGGTTGGGAAATTTCTGGAGATTTGAGGGGTGGAGCCTGGAGAGGGTGAGGTTTTAGGAGGGGTAGGACCTCAGATAGGTACAATGCCATAGACTCCACCCTCCAAACCAGTCATTTCCTCCTGGGGAACCATTGTTCCAATCTCCAGGTGAGGACTGGAGATCACTCAGAATTACAAGTGCTCTTCAGATGGCAATCCCCTTGGAGAAAACAGTGGACTCTGTGACATTGTACCCTGCTGAGGTTGCCACAGAAAATTGACGCTGAGTGTCTAAGGCCAGGGCACCCGCCCAGAACCTCTTTCTAGAGCTCATTGTATTTATTTCCACAACAGGCCTTAGTCCTAGTATATAATATTTCCACAAATTAATAAACCATCAGCAAGGGGGGGGGATCTTGTCTAATGCTGGGCTTGTAAAACCTTGGAATGTGCATGGAGAGGCTGCAGAGAGCTTCACAGAGAGAGATCTGCTAGTCAAAGGGACTGTCAAATGCTTTTGTGAGTCACAGCAGTTACAGTAGTTGATGACAGCAAATGGGAGGCTGGTAAATTCAGTAAATGGACCGTGTGGATCTTTGGAATATGAATCTCTGGGCCACTTGTTTTGACAGATCTTCAGAGTGTCCCAGCCAGAGGCTTTGCAGGCAGGCAATTAATCAAATGACATGGACTCAGAGATATGTTGTTACCACACCCTTCACAGGCCGGGCCAAATGGCTGCATTTGATGGATGCATTCCTTTTTTTTTGTGATTAGCATTAACTGTAGTGAGAAGCGACATGTCCTGAGGACAGGGGTCCTACGAAATGCAAGCAATTAATCAAGTAAGATCTCTGTGGGGAAAGGACAACACTGCTTGCAAACAAACTGAATGTGTACAGCCAATTAGGGAGGGGAGGGACAGAGAGAGGTAGGGTTGCCAACTCTGGATTTGGAAATACCAAGAGATACGGGGGTGAAAGGTGGGGTTTGGGGAGGAGAGGGACCCCTGCAGGGTATAATGCCATGGAGTCCACCCTCCAAAGCAGCCATTTTCTCCAGGGGAACTGATTTCTATAGTCTGGAGATAGTTGTAATTCCAGGCAATCTCCAGCCCCCCACATGGAAGTTGGCAACCCTAGAGAGAGGATTTAACATGTTTACAGTGTGAGGGTGTCTGTTTCTTCTTGACTGCTTCTTGAATCCTTGAATCACGAGTGCTGAACAGCTATTGAGATAAGGTAACACTAAGCTACGCAAGTGTAAAAAGAACTTACAGTAGTGCCATTCTAAGGCCATTGACTTCAGTGGACCTAGATGGGTGTAACTCTGCTCAAGATGGCACCATAAATCTATTTGCCTTCAGAACTGAGGAACTGAGGCTAGGGATGCCAGCCTTCAGATGGGAGATGGGAATCCCCTAGAGAAGTACAGCTCATCTCCAGACTACAGAGGTCAGTTCCCCTGGAGAAAAGGGATGCTTTGGAGGGTGGACTCCATGGCATTGTACTCCACTGAGGTCTTTGTCCTCCCCAGGCTCCACCCCCAAATCTCCAGGAGTTTCCCAACCTGGATTTGGTAACACTATTATGGTTGCCAACAGGGGTCTTTTCCTAGAAAATGAGCTGCAGGAGCTCATTAGCAAATGGTATGCTAATGAGCTACTAAGCTATTAGCATATGCCACGCCCCTTGACATCACCAGAAGTGGTGTCAGAAGGGGAAGCAAAGGGGGTGGAGGCATCTTCAAAAGCCTCCCCTTCCCTTCCCCAGCTGGCCTGCGGGGGTGGGGGAAGAGAAGGGGTTTAAAGTTTAAACTCCTTCTCACTAGAGTTGGGCCACAGAAGGAGGAAAGAGGGAAGGAAAGAGAGAGAGTAGAGAGAAGGAAAGAAGGAAAAAGAAAGAGAAGGAGAAAAGGAAGGAAAGAAGGAAGGAAAGAGAGGATAAAAAGAGAGAAGGAAAGAGGGAAAGAAAGAGAAGGAAAGAAGGATGGAAAGAGAGAGAAGGGAAGAAGGAGGCAAAGAGGGAAAGGAGGAAAAAAGAGAAGAGAAGAAGGCGGGAAAGAAAGAAAGAGAGAAGGGAAGAAGGAGGGAATGAAAGAAAGAGAGAAGGAAAGGAGGAAAAGGGAGTAAGGAAGGAATGAAGGAAGAGAGGGGAAAGAGAGAAAGAAAAGGAAGGAAAGAAAAGCAAAGGAGGGAAAGATGGCAAAGAGATGGAAGGAGGAAGAGAGAGAGAGACGCTCTCGCACCCCCCATCAAGCCCCCGCCACCCCTACCCCCGTGGATCCCTTACTTACCACTTTGGCGCTGGTGGCGGGGCTCTCCAAGCCTCCCCTGAGCCGCAGCACTTCTGTGTGGGCCTGGGGGACCTGGCTGCGGGGCTCTCCACGCCTCCCCCTGGCCCCAGCGCTTTGACGCAGGCCCGGGGGACCCGGCTGCGGGGCTCTCTGCGCCTCCCCCTGGACCCAGAACTTCAGCGCTGGCCCGGGAGACCCAGCTGCAGGGTTCTCCATGCCTCCCCCTGGCCCCAGCGCTTTGGCGCGGGCCCGGGATACCTGGCAGCAGGTCTCTCCGTGCCTCCCCCTGGCCCCAGTGCTTTGGCGTGGGGAGCTGGGGGTGGGGCTTGCCGCCACCATTTCCTGGGCTGCCAGAGTGGTCCTCCGGCCCACTCCAGCCCCAAAGACCCCAGGTTGCCAACCTCCAGGTGGTGCCTGGATATTCCCCAGAATTACACCTGATCTCTAGACTATGGAGACCAGTTCCCGTGGAGAAAAATGACTGCTTTGGAAGGTAGACTCTATGACATCATACCATGCTGAGGTTCCTCCCCTCCCCAAATCCCTCTGTCCTCAGACACTGCCCTCCAAATGGTGAGAAATTTCACACCCCAGAGTTGGCCACCCTACTAGTGTTCCCACCAGATTTCATCTGAAGATGAATTTTGATGTGGAAGTGAAATTTTGAGGAGATGAAGGGTGGGGAGATTCCTGCTTGGGAGAAAGCACTTTCTGGATTTTTCTACTTTAGGTACCAAAATGTCTTGAGAGGTCTGTTCTTCATGTTGACAGTAACCACACAAAATATATATATTTTTAACCATAATATTTAATTAGATTTTAACTTAGAACATAACAAATAAAAACAGGTTCTCAAACAACATCTTAACAATTTTTCATATATATGTCAGTGTGTATACAGACTTCCAATTTGACTTACTCAAATACTGATAAAAGTTTGCTAGCTTATTAATAACAATGAGTATTGTGCTGCACTAATCGCTTTCCAATCAAAAGACTCAAAGGTTAACTTATCCACAATCGGATACCATTTACCAGTTGGATTCATTAGTTCACATTCATTTTGATCATTCGTGTTAAAAATGGAAACGGTTTCTAATAAAAAATATTCCCATACTTTAGATAGCCATAAATTAATTGTCGGAGGATGTTTGTCTTTCCATTTCTTAGCAATAACATTTTTTGCGGCTGTAAAGAGTAGATTTATCAGTTTTCTCTGTTTGTTGGGAATGTCACTCTCAGGCCACAAATTCAGCAACATTAGTCGAGGATCTAGGGGAACATCGCAACCTACAAGAGTTAGTATTTGGGATCTTACCTGGGACCAAAATTTAGAAATATGTCTACATGACCACCATGTATGGTAGAAAGTCGCCTTCTCACCACAAAGCTTCCAACATTGAGGCGATATATTCACGGACATGTGCGAGAGTTTGACCGGGGTTAGATACCAACGAGACAATACTTTAAAGGAAGTTTCAAGAATTTCTGCTGATTTAGATCAGGTAGTATGCGATTTCCAAATTGAGGACCATTGTTCCTCAGTTAGCTGACTGTTGAGATCCGTACACCAGGCTTTTTGATAACTAAGATGCGTTGCGACATTTTTAGCTGTAAGTATTTTGTATATTCGAGAGATTAGACCCCTTTTTCTGAAGTTACCTGCCAGGATCTTTTCAAAGTCTGTTAGAGGAGATTTGATAGCTTCATAAAACTCTGAGCTTTCTAGCCATTGGCGCAGTTGAAAATATTCAAACCATTGGATAGAGGTCTCAAATTTATTTTCTATTCCGATTTTAGTCATTAATCTATTGTTATTCACTACATCTACAATTCTAACTATGCCCTTTTCCCTCCAGGTGGGAAACGATTGAGAACTTAGGGCTGGAAAAAAGGCTTTCTGACCAGTGAACGTGTATAGAGGACAGCATTTGGATACTAATAGTTTTTTTTAGTCAAAACCAGATTTTTAATGTATGGACTAAAAATGGGTTACTGGTAACCTTGACTGTTTTTATTGTGTGCGGTGTCCAAAGTAACTCCTTGAATACGATTTCTGTCACCGCATTTTCTTCTATCCAGGCCCAATCTAATTCTTCCGAACCATGATATTGTCTACATAAGGAGGCTAAAGTTGTAGTTCTGTAATAACTAAGCAAGTCAGGTGTAGCTAAACCTCCCTCCACACAAAATATCATAAAGTTTTTCAGATGTGTATGATGATACGTAAGAAAAATGACAATGTGTAAGGGTGAGGAGTGAGCACACACACACATGAAGCAGCCTAATGTGCCAAGTCAGACCACTGGTCTGTCAAAGTCGATGTTGTCTATTCTTTTTTTTTGTGCCCCCCGAAGGGGATTTTTTAAATTTGCATTTCTAAAATAACTACATAACTATAACAAAAAAAGGGGAGGGAAGAGACTACAAACTAAGGGAGACAGAACAGAAGGCACTAAAAGCCCAAGAGTAGAAGCTTACATATGCTTATAGATACAAAGTTATAACTCTTAACAATTAGCTTCCGACATGAGGAGTTTCCTTATTCATCACTTCAAGTTAAAATCCAGTTTATCTGTCTAGACAGAGAATAGTTCCAAAGCTAATTAAGAAATATAAAGACCTTAAAAGACATTGACCTCTCCCATTACGCTTTCCCTCCCTCCCCACAAACACGACGTTGTGGAGCCTAGATTCACTCAGTCCATACAGTCATCTCAATTAATCCTCTTCCTTCTCTGTTGATTCTTCTTTCATAAACAGCTTTAATGAAACAGGCTCTGTCCAGTTAGTACCACTTCCTTTTCCAGGGCTTTCACTCGCTTGTTGCTTCATCCACACTCTGGTTAGAGAGACCAGCCATTCACTTTACATGCAGATTTTATATTACAAGAGTAATCCACCCTTTATTATCACTTTTTGATCTGCTTGCCACCATCCAATATAAGCTAGACACGGTCTCAATTTCGTCCACAATCCACAACTCGCTGCTTCTCACTGTAAACACTGTCCCTTTAAAAGTATCGCCACGTTTAGAGCCGTTCCCGGTCGAATATCCCACTTTAGCCAGCAGATGGCACCCAATTTCATGCTATAGGAAGAGCTTAGGTTAGGTCAGCTGACCCAGCCCTCCATTTTTCTTCTTACTGAGAGAAGCTTGCGTCCCACCTCCCTCAAAGCCTCCGATCGCCATCTTGGAGGGTTGTTTACATTTACCGATTAAAGTTGCCAAGGTCTCAAAGGTCTGTAAATGCTTTTATTGGAAAATTTCTCTGATCTGGTCCTTCTACTGTAATCCATTGCTACTGTTAGCTCAGTCCCCCATCATCCTGCTTCATTCAATCGCTTGAGGGGGTAGGGCGTCCCCTCCCCCTTCCCGCTTTAGTTTGTGGAGGCTTCGCAACAGAGCTCCGATGTCTCGCTTTAACTTAAACTCACTCATCCGTCTTCAGAAACGATCCAGCAGGTCTCCCTGGGATCTCGCTAGGCATAGTAGAATCACCAAACCTTCATACGCTTGTCCTGGTGGTCGCTTCGAATCCAATACTGGGAATCAGGGCAGGACCTTCAAGGCAGAGAGTAGCCCCCCTGTACCGGCTGACAGCCGGAGGTAGGGCTCTCCAAAGTCCCCTGGCTAGGAGCCCATTGCCTATGGGCTCCATGGGGGAGTGTGCACGATCACGCTCCCTCCTAATCCCCGATTCATGGCACACGTCTCTCGAAGGAGCCAAGAGACGCAGCCATCGCTGAAGCACTGAAAACCGGAAGCCGATGTTGTCTATTCTGACTGGCAGCAGCTCTCAGGTAAAGGTTGTCTTTCCAATCATTAACCAGTGAGCTACTTAAAGCTTTTTAACCAGTGATGCCTGGGATTGAATGTAGAACCTTTTGTATGTAAAGCAGATGCTTTACCCTGGAACCGTGTTTTTCAATGATGGTTGCAAGCAACATGCATTCATCAAGAAAAGTGCATATGTCATTTACTAGTACAAGTGTGCACATGGGTTTTCAGCCGAGGGAAAATAACACTACATGACCTCCCAAGAACATATGAAAATGCCTTAAACTGGAATCAAATCACTGGGCCATTTAGCTCATAGCTCATGGTTATATTTATTCTGACTGGCACTGGTTCCCTAGGGTCTCAGGCTATAGGAGGTCCTTCCCAGTCCTTAGAATCTTTTAAATGGAGATGGCATGAATTGAACCCGACACCTTCTGCATGCAAACCTTTTGATCTTTTGAGTTTTGTCTCCACATGTACACTTGTAAGACCTATGCTGGGGACCCCAGTATTGTTGAACTTGTGCTACTTGTGTTACTGTAGAAGAAAAGAGGACACAACAACAAAATGGCTGCCATGTGCCTGGGTCCAATCACAAAACCCTGGTGATCCCACAAACTATCTGAAGCCAGGACGTTCCAAGCTAAATGTCCTCCTATGAAGGAGGCAGCAGTTTCTGGAAGGGTGCTCCTCATGGAGGCAAAGTGATGCTGTTAGGTATGGAACTCAATGCTGTCTCATAAGTAAACAGTGAATCAGCTTTATTTGTAGTAACAGGAACAATCAGAAAACACACACACAACAGTGGAGCAAAAGCTCCCTTTTAAACTATCCTGGGCTGGTGTAGCCACGCGCTAGAATAGTTAAGGATCAATGGCATTACAAAGATAACACCCAATCAGGTTAGTTCCCTCCTGAACATTGCTCTGCATTCTGATTGGGTAATTCTACACAACAGCCAATAGTATTGTTACAGCTTACAATCCTTACTATGCTCTCAAGCTTAACATGGCTTTTAATATAGCTAAAGACATAACAGATGCCTTCTGGGTTCTTCAGAAATGCCTCCTAGTTCAATAGTGCAGAAAAGCCAGGATTGATTCTTTGGCGGAAGAGATGTGTCTTGGGGAAGAAGCAAGAGGGTGACAGGAAATGCATCAGAGGGTACTATGGCTGAGGTCACACGGAGTATTAGCCACGCTACAGAGACAGAAGATAGGTGGATTTTCTGGGCGCGATCAAACCGCAACATCTGGGAAGCGTAGAGCTCCTGTGGCTAACCCAAGGCCTCCCACCGAAGATGTGCCATAAAAAACTAGTACCGCCGAGGTACTAGTTTCCAGAAACCGCGGGGCAAGGGCAGTTGTCTGATCACGTTTTGGGTCATAGCTCGTGGCATCCGGCGCCCGCCCATGTCCCGTCACAAAAAGGTTTTTTTCCCCCAAGTCTCCACGGGATGCGCACAAGCACCCAACGGTGCATGCCCACCCTTCGGTTAAAAAAACACACAACCCCCGCCGCGCCGCTTCTTTGCCGCGCCACAGGATTGACGTATGATCGGCACCTCCCCCCGAACCACGGGACATTGGCGGGACATTTGATCCAGCGGCCGCGCGGTAGTTCGCTCCGGGGCAAACAGCCACGCTCCCCCCCCCCGCGATATCCGGCCCATGTGACCGGGGCCACTGGTAACTAAAGGTGTCACACTGAGGATCAGTGATTTGTGTCAATGAATGCACATAGGTCAGGCAGAGCTTGCTACCAATAGTCTGCTTAATTCTGTATGTACATTCATTTTAACTGAAAGAGCCAGTTTGATGTAGTGGTTAAGAGCGGCAGACTCCAGCTGTAGAACTGGGTTTAATTCCCCACTCCTCTTCCACATGATGCCAGCTGGGTGACCTTGGGCCAGTCACAGTTCTCTCAGTGCTCTCTCAGCCTCCCCTATCTTACAAGATGTCTGTTGTGGGGAGAGGAAGGGAAGGTGATAGTAAGCTGCTCTAAGACTCCTTCTAAAAACCCAACTCTTCTTCTTTATCTCAAAACATTCTTGTGATAAAACCCTACAAGATCACCACAATGCGCTGTTTAGCTCTTAGAACTGCCACACAGTGAGTTTTTAAAGCAGCAATCACTCCATAATGGTAGCTGGACAGTACATCTTTCTTTTTGTTTGATCAAGATAAAAAAGAAAGATCTGTGGAACTTTAGCAAATCAATTCATGATGAATACAGCAGGAGACACTGGCTTCTGGTGTGTACACTAACAATTTGCTCTTTTCAAAGACTCCTTCTCAGTAGGTTTGAATTCCAGCCCTCTTTTCCTTCTTGGGCAGAGATTCGTTCCCGCTACTGGAACAATCTTTGCCCAAGAAGGACCCTCGGCAGAAAGTCTTCAGATGACAGAGCTAGATCAGTTAATTTCAAGTGCCGCTTGAAAGACGTCCTTTTGTGCACGCTTCTGCCTTAGTCCATAGTTCATCTCCTCAGATGCTCTAGAGAAAGAGAGAGCGCAAAAGAGCAGCTGCCGATGGGCCTCAAGATCTACCCAGGGGCCAGATGCATTATGCTCAACAATGCTCCCAGTGAACTGTGGTTAAGGGGACGATCCAACAGAAATGCTTTCAACTTTTTCCCCACTGCCTTTTAGTAAAGCATGAAAGAAACAGCACAGAAGAAACAGGAAGATGTAAACCAGAGCAGAAGCAACCTTAAGTTTATATACCTGGGCTGGCCAGCAGTTCCCTTGCTTCATGCCGGGCTTGAGAGGGCCAAGTGCTGCCTCCCTTGCTCTGGGCAAGGCTTGCGTGGGCCGGGCGTCACCTTCCAGACCTCCTGCAGGGCGAGTGATACCTCTCTGGCATCACACAGGCTGGACGCCACTGGAGAGCCGGTTTGGTGTAGTGGTTAAGAGCATGGACTCTAATCTGGGAGAATTGGGTTTGATTCCCCACTCCTCCACATGCAGCTGCTGGTGTGGCCTTGGGTCAGTCACAAGTTCTCTCAGAGCTGTTCTCTCAAGAGCAGTTCTCTCAGAGCTCTCTCGGCCCCACCTACCTCACAGGGTGTCTGTTGTGGGGAGGGGAAGGGAAAGGAGATTGTAAACTGCTCTCAGACTCCAAGTGAAGGGCGGGGTATAAATCCAGTCTCTTCTCTTCCTTGCTCCATGCAGGGCTTGGATGGGGCTCAGGTGGTTCTTTCCTTTCCTTGAGTGGAGCTCTGGTTGGGGTCAGGCACTGCTTCCCTTACTTAGGGTGCAGGTTTTCTGCCACTGGGCTGGCCCAGTCCAGGTGAGGTGGGGAGGCCATTGGCTCAGCAGGAGACCTCCCGGTGTTTATAATGGCCAGTCCACCCTGATAGAATTAGGGTCCCAAAGTTACAGGTGGTAGCTAGAGATGCTCCGCTATTACAACTGTTCTCCAAGCAACAGAGGTCAGTTCACCTGGAGAAAATGACTTCTTTGGAAGGTATGCCATTATACCCCACTGAAGTCCCTCCGCTCCTCAGACTCCCCCCCCCCCCCACTCTCCAGGGATTTCCCACGCCATAAAAGCAGTGGAGTATAACACCACAGAGTTCACCCTCCAAAGCAGTTATTTTCTCCAGGGGAAACGATCTCTGTGGTCTGGAGATGAGTTGTAATTCCGGGAGAACTTGTGGCACCCCCTGGAGGCTGGCATCCCTAAATTGTATCACTTTCTAAAGCCATGTTCCAAAAATCTCCACAATTTGCTTCCCTTTATTTCACTTGAATGTTCCCCTTTTTATTTGTTGAGAACTAGGGGTATGAAGGCTCAGAAAAACAAACAGTGGGAAAAAAAAGAGGCCCATTTTTCAATTTTGAGGGGAAAGAACTAAAAAAAAATTCCTTCAGAATCTTTTTCTTCTGGAACAACTTTAATATGCTTTTTAAGACAAAGTTTTACTCACTCAAAATGTATGACCTGAACAAGTTCGAAGACTAAAAAGTTTTTTGATGGAAAAATCTGGAAATTTGGGGGAACATTGAAAACCTCCTAGGAAATCTTTTAGCTTTTGGAATGAAGGAGATGTTTTTAAAGTACAGTTTTATTCACAACAATGTATATGAAACAGGCTTCCCATTTTCCTGTTGGGGGCTGGAGATCTACTGTTGCATGCCGCCAGGGCTATTTTTGGGCAGGAACGCACAGGAACGGAGTTCCGGCTGGCTCCTGAGTTGGCCACACCCAGCAGGAACTCATTAGCATAATAGGCCACACCTAACAGCAGCAACTCATTAGGATTGGCTACATTAGGGGTGTGTGGGCTAACATGCAAAGGAGTTCCTGCTACAAAAGAGCCCTGGGTTTTGACAACAAAGCAAACAGAATAAGAAGCAAAAGGTGGGTGTGGCTGGATGAGCACACTTCTGATAACATGGGGGTGTGGCCTAATATGCTAATGAGATATGTTGTCGGGGGTGTGACCTAATATGCTAATGAGTTTCTGCTGTTGGGTGTGGCCTATTATGCTAATGAGTCACTGCTGGGCATTTTCTACAAAAAAAGCCCTGCATGCCGCCACTCCAGCAGCAAACCCCCCCCCCCCCATTGCAAAAGGGTTAGGACTAGAAAAGAGCAAGAGTCAGCAGCACCATAAAGACTAACAAAATTTGTGGCAGGGGATGAGCTTTCGAGAGTCACTGCCCACTTCTTCAGATACTAAGAAGAAGTGATCAGTGACTCACAAGAGCTCATCCCCTGCCACAAATTTTGTTAGTCTTTGTGGCATTACTGGTCTCTTGCTCTTTTCTACGGCTACAGACAGGCTAACACAACTACCCATCTTGATCTATCTCCAAGGGTTAGGACTGTGACCTATACCACTGTGTGTCTGCGTATAGTTTGTATTGCCTGTTGCTGTGAGTGGGACCCTACATTGTACTTTTTACACTGGTTAATGCATCATGTTAATACTTATGCTTTGCTTCAGTTCTGTTTCAAATTTCTGTTTTGTTCCAGATTTCTACAATCTAAATCCTATTGCATTTTTTTATTGGATGTTCCATCCTGTTGATTGTATTAGGGCTGCCAAATCCCCCCGGGGGGCGGATTTCCCACCGCTTTGGAGGCCCGATTTCCGCCCCCGCGGAATCGGGCCCTGGGGGAAACCCCACCCCCGCGTGCACGTCACCCGGATGTGACGTTGCACGCTGGGGGCGGGGCCACAGCCATTTGAGGGGAAAACTCTATGTTTTCCCCTCAAATGGCTGTGGCCCCGCCCCCAGCGTACCCGGCGTCATGACGTCACATCCGGGTGATGTAGATGCAGCGCGCACCGGGAGCTGCCCAGGAGTCCCCCGCCAAGGAGGTGAGTGCCATTTGGCAACCCTAGATTGTATTGACTTACACTTCATAGGGTTGTCAGGTCCCCACTGGCCACCAGCGGGGCCTGAGGGGTAGGGTTTCCAGATCCAGGTTGGGAAACTCCTGGAGATTTGGGGGTGGAGCCTGGGGAGGAGAGGGACCTCAGTGGAGTACGATGCCATAGAATCCACCCTCCAAAGCATCCATTTCTTCCAGGGGAACTAATTTAGAGTGCCACTGGACTCTAAATTCATTCTGCTGCTTCAGATCAACATGGCTGACTACCTGGACCTTTCCAGGGGAACTGTTCTCTGTAGTCTAGAGATGAGATATAATTCCAGGGCATCTCCAGGTCTCACTAGGAGGCTGGCATCCCTAACTTTGTAATCCACCTTGAGTCCCAGTGAGAAAGGCAGACTACAAATAATGTAAATAAATAAAACATATGCAACACATCATCAAAGATACCTTCATTGTTTAAGTGTGAATAATTCTGGCAACAGTGAATGTGTTGCAATGTGCTATAATGCATTATCAGAACATTCTGGGTTTTCAGTGTTACGACATTTAACTTGATATCCAGGTATACTGGAAGAAGTACCGATTCTGAGTATGAGACTTGTTTCTTTTCAAATAAACCATATCTTTTTTTTTACTACAGGATTTGTTTTCTACCTTTGTCTTTTTATTTTTCTTTCCTTCGCTCAGATGGCAAAAACTAAGACACATGTTGTGGTAGCAACGGATGCAGCAGTTAGCAGCTGTCTCTCAAATACCGAGTTTATTTGCAATTTTGCTTGTAGGAAACGAGAGCATTTATACTTTTAAATTCTATAAATATACCAAATGGTCCAATTTTATACACTGATTAAGTTATAAATGATGTGTTTTATATTGTTAAAGCAGTAAAACAAAATTAGTTTTGATAGGAGATTATATATTGGATACAATTCAATTCCCCCCATCAATTTCTGGGGTTTTTTTTAATGGCGTCAACATTTCTGGAAATTTTATATCTTTGACATCTCTTTTACATCTCTACTGACAACAAAACAATTGGTCATGGCTAAGCGCCCCTTCGTAAAGCTGCAGATATTCTCTTCTTATCCTTATTTCATTTCCCCATTCAAAAAGATCCATTATTGAGTAGACCAGAAATGTGGGATGTGCATTTGTTTATTATCTAATAAAGAATGAAAAAGCGATTCATGTGTTATTTTTGCTATTTAGGAAGGGTGAAGTCTTTTATCGGTACTCTTTTATCGGTAGCTCAAATGTAAGTGTCTCAGTTGTTTACTGAATTTGATCCTCCATACATTTCTGCTAGTGAAAAGAGGGAGTGATTTGGCACGTCCCCCCTCCTTCTGAAGACCTCTTGACTCCCCACACATGTTGTTCTGGGAGGGGTCCCCCCTTCCCCTAAGAACACTATTTGGTGGACCATTTGAGGCTGCAGTGGGAGGAGAGAGTTGAGGAAGCCCCATTCAGCTGACAGACATGCCTTCTGTTAATGGAGACCCAGCATGGTGTAGTGATTAAAGTGTCAGACCAGGACCTGGGTCAGACCAGGACCAAGTTTGAATCTCCACTCTGCCATGCAAGCTTGCTAGGTGACATTGGGCCAGTCACATGCTCTCAACCTAATCTCCCTTGCAGGGGTGTTGGTTGGTTAAAACAGGAAAGGAGAATGATGTAAGCTGCTTCGGGTCACCACTGGGAAGAAAGGTGGGATATAAATAAATACTAAAATAAATAATAATGGGACACTTACAGTGGAATAGAAACCTCTGCCTGTAGGTTGGCAGGTCACTGTGTTGTGTGTTACTGTGTGCAGTGCACACAAATGCTGTCATTCAGATGTAGGGTTGCCAAGTCCCTCCTGGCAACTGACAGGGAATGGGGGGGGGATTACCAGGAGAGAGAGGAAGGCCCAGGTGACATGAAAATTTCAGTTCAAGTGCACACAGCAAGTGACATTATCACTCTGTGATTAGAAGAAGAAGAGATTGGATTTATACCCTGCCCTTCACTACCCAAAGGAGTCTCAGAGTGGCTTTCAAACTCCTTTCCCTTCCCCTCCTCACAACAGACACCCTGTGAGGTAGGTGGAGCTGAGAGAGCTCTTTCCAGAACTGTCCTTGAGAGAACAGCTCTGACAGAACTATGGCTTACCCAAGGTTATCCAGCAGGTGCAATTGGAGGAGTGGAGAATCAAACCCGGTTCTCCCAGATTAGTCTGTGCACTTAACTACTACACCAAACTGGCTCTCTTAGGGATGGGCACAAACTGGCTGACAAACTAAAGTTTGTAATGAATCGTGGCCTGTTCAGGGTTTGTGAACTGAATTTTGTGAACTGAAGGACGGCAATGAACTACCATAAATTTTGGTGCAATTCGTGGTGACTTGTGATGGTTCATGAAGAGCAGAAAGCAGAAGTTTATCCCTGCTTTCTGCTTTTCACAAGAAATAGCTGAGCAGCTGGGAGCTCCCCGCCGCTCAGCTGTTTGGTTTAAATGGCTCGGAGTGATGTGATGTCTCAGGTGGCTTTAGGCCTCCCCATATCCCCTCTCACAGACCTCCTACCAGTTGCCAGTCCTAGGTTCAACAGCTCCCACTAGCCACTTGTACCTAGTCAGGAAAGAGCTGATGCTTCTGCTCCAGCCTGTAGCACTTCATTCATGTGGAGGTTTCATGTCAAGGAACCTGCTTCACCATTGCCACACTTGCTCAGTCTCTGCAGCCTCCCTACGACATACAAGGCCTTTTCTGCTTTCCCATGAAGAAGACCACTTTACCCCTGCAGCCTACTAGAGACCCTGGGACAGTTGGCCTGTTCTGTCAGCCAGACCAGGATAGTCTGAGACCTGGAAAGCTGCTGTCACTCTGAGTAGAGAGTGACATGGTAGACAGTGGGAAGCTGAGTGGAGAGTGACATGGTCCTGTTCATGGTTGACAAAGGGTGGCTCAGTATAAAGCAGCTTCATGTTGTCCATGTGTGTCTGTTTACAGAAGTAAAAGCAGAGAGAGGGCTTTACGTGTGGTGGCACTCTAGCTGTGGAATTCTCTCCCTAAGCTTGTTTGCCTGACACCATTTACACACCAGGAGACCTCTGTACTCTAGCCTCATGTGTTTAACAGTAAAACCAGGGATGATTCAATGCTCACAAACTTGCCTTGCTTGCAATGCCCATGTCCCTTGAAGAGGAATACTTTCAATAATCACATTGATGATTTGCTCATAATATAACAGAAAGATATTTTTTTTTTGCATCAGGCAGCATTCAGCATGGCATCTAACTAACTGCTGGCTTGCTGGGCTCATGTGTGCCCCAGGGTCATCACGGAAAGGTCACACATAATTTTTCAAGAGCGACATTTCAAGTATGTGTGCTGCTTTTGCAGTGAGCACAGTCAATGGCATTCATCACTCTCAGTGGCATTCACCGTATTAGCGGCAGGATCCGAAGTTGGTGGATCTGGTTACAGTTCCTAAGTAGCAGTGCAAGAATGAACAAAATATTCCAGTGCAAAGTTTGCTGTATCTCAACAATGGAAGCAGGTAGGTGAGGGTATATTTTAGGAGTTCTTTTTACATGTTTATTTCTAACTTCCAAAGTTTTCAGTTTTGCGACATACATGAAATTTTAGTTTTGAACGGATGCTTCTGTGCATAGCTTAAACGATTGACAAAATAACTGCCTTCTTCAAGGAACAGACAAAATCTTATAATGTATAAAGAAGGGGGGAGCTGTCTGATGTGGGGCCTACCCCATCCCAGAGTTCATTCGTCTAGCGGGATACCTCCCACTAGCAGCCCCCAGCTGCCACCGGGTAGGGTGACAGGGAAAAATGCAGACAAAATTGCCATTGGATGCAGAAAAACTCATGGTGGAATGGGATCCTAGGACATCACCCTGGCACGATGATGTCACTTTCAATGTGGTACTGGAAGTGATGTCATGCCATTGCTCTGACAGCAATGTTCCTGTCCTTGCTAGGGTTGCCAGCCAGTAGCTGGCAACTGGTGGGGTGGGGACATGGGGATGGTGCCGTCAATGTGTTACTTCTGAAGAAAAACCATATAGTTTCGGGTGATTCCTAGAGAGGTATGACATCTGTTCTGGGTTTTCCTTGGAAATACTGTAATGTCGTCATCCCAATGGATTTCTTTCCCTTCATTTCTCTCCTGCTAGCTGACAGAGTGGCAGAAGACAATGTGGTATGCTGGGAGGATGTCTCCTGCCAGAGCAGGAGACCAGACAACCCTGGTCCCTGCACCCCAAACCTAGGCAACCAGTGGGGGGTGGGGGGACTTACCTGGAGAAAGAGAAAGGCCCTGACCTTGTTGCCAGGGTCACACAGGAAATGACATCATCACACAGCAACGATGCTCTGGTATTTGGGCAAAAACTCTATGGTAAAACTGGCTCCTACCATACAGTTTTTGTCCAAATACCAGAGCATCACCTGGACGTTGCTGGTGTGATGATGTCATGCTTTCAGTTCGTGATCGGAGCCCAGCAAGAGAGCTGAACTGAAGCAAGATAGACTGCTACATCAGAGTTAACTTCTAGAGCTTTTGGGTCTCCACCACTGAGATAGCAGCCTGAAGAAGTCAGAGGAAACTGATGTCAACTTAGGCGATCCGTAGCGGCTTCATCTGTGACTGTGTTTAGAGACAGAGAGAGTGGTTAATAACTTCTGTGGAAAAGGACTGTAAAATAAAATACTAATTCATTTTAAGGACACTATTTGTTGTCTAATACTTTGTACAGTTGTTTTTTGGTTGGTTTTTTTTGCATACTTGCATACGCTGTACATCCACTGGTGGTTGAAGTTGGCAGAGCTGGGCTGGCAACTCTGCTTCAGGATAGTGCAGAGAAATGGCTAGAACAGAAAGCAATCTCTCTCCTCTGCCTGACACTACTGCAAACTGCTGCAAAAAAGCTGTAAAGCATCTGCCAGAAAAAGCCATCGACTTCAATGGGCCCATAGCTTAAAAGTGGCCATACTAAAACAATTTTTCCCCAATAAAAGCCACAAACCCATCCTGTTCCTTTACAGCCTCCTATATTTACTTCTGCACTGTCAGATAGATAAGCAGATAGAAAGGCAGAAAGGTAAACAGCAAGGCCCTTTGTGAAAGGCCAGTGAATGGATTCATCAGCCTGACATCTTATTATCTATTGTATTCAGAGGTGCTTGGTTAAAGAGACAGAAGAATTTCTGACTGTAGTGCCATCATGTTACAAACAGCAGATAATGCTTCCATCAATTGCAAGCCTCCTGTGTGCGGTAGCCTGATAGCCCAAAACATTAATCTCATGCTGGTGGATATACGGACATGCAGCCCTGCTCTCCCATTAAATGCGGAAACTGGTCCTGCTCAGCCCTTCGCTGGCAATGCATTACAGTGTGGCGCATCAGCAGCCGTGGTCCCCTGGCAACGCATCGCGCTGTTGCCTTGTCATGAAAGTGACTTTGATTTTTCAGTAGTGTACACAAATCTTTGCCTTTCAGCATGCGGGACTAGGGAAGGGTCACTTGAGCACCCATCGGTGCCAAGAAGCCCCTGTTGCAGGACATGGAATAATGCAGTGGTTCTAGTCTCCAAATTGTCATCACTATCAAAAGCGCTCCTTGAAATCTCTCTTTCCGGGGGGGGGGGGGGCCAAGTTCAGTTCTTCATGGTGCTAAGAAGCCTCGGGAGTAAAAGGACTTTGAAAAATAGCAAAAGTCTGTATAATAAAAACAGTGCTTGACGGTGGGTTCCTATGCAGAGCCACACCTTTCTCAGCCTGCTGACTTCAGTGGACCTAGATGGTGTTAGGACTGAACTGTCAGAGTGTTCAAACACATTTTTTTCTCAGTAGCCCTTGCAACGAGCTTATGCTCAGAATTCATACTACAGTGATTAGTAGAAATTAGTATTAGTCAGGGTTGGAGTCAATGTTCCCTCTAAGCTGTGCAGTCTCGTGAGCAAAAATTCTCCTTTGTGAGCTGCTGGCATTCAAGTTGTGAGCGAGCAATTTGGCTGCTGCACAAATTAGTTTGCTCCGAAGCCGTGCGCCAGATCTCCAGAAACGGCAGTTCCCTGCACTTAAAGGAGCCGGTGTTTCCCTTTTAAAGGCAGGAGCCTGTGTTTCCCCTTTAAGAGCAGCCGCATTTCCCCTTTAAGTGCACGAAGCTGGCGTTTCCCTGCAAGCTTGCGGAGATCCAGCTTGGGAGGAAACACAGGTTCCACACACTTAAAGGGAGAGAGATGGGTGGCTGTGGGTGTTGGGGGTGGGGCTTCCCCCGCTGGCCATCTGGCCGGGGGCGGGTAGAACCCCCCCAAAAAACGGGGGACCCCTGGCAAACCGGGGGGTTTGGCAACCCTATTTCTGAGCTAAGGCAAAAATGTGTGAGCCAGAGGCTAAAAAACTGTGAGCTGGCTCACCCTACCTCAGCTTAGAGGGAACACTGGTTGGAGTCTGTATTATTTTCCCCATCTTGCAAGTATGGAGGGTGAAGCTAAGAAAATAATGGTTTGTTTGAGGGTTATTATACATGGAGATCTTTAATTGAAGCGTACAAATGTGCGAGGTTAAGGCGATGCCCCTGGAGAGTAGGGTCTCCAGTATGTGGCTGGCAACTGGCAGGAGATCACATGGGGCAGGGACTTCCCTTTTCAATGTCATGCCAATGCCATAATGTCAGTTTAAGGGAAGAAAGTGGGAAAGGGCGAAGGGTGTGCTGATGCCACGATATCATTTCCTAGGAATAGCCAGAAGTGATGCTACATTGCTGACATGATATTCTAGGATTTGCCAATAACTCTATGTTTTGGCTGATTCTTAGTCACATTGGTGTCAGGCTAGGGATGAAATGTCAGTTCCAGGTGTATGTCAGAAGTGATATTGTGCTATCAGTGTGACACCATTTTTCTGTCTATTTCTTCCCCAATCACCCCAATGAGTGGTGTTAGGCAGAGAAGTCAGAGGTCAGGAACCAAACTGTTACCAGGCAAATGGTATAAGGGGAAAGATCTCCCCTTCCTAGAAGAACAGCCTCAATCAGGCAGATTTTCAAATATTAAAAATATGTCAGAAGATACTAGATCTCCCGCATAAAATGTAGATAGACCCCGGGAAATAAAGAAGATTTGAAATAAGGATTTGCCAGTTCATGGTTGCTACACATCTCCAACACAACCACTCTTTTAAATTTGGAATTTATGAAAGTCTATGACTGGCTCTCTGTCATTGGCAGCAAGGAAGTGGCTTGGTTGTGCTGTGGGCTGTTGTTTCCTTGTTTCCTTCAGCAGTAAAACCAGGGTTACCCTGCCCCTGGTCCCATTTCCTACCCCTGCTCTGAGCAGCAGCAGAAGATTTTTTTAAAAAAATGGCTGTTGGCCCAACCAAGGGTGTAGACTTTCCAATTTCCCGGGGGGGGGGGCTGGGGCTGGGCCAGAGGCATTGCTGTGCTAGGAGCAAGGGTGGCTCCCGGGGGAGGCTGAGCACCTTCCTGAAAATTTCGGCGGGGGCTGAAGCCCCACCGCCCCCACGAAGATTACGCCTATGGGCCCAACAGCATGACATAACTTCTGAGGAAAACCCAGAAGTGATACTGGATCTCTCTAGGAATTGCTCACAGTATACCTTAGCGTTTCCGCCAATTCCCAGAGTAAATGAAACCCATCCAAACCGTGGTCTTTGCTCAGACTGCTTTCTCAGATTGGACAGGACAAGGTAGCTAATGAATCTTTTCCTACACAGAAGGGACATGTCATGTTGACATGCTCTTAGTGTTGTGTGGGTGTGAGCTGAAGAAACACAAAAGGCCCTCACACAAGCACTCCTTGAAGTATCTAGTTAGGAGAGTGGGCTCTACAAGAAGAGAACAGAATGTTTCCTTTCCAACTCAGCTCAGGGTCAGTTCATAATGAGTACTGCGCTTGTTTGAAATCCAAGCACAAAATGTACTTCCGCATTCTAATTTTCATCACTTGTGCTTTCCTATTGCTTTAGGCCCCCCCCAATGTGTTTTGCTCTCCTTAGTAGTCCCAGAGGGAGCAAAACACATGTGGAAAAGCAGGGGTCATTTTGGGGGGGGGGACGCGGGGGACGCCATCCCCCCGGGTGAGGTGCGGGAGGGCGGGGCCTGGAGCTCCCTGCTGGTGCCCACTGGAGGTCGCCGCCGGCTGTGGGGAGGACACACTTCCGGTGATGTCAGGGGGTGTGGCATATGCTAATGAGTTATGCTAATGAGTCCCCCTAGCTCTTTTTCTACGAAATGACCCCTGTGGAAAAGGGGGAGGGGGGAACTCAAAGCAACAGGGACAGACAAGTGACAAAGATGACAGTGCAGAAGAGTCAATGCGAAAGAGCCCCTTGTCATGGGAGTGGTTTGGTAGAAGCACAAGCAATGCTGCTTCTCATATAAAGGTAAAGGTAAAGTTTCCCTTGCTCGAAAGCCAGTCGAGTCCGACTCTAGGGTTGCGGTGCTCATCTCCGTTTCAAAGCCGAAGAGCCAGCGCTATCCGAAGACGTTTCCGTGGTCATGTGGCCGTCATGACTAAACAGCAAGGCACACGGAATGCTGTTACCTTCCCACTGAAGTGGTACCTATTTATCTACTTGCAATTTCTTGCTTTCGAACTGCTAGGTTGGCAGGAGCTGGAACTAGAGACGGGAGCTCACTCCGTCATGCGGCACATTCGGGTCTCGAACTTCTCATATACATAGTACCATATTTTATCCCAACTTTCATACAAGAAGCTGAGTGCAACATTAACATTGTGATACAACACTAAAGAATTTGTGCCTTTTCATATTTGTTTCTAATAAAAATTGCACAGAAGTAAACAGCCAGAACTGTTTATTGGGGGTGGGGGGCTTGGGCAATAGTTTTGTATTGAAAGACTCTGAAATCACTTTGCTGGGTTACCCAGCCCATAGCATATAAAAGGCACCTTTGCTGTTTAACACAATAGAAATTGTTCACAGGCCTTAGGAGTTCTGTCCCCCTGCTGTGCACTAGTCAGGTCTGAGGTTGTTCTGCCTTTCTGTGACATCAGAGAAGCTGTGTCATAACATCCAGTGGCATCGCTCATGATAGTTCTTCCGGAATCCAGCCAGACCCACTGTGACATCAGATCAACCCGTAACACTCAGGATCCACAAGCTGTGAATATTCTAATCACAAACAACCCCAAGTCTAACACTTGGCTAGCTGTACCAGCTTTCTTTCTCAGGCCCTGGCTCAAACAATTCTGGTAGCAGTAATGAGTTCTGAAGTTCTGGAAGTTATACTTTGGAAATTATGATTTGGTATTTGGAGGCACCATCACTCTTCTGTCACTCGCACTGTGTGTACAATACAGTAAGCCGGCAGCAACAGAGACACACCTGAGGCTAAGCATAGCAGCAGGTTCTGACAGACCCCTTCAAAGACAGATCACTCATTTAGAGAGCCAACTTTTCTTTACCTGGGCATTGAGAGGTTTCTGACACTAATGATATGCACAAAGTATTCCAAGGAGACACATTTCTTGCATTTGCACAAAACATGTAAGCACCACCTGAGGAAAATATGTGTGTGAAGTGTCCACATCTGGAATGGTTTGTATAAGGGTTGAAGAAATAAAAGGACTGGGTTGAAAAAGAGCTTTCAGGAGACCCTGGATGAGGTTTTGCATGGGACCATGGGAGAAAAAGGAGATCGGGCTGGTTTGTGTTGGTGGGAGGGTGGGTAAAAAGTAGGGTTGTCAAACTCCAGGTGAGGGCTGGAGATCTTCCAGAATTGTATTTCACCTCTACACTCCAGCGATCATGTCCCCTAGAGAAAATGTATACTTTGGAGGTTGGCCTCTATGACTGAGGTCCCTGCCCTCTCCAAACCCTCTCCACGCTCCACCCCCACATATCCAGGAATTTCCAAACCCAAAGTTTGCAATCCTAGTAAGAAGGCCTTTGGGGAATATTTCGTTTCGCCTCTGCCAACCAAGCTTTCATAACTTCACAAAGTGACTTAGGCTGTGGTCAGACGTGCTGTTTGGCATGGTTGGGAAGCACTCAGAATTCCCAGTATAATCTGTTTTGCTGCAGGCGCAACCTATCACTGTGTGATCAGACAGCATGTTAGAGTGAGTGGGTTTTTTTGGCCTTTTTTGCGCATGCACAAAAATGAGATATTGAACTCCGCGTGGAGAGTTCTCCATGGAGAGTTTTCATGCATGTGCATCTCCGCTTCCAAGAAACAACTCTCTGTTTTCTAACTTCCCTGATCCTTCTGCTAAGGGCTTTGTTCTAATTGGTCCATGGCTAGCCATAGTTGCCCCATAAATGCAGTTCCCATGACTATGGAATGATTATGCAGCAAAAAGAATGGCGCCAAGTTGGGATGGAATGGGCAGACCATCTTGATGGCTTGAGAGTGTGCTTGTGTGATCAGACAGTAGAAAGTCTGTCCATTGCCCATTGGAACCAGTTAAAACTGGACTTTCCCTGGTGTCTTTTAACTCCATTTCTGTGGCAGGGCAGCACAGGGTGCTGATGACTGTGAGACCTTTCCCAGATGTTGCAGTCTGATCATGCCCTTTAGATCCATCAGGCATTCACAGCTCAGTTGTATCTAAAGGCACATCTGACCGCAGCCTTAGAGTGAAATATTCACAATTTCTGCTAACAAACCAGATGTTTTATACCTTTGACCTGCAAATTCCTCCTTTGAAGCAACTGGCACACCTTTTTCCCCAGGTACAGACATAACATTTCATAACAAAAGTCTATTTTTGTAGTGGAAATTAGTTCTTCAACTGGAAAGACACAAAATATTGCCTTTGAATATCTGGAAGCTATGTCGAATAGATCAGGAAATCTTTTCCTACTCCTCATTCCACCTTCTACAAGGTTCTAAAAAGTATGACGCATTGACCTTACTTCACACTTGCCTGGCAGGTGTTCGTGAATGACTTTTCCCATAACTAGGTTGATTCCCCCACCCCCAAAACAATTTTCCATTTGGCATTGCTCATTAGTAACTGCTAGCCATGAGTATTCAAAGCGCAATCACTAGTTCTAATTGTTAGTCAGAGGTATACTGCCATGGTGTGTGTGTGAAAATCACAGGGAATAGACAATTTCATTCATATCCTGATTGTAATTTCTGTGGCTGGATCCAGCAATCTGCAGATGCAAGGATCAAGGGCCCTCCCCATGTTCCCTTCCCCCCCAGCAGCCATTTCTGAGGCTTGGAAAATGTATCCCCATTAGGGATGCCAGCCTCCCAATGGGACCTGGGGATCCCCCGGGGATTACAGCTCATCTCCAGACTACCAAGATCAGTCCCCCTGGGGAAAATGGCTGCTTTGGAGGGTGGGCTCTATGTCATTGTACCCCACGGAGGTCCCTGTCCTCTCCAGGCTCCACCCCCAAATCTTCAGGAGTTTTCTACCCTGGATCTGGCAACCCTACCTCCCAGCCCCCACTAGCGTCCAGGGGAGACCTCGCAAAACCCTACCAGAATGCAGGATCCAAGTGGTGTGATAAGCTGTGTGGGTCAGGCGGTTGCAATGGGAAGAGGGAAGATGGTGAAATCACTTTTTTCCCTACCTGTTTTATGTGGGGAGCCCCTTTGATGGGAGAAGAAGGAGGGAGCCATTTCACCCCTTCCCCTTCCTCACTGACCAGCGTGTAGGATCAGAAAGGACTTCTGGGGGTTGAGGAACACAGGAAAGATCCACAGCTGCCAGTGCCCTCCCCTGATGGATCTGTGGATCCCGCCCAATGTCAGGACGTGGACTCTGGGCCTTACATGGCCACTCCTTACCCTAGATCTTTGATTATGTGCAGGAGAAGCTTAGAGTACACTGTATTGATTTTTTCCATCATTCTTGTGCTCTCTCCCCATGCTGGGACTGGATAACGAGGCCACTTACCATGCTGAAGAATACTGCCAACTAAAGAGGGTAATTTGAGTTATGCGCTGCTTTCTGTGTACTCCTCTGGTCTTATTTCACAGCCACAGTGCGTGGACTCTAATCTGGGAGAACCGGGTTTGATTCCCCACTCCTCCACTTGCACCTGCTGGATGACCTTGGGCAAGCCATAGTTCTGGCACAGCTGTTCTTGAAAAAGAGCAGTTTCTGTCAAGAGCTCTCTCAGCCCCACCTACCTCACAGGGTGTCTGTTGTGGGGAGGGGAAGGGAAAGGAGTTTGTAAGCCGCTCTGAGCCTCCTTTGGGTAGTGAAGGGCGGGGTATAAATCCAATCTCCTCCTCCTCCTCTTCCTCTTCTTCTTCCTCCTCCTTCTATATGGCTAGACTGTAAAATATGTTCAAATATTAGAACGGGTTAAATGATTTTTTTTTTGCCATCAAGTCACGGCTTACTTACGGTGACCCTGTAGGGTATTCAGAGGTGTTTTGCCATTGGCTGTCTAGTCTGTGTCACAACCCTAAACTTCCTCGATGGTCTACCATCTCAATATTAAACCTGTTTAATTTCTGAGATCAGGTATCCTGGGCTATCTGGTCAAGGCAGGTGAAATGATAGCTGTCCCAAGAAGGTAACAGCACCTGGCCCATGGTGGTGGAATAATAACCACAGGGCCGTGTGGGGGATAACAACTGGCAGTGGCTGTTGATATGAAAATCTAGGCTTTCTATGCAGACTCTGGCCTGTTTCACATCTGCAGGAGATTGGGGCAGGGCTCCCAAGTACTTACCTTAATTCGGCGGGGGATGTATAGTTCTTCGCGGGACTATTCCTGTGGGGAAAACACAGGCACTGCACTATTCCGTTGCCCAGACGTGACTTAGGCATGTAGCCGGGCAACGCTCTAGCAATGGGGCTGGAAACTCGATGGTACCATCGAGTTTCCAGTCCCCTTACCAGAGCGTCGCCCAGCTACGTGCCTACGTCACGTCTGCGTGTCGGAATAGTGCAGGGCCTGTGTTCCAAGCAAGAATCTTCCGGCGGGGAAGCATGTGTCCCCCGCCGGATCGTAGGTAGGTACTTGGCAGGGGTCGTTTTGTAGAAAAAGAGCTAGGGGAACTCATTAGCATATGCCACACCCCCTGACATCACCGGATGTGTGTCATAAAGCCACACCCCCTGACATCACCGGAAGTGTGTCATAAGGCCACACACCCCGCCTCCAACGGTCCCGGCCGCCACCACCGGCCTTGCAGCTCCACTGCCGAGCCCCATGAGGGGCCCGGCGGTGGACCTGCAAGGCCGGTGGGAGTGCAAGGAAGCCCCGCGAAGGCCCTCCCTGGCCCCAGGCAGGCAGGGTGGGGAGAGGCAGGGAGGAAGCAACTTACCCTCCCTCTTCTCCTGCCTCCTCCTGGCTGAATGAGGGCCGGAAGCAGGGCGGTCGGAAGCAGGGGCCGGGGCTTCGTCATGTGCCCCCCCCGTACCTCACCCGGGGGAACTGCGATCCCCCGCGATTCCCCCCGAAATGACCTCTGGTACTTGGGAACCCTAGATTGGATTGCTAATGAGGAGGCAGATCCATGGACTGCAGGTGATGAATTCCAGTTTGGAATGCTCCTTCATATTAAAAAACACACCCTGCCATGCAAATAGAAAACTAGGACAGCAGGAAGAAAGCTTCCATTCCCGTTTCTTTGCTTACTGAGCAGGAATTTTCTGGGGCTGTCTGTTGTCAGTGAGGGCATGGAGGTTTATTTAAAAAGGTATAGTTGGAGTAGAAGGTAAGTCCCTAACTAAGAGGGCAGGTAGAGTGCAACCTGGTGGTCAAATTAGTTTAATTGGCAAGCACACTGAGGTATCTCAGGAGAGGGACTTCAGCTTGTCCAGTCCAAGGGAGGGAACTCTCTTAGTCCTATTCATCAGCACCTGAACTCTTTGGTGTAAGGGAATGGCCTTGATGGGAAACATCACTGGGTACAACTTTGGTGTGTGGACGAGAAAGAGCAAGGAGCAGCTCAGCTATTACTCTTTGTTTAGAGCTAGGGGGAGATTGCCCATACATGGACAAAGTCATTGGGTAGCCTCTTAAGGTGCCTGTATGGATTGGGGCACTAAAGATTTTATCGCTTGCAGTTAACCTATTAAAATTTGTTTTAAAGTATGTGGTATATAAGCCACTGGAAACTCTTTTGAGACCTAGAATAAAATAAAAATACTTTTTAGATATTTCTTTTCTATTTCTTAATAAAGGGAACATTCCAAAAAGTGATCCTCCAACTGTAGTCTACATTCCATTCTACCATTTCAGGTCTTCGCCTCCTCTAGGTTTGCCATTTGCCCACCTGTGGAAGGCAAACCCTTGCCCTTGTCCACAATTTCCTGCCCTCAAGAAACTGAAGTGCAAGAAAAAATTTACTGCAAAATGGCCTCTATAGCAGCATGCTAGGAATTTCCCATGGCTCCATGGTCTTTACAATAAAAACTGGAGGAAATTCCTAGATCGTCACCTGAAAGTGACATCACATCATCCCCAAATTCTACCCTCCCCAGGTGGTGCTGGAAACCCTAGTGACCTCATTTCCTTGTTTGAGTGAACCAAGGCTAAGAAGTTTGGCTGTAAGACCAAAAGCTGAAGAGTTTCAGTCTCACCTGTAGTCACATATACATCCCTGCAGCAGGCAGTGTGTAAATTCTGGTGTTTATCCACTGCATGAAACCGAGGCTTCCAAAATGAGCAGCATGCCCAGTACTGTGATCCCATTGTCTCATTTATCTCTGCTCTCCAGTCTAAATGGCATCCATTTCCCTCTAACTGTTGCTCTTGGATGCAGAACTGAGTCCAATTAAGAATTGTGCTATCAATACCATCCCTGTTCACCTTATATCACAGTCTTATGGGGTGCTGTAGAAAAAGCTTTCTTGAAGTTCAACTACATTGAATTTCAGGCTTCACTCCTGAGAGAGCTCTCCATTGTTGCTTTTAACAAAAGATTTTTCTGAGTCTGACCTCCTCTTTACAAATCCTTTGACTAGCTTTGACCACTCTCTGTGAAATGTGGCCAAGGATTTTGTCTGTTGTCATCACTTGAGGTGAAATTGAGATAGTTTTCCTACCTACAGGCCTGCTTTCCCACTTCCTTCTTTAATTCTCTTTTCCTTTTTTTTTTGTTAATGTGGAGGGCATGTTCATTTCTCTTAAAAGCCTAAGGTAATTACAATTTTCCAGGGCGATGGCACAAAACGTTAACAGTTAGTTAATTGTAGCTCCGCTGCTTACGTCTGAACTGCCATTTATAAAGAGGTTAGCTCCGCTTCAGGTGAAGATTTTGCCCTAAGCAGAATTTTCTATATTCCCAACACAAGGGGCTCTAATAGAGACCTCATTACTTCCAGTCTGTTTTGCCTTTAAGGTGTTCAGATACTCCTGTAATAGGTTTCTGTTAAAAATCCTTAGATATATAAGGAGAACTCTATGGTATTTTACTTCTTTCCTTACTTCTGCTCTAGTTTCATAAATACTAGATGGAAATTCTGTCCGAATTCTGACACACATAACATCCTTTCACTGCAAATGTGATAAACGATTAGGTAAAGCTTCTGTTGCATTGTGCTTGTGCGCCTATGAAGCCTTCACTATCAACATAGTCCTCGGGAAGGAGTGGAAGAGAGATGAGCAGTGTGAGAGAGACTGAAGATAAGACAGGGCAGAGAGAGGAAACCGCTGGTTTGTACTGGCAAAAGTTACTACTACTGCTATCATCTTGTAATGTATTCAGCCTGACATGCCCGGACTTGCCCAGGCTGGCCAGGCACAAACTGTCCGTAGCTTGAGTCGAAAGACAAAGGATCCGAAGGATCCTAGCCGGCCCAATCAAAGGGCTAGCTTTCCAGCCGGGAGACCAATGGTCACCCGGTTACTGTGAATAGCCTATTGGGAGTAGGGGGTGTGTTTATGGGTACTTGGTGGCGGGTTTTCTGAACGCATATAAACCGGCCTGCGAGCTGGTCCATTGTCTTTGTCCTGAACTAAATAAAGGTATGCTTAGCTGAAATCACTCTCCGTCTGCATACTTTTCACATCTCATCTAAGGGGTTCCAGCCTTGAGTAGTTTGTGGAATGTTGAGAACAGGTAGTGGGTGTAACCACAAAATGGGCACCAGGAGGATGTAGTCAATTACAGAATGGCTTCCGTGGTCAGGAGTCAATCACAAAACGTTGACAGGTTCCAAGCAACGTGTCTTCATGTGAGGGAGGTATTAAACACAAAGGTGATGCCTCTGGACTCTTCTGAAGCACATCCTGCTCCAGTGGGGTGGAGGAATGACAGAACTGGCTGTTTGCCCTGGGGAAGAGATATTTGGGGGAAACAGGATGTGGGCACTACAGCTCCTCTAGGTGTTTCATTGGGGATTACAGTGTTAATTGTTTGTTACCAGTTATAGGATAGCTCTGCTTAGGCTTACCAAAGGCCGGCGGGGGATCTGCAGCTCTTTACGCGGCAGGGTTCCTGTAAAGAGCTGCAGATCCCCTGGCGGCATTTGGTAAGCCTAGCTCTGCTCATGGCAATTGTCTCCATGTGTGTGTGTGTGTGTGTGTGGGTGGCTGACTGCAAAATGAAACCACCACCATGTATTCAGGCATCATTGTGGAATCAATCTGTTGCAGTGGTGGGGGCATCAAAATTTACCAGCCAAACGGCTGTCTGAAGGTCTCTTACAGCCCCATCCTAAAACAGGTCCATAACAGGCAGACAGAGAAACTGCTGATGCGGCCACACATCCCAGGATGTCAGCCCACTGCCACCCACACACAAAGTACTAAAAGGGAGGGAACTACGGGAATACCTGCCTACTGTAAGAATGGCATTGTGAACAAGGCGAGTTCAGAATCTGAATGCCTTGTTTACAAAGCCAACTCAGTTCTGAGAAAGATGGCTTGATGTGCAACATTTCCTTTGCCTTACTTTCAGTGAACAGATCAAAATCTTAAAACTGGGCAGAGGCAGGCCTTGGGCACCCTGTCTTCATGACCCCCCCTCACTCACCCAGTTCCAGTGGTTGAGATCAAGAGAAGCCAGAAACTCGCATTGTTTAAAGTTCACCTCTGCTGTGAGAACAAGGTAGTTGAGAAAAGAACTGGGTATTGGCAAGGACAGGGAGAGAGAGAGGAAATTAAAGAGACAGGTAATGGTCAGCTGTTGAGGCCAAAGCAACTGCAAACCAGCTTGGTCCTCTTAATAGGGAACTGGGCATAGCTTGGCTGACTAGTGTTTTACAAGTATGTCCCTCCGCCAATGGCCTCTGTCTTGACTCAATTGGCAAGACTATTTGCCTCTGGTGTAGAAGCCCCAGCTATAGAAGCTGGCAGTGCCTCCCGAAATTTAACAGTCTCAAACACTTACCCTTGGATGAGAGAAACGGTCACTTTGCTCTGGCCTGGACAGTACCCAGAAGTGCTTTTTGTAGCAGAAAAACTTTTTCCTGTTAATGTTTTTATACTATTCCCATGTTATTACTGTTTTAATCCTTCTTATATCAGAATACTGGCTCTTGCTGCAATAAATTAGATTAGATTGGATTGGACAAGTCTCAGGAGAAAACCCAGAAACATACATGGCCAGGAATTATTATTATTTTTTTTGGCCATCCTTGCAGAAAAGGTTAACCAAGTGCAAAGACAATATGATTTCGACAACCAGGACTTTAAAGGGCCACTGTACTCAGATTTAAATGCCTAAACTAGAATGGCTTAGGCCCCATTGACACCTTTAGTACAAACTGGAACATTGTGAATGAGGAGATCAGACAAGTAGCAGATCTGTTACCTCCATGCTTGGGAAAACACAAATGCAAGCAGGCTCAGCCCCCCCCCCCCCCCCCCCACTCCCATTCAAAGGTAATAACAGTGTCTCAGTTAGTTACATCAAGCATTTCACAAACACTAACAGGATCTGCTGATCAGTTGGCACTGATACATCAACTCATCAATCTCTGACTTTGATATATTTATTTCCTTCACTATGCCCCCCCCTTCAGCCTAAGCTAATGGTGACCATATAACCATTTGTCTGAAGTTGTGTGCTTTGCACACAAAAGCTGACACTTTGAATAACATTTTTGTTGGCCTTAAAGGTGCCACTGGACTCAAACTTTGTTCTGCTGCTTCAGACCAACACAGCTACGCACCTGATTCCATTTGGGTCATACACCTCAACCAAAGGCGTTATTACCTCCCCAATTCCCCCCTCCTTGTTATCTTACTGATCTACCAATGAGGTTTGAATCTTTTTATTCCACCCCAATCTGCTTTGGGAGCTGCAGTGGCTCAAGTGGTTAAGAGGCTGAACTGCAGGCTGTGGAAGGTCGGTAGTTCAGCAGTTCGAGACCCGGGTGCCGCATGACGGAGTGAGCTCCTGTCTCTACTTCCAGCTCCTGCCAACCTAGCAGTTTGAAAGCAAGAAAGTGCGAGTAGATAAATAGGTACCACTTCGGTGGGAAGGTAACAGCGTTCCGTGCGCCTTGGTGTTTAGTCATGCCGGCCACATGACCACGGAAACGTCTTCGGACAGCTCTGGCTCTTAGGCTTTGAAACGGAGATGAGCACCGCAACCCTAGAGTCGGATTCGACTGGCTTTCGGGCAAGGGAACCTTTACCTTTAATCTGCTTTGAGAAGTATCTTATTTCTCCCTCTGTCTTCATACTTTTGGGGTATAAAGTGAGCCCCAAGAATCCCAGCTTTTATGTTCCAGCTGTTGGGTTCCATTTCAATAACGGGCTCCAGCTACTGGCTCCAAATTCCTGGATGAAAACACTTCTTGGGGGAAGGTGTGGGCGTGATTGCATCAGCCCTGTTATCCAAATGCAGGTGTCTGTGCTCAGCTCCTCCACTTTACCCTCTCCCAAGCCACTTTCTCCTTTCTCTGATCAACTTTACTGGACTTCTACTCTAATCATCAGGACAGGCTAGTATATCTCTCTCCCTCCCTCCCCCCTCCATTTCTCTTCAGATTCTCTTTAAATCAGTATTATTTGTTTAGGTTAGGAGTTTGTAGACGTTACGATTTGTAGAATATGTAGTTAGAGTGTGTGCGTTTCAGATTCTGTATTAAATTTGTGTTCGAATCTGCCATTTCCTAATACTCTTTGCTGTTATTCTTTTTCTTAATAAACCTTTAACTTTAAACCAATTTCTGTTCACTTCTAAGAATCTGCACATCCTTACAAATGTGTTAGATCAAATCTTGAACGCTGGTATGCGTTAGGCAATATGGTCCCAATAATATTTGCTCTAAGCACAGCTATGTATAGGTTTTTGACCCCTTAAAGGGAGGATGCTCCTTGGTCAAGGTATATGCACATTTGGGCCATTTGGGTAACACTGCCAGGAGCTGCCTTGATAGTGTTTGGTGTAGTGGTTAGGAACATGGACTGGAATCTGGGAGAACTGGGTTTAATTCCCAACTCCTCCACATGAAAGCGGGCTGGGTGACCTTGGGTCAGTCACAGTTCTCTCAGAGCTGTTCTCTCAAGGGCAATTCTTTCTCAGTCCCACCTACCTCACAGAGTGTCTATTGTGGTGAGGGGAAGGGAATTGTAAACTGCTCTGAGATTCCAAGTGAAGGGCAGGGTATAAATCCAGTCTCCTCCTCTGCCTCCTCCCTTGCAGCAATACAGGCATAGGCATACTGTTCTATGTTACAGTGCTCCTGTAAGGGCTATAGTGACTATTACTAAGACAGAGGATAGATTCCTGCTATCATTGAAGAACAGTATATCAAGCATAAATAGTGTTGTAGAACGAGTAGATGAACACATGAATGCGCAAAGCTGCTTAATAATGAATTGGTCTATCAGGCAAAGGTCTTCTGCATCATCTACTACCTGATACCTATTTCTTTTTTTTTTGGTAAACAAATTTTATTTTCTCAGGAATACAACATGTAAGATTAAATCATTTCATTCTATCAATTGTCTACCCCATTCCCAATTCCTCCCCTCCCTCCAATGGCTTCCCACAATGCTTCCACCCCTGCTCCAAATTACTTCATATCATCAACAATATCAGTTTCTTATCATTACAATCTAAAGATAACATAATTTGACTTAATATTGATCTAAACATATTAAGTTTTGTTTCACATCCCAGTTCTTTTCCAGATATATTTTAAAGTCACTCCATTCTTGAAAAAACACGTCGTCTTCTTTGTTGTTCAATTTCTTCGCCTGATACCTATTTCTTGAGATGCTGGGGGTTGAAACCGGGACTTTCTGCTGAAAAGCGGATGCTCTGTCACTAAGCCACAGCCCCTCATCATGGAATGCCATAGACGGAAGGCTGTTCCCTTAGCATCATCAACAGTTGGGTTGCTTTTATTTGACAATCATGCCAGCAATTATACGTGTCTTTTAGCAAATGCTGTCAAACACCACTGACTTGTGAAATTCAAATGCCATTGCATTCCAGCCATCAAATATTGTCAAGACCAAAGGAAATGCTCTTGCAGGTCAGCTATCCATTTGGGGAGGGGGTGTTCAGACACTGAAATGAAAGGTGATGGGATGACAGCAGATCTCAAGTTTTGGAGTACTCAAAGAATTTCAGGAGAATACTGAGCATTAATATTCATAAAGAATTTTGAGGAGAATTTTTGGCAGGAAAATTTCATGTCACCTGTACTTAAAAATACCTTACTTGATTTCCCCCCTCAGTGCTCCTATCAGTACCTTTACTTCAAGAGCCAAATTCTCCCTACAGATGGTGCCTATTTGGCAAAAGCCAGATCCAGATGCCAAGTCCTGGAATGTTCCCAACAGCAGCATCTGGGTTTGATTCCGGCTCTCCGCCTGTCTTCTTTGCTGACACTTAACAGCTGGCTGAGGAGCTGCCTCAAGAAGTGCCAGGGGAATGGCTACACAAGATCTGGCTGGGTTTGTGGTCCACTTGTGAAGAACTACATAAATGATTCAACATATCCACCTGCAGCACAATATCCCGACATAAGTTTTGGAGAGCGTCTCAGCAAATGGGGACTTCGTCTTGTATAATAAACTGAAAAATGAGGTATGAGAGAGAGTTCACTGACATGATCCTGAGGGAACGCATGTTTGCGAAATTTACGTCCTTGTTCTAATTACATGAGCTCTGCCAGCGGTGCTTATAGAGAACTTTTATCATTCAAAGAAAAAAAAATGAAGAGAACAAGTGAAGATGGACACATTTTTTTGACTAGCACTGGTGTCCCCGACATGGTACCTGTGAGTGCCATGGCATCTACAGACACCTTTCCTGGTGCCTGCCAAGTGTTTTTTTAAGAAAATGGGCAGGGCAGGGCCAAGTGGCTTCTGATTGGTCATTGGAGATCTGATTGGCTGTGAAGAAGCTGCCACCACAGCTCAAGGATCTTTACTGTGGGACTGAAGGTAAACTGTGGTAGCCATTTTGTGGCTGGCTCTGGCTCCAGCCATTTTGTGGCTGTGCCTAACATCCAGTCTCAGAGTTTCAAAGATGCTGTGCTGCTTCCAGTAAGCGTTAACTGTAGGCAGTAGTAGTACTTTGGTAAATCTGCTGTGTATCTTTCAGACTAGTTGCACCTGGGAATTTTAGTTCTCAGTTAGGGGTCCCAGCAGCTTCCCTCTGACTGGCTCATTAGGGTAATTTCCTGAGCTCAGAGGCGCAAAGTTAGGAGTTTTATTGCTCTTTTCCTGCTTCTTTTGTCTATCCTTATCGCGAAGGAGAAGGGGAATCTCATCTCTTTCTCACCACGACCATTGAGTTGACTTAAATCACAAAGATTTTTTTTTTTTTTTTTTTTTTTTTTTGGGACCCCAATTTTGGTTAACGGCAAAAGCCCCACCCCACGAGTTCTTGTATTGTGAGAAAGGGAGAAAAGTACCTCTTTCTTTACCTGCTCTTTCCCATGCATAATCTTATAAACCTCGATCATGTCACCCCTCAGTCGTCTTTTCTCCAAGCTAAAGAGCCCTAAGCGCTTTAACCTTTCCTCATAGGGAAAGTGTTCCAACCCTTTTATCATTCGAGTTGCCCTTTTCTGCACTTTTTCCAAAGCTATAATATCCTTTTTAAGGTGTGGTGCCCAGAACTGCACACAGTATTCCAAATGAGGTCTCACCATTGATTTATATAGGGGCATTATTATATTGGCTGATCTGTTTTCAATACCCTTCCTAATAATCCCCAGCATAGCATTGGCCTTCTTTATTGCAGTCACACACTGTCTCGACATTTTCAGTGAGTTATCCACTACAACTCCAAGATCTCTCTCTTGCTCAGTCTCTGCCAGTTCAGACCCCATCAATGTGTATTTATATTTAGGATTTTTGGCTCCAATGTGCATCACCTTGCACTTGGCCACATTGAACCCCATTTGCCATGTTGACGCCCACTCGCCCATCCTTGACAGATCCCCTTGGAGTGCCTCACAATCCTCACTGGTTTTCACCACCCTGAACAACTTTGTATCATCCGCAAATTTAGCCACTTCACTGCTTACTCCCATCTCCAAATCATTAATGAACAAGTTAAAAAGCAGTGGACCAAGTACTGATCCCTGCGGTACCCCACTGCTTACCACCCTCCACTGAGAAAATTGCCCACCTACACTCACTCTCTGTTTTCTATGAACTAGCCAGTTTTTGATCCATAAAAGGACTTGTCCTTCTATCCCATGATTTTTGAGCTTACTTAGGAGCCTTTGATGAGGAACTTTATCAAAAGCTTTCTGGAAGTCAAGGTAAATAATATCTATTGGATCCCCCTTGTCCACATGTTTGTTCACCCCCTCAAAGAACACTAACAGGTTAGTGAGACAAGATCTTCCCTTACAGAAACCGTGCTGAGTCTGCCTCAATAGGTTTTGTTCATCTATGTGCCTACTAATTCTTTCCTTAATAATGGTTTCCACCAATTTACCCGGTATCGACGTCAGACTGACTGGCCTGTAATTTCCCGGATCTCCTCTGGAACCCTTTTTAAAGATGGGAGTGACATTAGCTACCTTCCAATCCTCAGGAATGGAGGCAGATTTTAAGGAAAGATTACATATCTTTGTCAGGAGATCTACAAGTTCACATTTGAGTTCTTTCAGAACTCTCGGATGTATGCCATCTGGGCCTGGTGATTTTTCAGTTTTTAAGTTGTCTATCAGTTTTAGGACCTCCTCTCTCGTCACCTCAATCTGACTCAGGTCTTCCAACACCCCTCCTGAAATCAGTGGTTCTGGAGTGGGCAAGCACTTCTCATCTTCCACAGTGAAGACGGAGGCAAAAAATGCATTTAGCTTCTCAGCCATTTCCCTATCATCCTTCAATACTCCTTTTACCCCTTGGTCGTCCAAGGGCCCCACTGCCTCCCTGGCTGGTTTCCTGTTTCTAATGTATTTGAAGAAAGTTTTATTGTTGGTTTTTACGTTTTTTGCTATATGCTCCTCATATTCCCTTTTTGCCTGCCTGACCTCAGACTTGCATTTTATTTGCCATAGCCTGTGTTCCGTTTTATCAGCCTCACTGTGACTAGCTTTCCACTGCTTAAAGGAATTCTTTTTACTTTTTACAGCCTCCATTACTCTGTTTGTTAACCATGCAGGCTTTTTCCTATACCTTTTTGTGCCTTTCCTAACCTGCGGAATATATATTTTTTGAGCTTCTAGTATCGTAGTTTTAAATAGATCCCAAGCTTCCCCAATTGTTTTGACCCTTTCTACTTTTCCTTTCAGTTTCCTCCCCACGTGTCCCCTCATATCAGAGAAATTACCCCTTTTAAAGTTAAAAATGGTTGTGTGAGTCTTTTTGGCCAATTCTCTATTTGTACAAATGATGAACTCAACAACATTATGATCACTGTTTCCAAGCGGTGCAATCACTTTTACATCTCTCACCAGGTCTTGAGTGTTACTTAGGACCAAATCAAGGATCGCCTCTCCCCTGGTAGGTTCCGTGACCATCTGCTCCATAGCACAGTCATTTAGAGTGTCTAGAAACTCAATCTCTTTTTCCCGACTAGAACACATATTGACCCAATCAATGTGTGGGTAGTTAAAATCACCTATTATTACACAGTGTTTTTGTCTAGTTGCTATCTTTAAGGCATTCATCATTTTATAATCTTCCTCTATCTTTTGATCTGGTGGGCGATAACTTCTCTACCCAGCTATCAGCCTGATTGTGAGTAAATGATCTTCTGAATGCATGTGGAGTTAAATAAAGATGATTTAAGCCTTCGTCAGGGGTTGTGCATTGACTCATACCTAGAAGGTGTTGGCTAAGCCGCAGCCGGCGCGAGACAGGACAGATGCCCACAAAGTCAAGAAGACTGGGTACCTCTGAACTAGCACTACTGGATTAGTTGTGAGTCTGGCCAGGTCATGTTGTACCATCATCTATTGAAGCAAATATGACTTAAAAGGTTCAAGGAGAAAGTCCCAAAGGTGAAAATGTGAAAAAGAAAAAAGAAATTCTTTGTCAAATGGTTCAAACATGTTAGAAGTACATGTGAACTAAAAAATTTTTACTGGTAGGCTGCTCCCAATTTTCTCGCACTGAATTTTTTTAGGGTAAGGGGGAGAGTTCTCATGCCACACATTAAAGGAAGTATATGGAGGAGGATACATGCTCACCTGTCTGTTATAGAAAGGGGCACAATGACATAGTGATAGTGTGAACGATAGTGTTTTTTGTCGAATGTCAATTTTTTTTTATCACCTCCAAAATGCAGAACAGTGATTGAAGTGTGAGTGTGTTTTGGCCAAGCCAGACATAATTAATGGGAGTTCCAAGAATGGTGCTCTCAGTGATTTTCCCCTTTAAATAGCTGGCACGCTTGGGCCTGATTCGGATCAGGACCACAGAATAAGGGAAAGGGGAATTTAACAATGCAATCCGAAAGAGAGGCACACTATTGTAACTAGATGTGATAGTGTCCTTGTTATTGCCTTGAGGACCACCATTTTTACGTGATTTTTAAAATGCTGTGAGGGCACAGTCTTGATCAGGCCCAGAGTGCAGCACTCTTCCCCCACCGTACCTTTCCAGGTGCCAACACAGCTGCAGGGGGGGGGCAACCATTCTACCACTTGATAAGGCATAGAGGGGAGAGGAATGCCTCAGAGCCTGCTTTGTGGGGAGGGCGGGGTATAAATTTGATTATGAATAAATAAATAAATAAATGAATGAATGGTGGGCCTGGTCAGGATTGGGCCCCAGCAGCATTTTTACATTACTTTAAAATGGCAGCAGCATCCCTGGAGCAGTCACAAGGGCACTGTCACATCTAGTTTGGCTTTTAGCCCATTCAGGTCAACAAAGTGTATAACTGCTTAAGATATATTTATTTTCTTTATTTGAAGCCCACCATTCTTGCTGCGGATCAAGGCAGATAACAGAAGTTTCAAAAAAACCAGACTTAAGACATCCAATGAATAATGATATTTGTCTAGGGTTACAGAATTAGTAGCCTTCCCATGGTATTTTCTTGATCTGAAATGGCCCAGAGGAGCTGTTCATTCCATTAGCATAAAGGTGCAGATATCTGTATGTTACACCAACAAAGCAAATGGTAGTAGCTCCATGAGACCATTTCAGGTCAGAAGAATAGTGAAAGGGGAAGGCTTCAATTCCAACTTTCCTGGCATCACAGTCCTGTTTGCTGTTTTAAAGAAGGCCAAGAGTTCTATTCACAGAGCCTCTGGCATCATGCTTGGTTTTATCTTTAGCATTCATAGAGAATAATATTAAAAAATCCAGTTGCCCGTTTAAGACTTGGATTTTTTAAAATATGGTTTTGTAAATTTTACATCCTTTATCAGATGCTAGTAGGATTGTCAGGAAATCAGTCATTTTTTTCATGTTGTTGTTATCCATTCAGTCATGTCCGACTCTTGGTGATTCTATGGGCCCGCTCTCTCCATGTTTTCCAATCTTGTACTGTTTCTTTGGGTTGTTCCCTTTCTGGCTGATGTTGACTTTTATGGTGCCTAGCCACCGTGTTCTTTGGCAGCCCGGTTTCCTTTTGCCACTAACCAATTCAAGCATAATTGCTTTTTCTAGTGAGTTCTTCTGAATGACATGGCCGAAATAAGTCAGTCACACTTTTATGATTTTTCCTTTTAATGACATGTCTGGTTTTATGCGCTCCAATACTTGCTTGTTTGTCACCTTTGCTTAAAGGGACATTCACGTATAAAGTTTATACATGGGCATTGTAAGTGGTTCCCCCATAGCTACAGCATTAACAGTGCCACCCTAAGCCCACTTACACCCTTCTCTAAGTCCATTGACTTCAATGGCTTTAGAAGAGTGTAGGACAGTAAAAGAGTGTTTAGAATTCTGTATGTTACATGCTGTCAAGTGGTTTCTGACTTATGACAACCATGTAATTTAATGACCTCCAAAACATCCTATCATCAACAGCCTGGCCCAGGATTTCACTGTCAGATGTTATTTCCTCACATTCTACTTGTGTCATTATTTTTGGTCTTTCTAATTTCTGCAGTCCTTCCCAGTCATCAATTCATACCCCATTTTTTGTTCAACCTCTAGACCAGCCAGTGACAAGTTTGTGCCAGTCGCTCACTCCAAGCCTTTGGTGAGTCACCTCTTTCATCGATAATTTCCCCATATGGCAATTTGAATCAAAATGGCCAGTAAGTTTAACCTTTTGGTTCCAAACCAGTCCCAGCTTTGGACCCCAGTGGCCACTCCTCACATTTTCACATTACAAATATAGCCTCCCAAACCCTAGAACAGCATTTCTCCCACATTTCCTCATTACTGTGTAGCGTGAACACAAGACACATGGAGATCTTGAGTTGGCATCGATCTCTGTTCTGCTTCTTCTTTCTTTGCTGTCCTTCCATCCCAGACCCTCAGAACACTTAGGGCCCCTTCACCATGTTGGACAGGTTTGTATGTTTTTATTCCCACCCTACCCCCCTTTATTGAGTGCTTTTATTGCTTAGGTTTTAGGACATCTAGGGTTAATTTTTGCTGTCTGTATGTATGTGTGCGCAAGGGCCTGCAGCTCTCTGGATGACTTCCTGCTTTTCTTGATCTATTCTTCTAAATGAAGATGTAGGCTTTGAGTCTATTTCCCACCTGCTTTATTTCTGGGAACCCCCCCATTCCTATAGTGAAGTGCTACTGCCTAACTGTGGACCTTGGCATATAAGAGGCAGTGATTTCTTAATTTAATTTTACCTGGATACAAGCATATGTGCTCTTGACAAATGATGCTCCAAACGTTGGGAGTCATATACATATGGGCCATTTGAGTAACAATTTATTTATTTTATTTTATTTATCCTTCGATTTCTATACTGCCCTACCCCCCCCCCCATGGGGGTCTCTGCAATGCAACTGATAAAAGCATAGGAACCCTGCCTGGAATGAGTGGACAGCTATGTAAGTGTGACGGCCCCTCCAGGACCAGAAGGAATAGATGGCCCAAAGCATTTGATGCCTGAGGCGGAAAATCCAGATCATACCTCCCATGAAGATTAAAAAATATATAAAAACAGCCTTCAGTGGTGCCCTGCATGAGGTGGTTTGCCTCATGTAGCCTAATGTTAGGGTTGGCTTTGATTATACCTTTCTAGATAATCATACTGAGATATGTGAATCCGAAGTTCATCTGAAATTCATGGCTCTTTCTGCAGGTGTGGTCCGTAAGTCCCTGTTTCACAAGCTGCATGAAATGTGGGAGATCAGAAGCATGAATCACTCAGTAACAATTCTGCAACCCTTTAGACTGACGGGGTCAGGAGTTAAGCAGACATAGTATCTGAATATGACTAGGCCACCTAATAGTTATTGCCTTGTTATCTCTACTCTTTTGTCTAGATATTTTTAAGTCCAATTATTAATTACTGTAATGGATCTGGGAACAGGGAGATTGTGAAAAAATATTTTTACCTTCCCTGTCAACAGCCTAGTAGTTTTTACACTCCTTGGCTTGAGAGGAAAAGGAAGATCTTTTCAATTTCCAAGGTCATCTGTTCTGCAGAATAACATATCTGTGAATATTTTTAGACTGAGCGCGCTGGATCAATCATTCCCCCAGTCTGAGATGTTCTGTCTTTTGACATCACAGAGGGAAGCAATTTCTACAGCAGCTGATAGCACAGACTCCCCACAATCGTCCCCTTTTGACAGGTAATCTGTTGTCAAAGATCATACCAGGTGGTAGGACTATTGGGTCTCTTCAGCCTTCGTTTTCAATAAGGAAGATATGAGGCTCTTCTAAAGCATCTGTCTCTCAATTGTTGGGGGTAGAGAGGTGGGGGATGGCATTGACGCTGAAAGCTGAAAGCATCAGATAGTGCCAAGAGTTGTATAATCCAGGCAACCTCTGCCAGCCAGGTCATGCTGGCTGTAACTTTATTCTCCTCAGTAAGCTCTGTAGTTCCTCTCTTTTCTGGTTTCTCCTTATCCTGTTTCTGACAGAATGTATGTTAGATCTGGAAAAGAATGTGACATGGTCCTGGAAAGAAAAAAGAATTTTCTATTTCAGGTTTTGGAATTTATGAATCAATACATCTATCAGGCATAGGGTTGCAACTGGTGGGAGTCCAGGGGAGGGGTGGGGACATGGGCTGCACCGTTAGGTGATGACATTATATCACTTTTTGGGGAAAATCAGAAGTGATGTCATGCCTCTCTAGGAATCATCAGCAACTCTATGGTAGAGTTTTCTATGATTCCTAGAGAGGTGTGAATCACTTCCAGATTTTACCTGTCCTGGATGGGATTACATTCCCCCTGAAAATAAGGCATGTAATTAATAGGTTCTCTTAGGTACTCCATTGCTGCTGGATTTCCAGGTGCCAGCTGTAGCTGGGTTGACTTTCAGCAGGTTTGAGTGGTACATCAGCTGTGACTGTTTCTCTCAGACAAGGATTTAACCTCAGTCATCCAATCACTGAGAACCTTTCATATTGACTGCTACAGTATGTTTTATATGGGTTTATCTTTGAAAACAGCCCCGAAAGCTCAGCTAGTGCTGAATGCAGCAGCTTACTTTTTGACAAGGGTGGACAAGAAGAAACATATCACTGCAATGCTGGCTTGGGAAAGTCTTGGAGATTTAGGTGTGTTTCTGGAAGGGAGGCGTTTGGGGAGAATTTGGATCACAGCAGAGATGTGATGCTATAGAGTCTTCCCTCTGAAACTGTGGTTTGCTCCAGAGGAACTGATCTTTGTAGTCTGGTGATCAATTTTAATTCTGGGAGAACTCTAAGTCCCTCCATGAGGTTTGTACCATTAGTAGAGGCACATCTGGTTACTTTTCTGCTGGCTAGTTGGTAGGGATGGGCATGAACCGGCTAACAAACTAAAGTTCGTAACTAATTTTGGACAGCTCGTGCTTTGCAAAGTCAAGTTCGTGGCAGGTCACCTGGCATGAACTTTCCACAGACTTTCAAGCGGTTCATGGAGGTTCATGCTGGTTCATGAATGGAGACATTCCCAGACAAACTGTTTCTGCTCAATCAGTATATTTACAGAAATTCAAAGCAACAACTTGGAGGGCATTTAGAGGCACATCTGGGGGAGGTCCCCTGTGACTTTGATGTCTCTAGAACAAATTTAGAGTCCAGTGGCACCTTTAAGACCAACTGGACTCTGAATTTGTTCTGCTGCTTCAGACCAACATGGCTAACCACCTGGATCTATCTTGATGTCTCTAGTTCGCACAAGATCTGTTCTATACACCCCTGAACCTTGGTCATTTTGACATGTGCAAGTTCAGGAGTGTATAAAATGGATCATGTGCAAGCTAGAGACACCAAGCTTGGAGCGGATCTCCAACTGACTCTCCTCTACCTGCCCTCCAATTTTGGTGAGGGTTGGATTTACAGAACCTGAATTATGCCCCCCCCCCAAAGAAGGTGCTCTCAGGAAAATGCTTTCTATTGAAATGACAGGTAGTAATTTCCCCAGAAAGCACTTTCTTTGGGGCACCTACTTTGGAAGGCCGTAAATTGAACCCTGTAAATCCAATCCTCACTATACTTGGAGAGCAGGTAGATGAGAGTTATTTGGAGATCCTCTGTGAGTTTGGTGTTTCTAGCTTGGGGGGGGCATTTTACCACCTCATGAAACTCATGAACTGAACCAGTTTATGAGGTGGCTAAAATTTGTAGTCAATGGTTCACAAACAGGGCATGTCATGAACCACAAACCAAACTGCATTTTCATGGTCCATGCCCATCCCTACAATTTGGCATATAGTCAGAATATGGCTATTCAGAAGGTTTTTAATGCAGGCTAACGAAGCTGGATTTTCTTCTTCCAGGGCTTTTAAAATTAAGATGTATTTGTTTGGATACTGTTTTAAACTGTGATTTCAAATTTAAATTTGAAACTTTTTATTGTGATTTCTTTTGTTATGGATGCATACTGCTTTGATTGGTGACATGACAGTAGAGATGTGGAATACAAATGATAGTTATGGTAAACTGACTTCTGCAACATTCTGCCAAGTGGCAAGGAACATTATATGAGAAGAGCCATGCTGGATCAGACCAAAAGTTCATCTAAATCAGCATCCTGTTTCCCATAGTAGCCAAGGGGAAAATGCTGCTGGGAGGCCTATACAAGGATCTTTTACTGTTGCTTCCAAGCAACTGGTATTCTGAGGTACACTGCCTCTGACTATGGAAGTTCTTTTAGTCATCATGGCTAATAACCTATTGATAGACCTTACCTCCGTGAATTTATCTAATCCCTATTGAAACTAGTGGCCATCTATAGCAGAGGAGGAGAATTCTGTTAAATGTCAGCATCTGACTAGCAATCAAACAAATTTGGCATTGGGTTGCCATATACTTACCAGAGGGGAGAGATGTCCTGCCCCCCCCCCCAACAGAGCTTGCCTCCAGTGACCAGTGGAAGAAAGAAAAAAATTTTAACAGGCAACATTGGTGATGGTATGATGTCACTTCTGGGACAACACAGAAGTGATGTCACACCTCTCTAGGAAATGCTGGAAACTTATGGTTTTACCATAAGTTTCCAGTGATTCCTAGAGAGGCTTGACATTACTTCTGGGTTTTCTCAGAAGTGATGTCATGGTGTCGCTTACAGCCACCATTCCAGGTTGCTGCCCCCTGGTATCCCACTGGTTTCCAGTCTAGGCCTAGGTGATCTTAGTCTTATTATCTTGGTTTGCCCACCCCTTCTGTGGGTCAAAGAAGCCTTTCCTGGAGTCTCCAGGAGGATACATTCTAGAAATTAAGGTAAAGGTAAAGGTTCCCTTGCTCGAAAGCCAGTCGAATCCGACTCTAGGGTTGCGGTGCTCATCTCCGTTACAAAGCCGAAGAGCCAGCGCTGTCCGAAGACGTTTCCGTGGGCATGTGGCCGGCATGACTAAACACCAAGGCGCACGGAACGCTGTTACCTTCCCACCGAAGTGGTCCCTATTTATCTACTTGCAATTTCTTGCTTTCGAACTGCTAGGTTGGCAGGAGCTGGAACTAGAGACAGGAGCTCACCCTGTCTTGCGGCACCCGGGTCTTGAACCACTGAACTACTGACCTGCCACAGCCTGCAGTTCAGCGTCTTAACCACTTGATATGTCATTGTCATCTGCCTGATGGTGTGACTTGACAAACTCATTGTATCCAGCCAGGGAGCCATTAGCATTTCTAAAGCCTGACTGGATGAAGCTGGAGAGCAATTGACTCCCCCCACCCCACACCTGTCCTCTCCTAAGAGAGAGAGCTTTTAAAAAAGGTGAAGGTTTTGTGCAATCCGAACCTCCAAAGCAAAACTCATTTTTCCACAATTGGTAAAGAGAGAATGCTACCTGGCACTGAATGAGACCATTGTGTCTATTCTGACTGGCAGCAGGCTGCCATCCTTTCAGTGGAGATGCCAGGGATTGCCCCTGAGATGTTCTGCAGGCCAGACATGTGCTCTCCCGTTGAATCGCAGTCCATCTCTAATCCATAGCCAATTGTTGCTACTTAATAGTCATCAGTAAATCATTACAAGGGCCACAAGACTTGTTACAGTGTCAGACTAGAACTGGGCAGATTCAGGTTTCTATCTCCATTCGGCCGTGAAGCTCAAAGCATGATGGGGGGCAGTCACTTGCTCTCAGCCCAGCCTACCTCACAGGGGCATTGTGAGGGTGATATGGAGGAGTGGAGAACTGTTTGCAGTGTGCACAGATTCCTGGTTGAAGTTTGGGATAACCATCTATTTATTTCAGTAATGGAGACCTGAAGGGGTTTACAACTTGGTTCTCCCCTCTTCCATTTTATTCTTTTAATAAAAACTCTGTGAGGCGGGTTTAGGTGAGAGAAAGTCACTGACCCAAGGTCACCCAGTAAATTTCCATGGCAGAATGAGAGTCTGAACCTGAGTCTCCTAATCCAGCACTGCAGCACACTGGCTCCCTAGTTGGGTCTGAATGTGGCCCAAATGTGTCAGTGTATAGATTGCCTTCTATTGATAGTGCATCCAGATGTCTTTGTTTTTTGTATCTCTCCCCCCAAGACTTGGCTACAGTGACCCATGCAATGGTCACTTCCAGGCCTGATTACTGCAATTCGCTCTATGCGGGCTTACCCTTGAGGCTGACCCGGAAATTACAGCTGGTGCAAAATGCAGCGGCGCATCTGCTAATGGTGATGCCTGTGTGGGTTCACGTTCAGCAGGTGCTCTTCCAATTGCATTGGTTACCAGTTGGGTTCTGGATCCACTTCAAGATGTTGGTAGCAACCTTTAAAGCCTTACATGACCTGGGACCAACATACCAGAGGGACCGCCTCTTCCTGTATATGCCTCGAAGACCACTATGCTCCATGGATCAATATCTCCTGGAGGTCCCTGGCCTGAAAGACATCCATCTTGCCTTGAACAGGGCCAGGGATTTTTCCGCCCTGGCCCCTGCCTGGTGGAACATGCTCCCCATTGCGATAAAGGCCCTGCGGAATCTTCTTCAATTCCACAGGGCCTGCAAGACAGAACTGTTCAGCCAGGCCTTTGGCTGAGGCTGCAACATCCATGTATGGCCTCCCTGAGGTTCTTGTCACCCATTTAACAACTGCTGGCCATTATTTACATCTTACCATGGGCCAGGACATCTCACAACTGTTAATTCTTCTACTGTAGGGTCGTGACCACCATTTTAATGTATACGACAGTGTCTTATTATTTTAATTATTTATTGTTATCAGTGAAATGTTGTTTTCCTCCCTGAGCTTGCTTGTGGGAAAGGCGGGCTATAAATATGAATGAATGAATAAATAGACACCCTTGCACATCCTATCAGCACTCCTCTTTTTCTAACAGAGGTTTTGGGTCAGCGGCCTGCACTTAACCTCTGCTTCTAAGGTAATTCCTGAATTCAACACTCCAAATTCCATAAATGCTGTCAAACAAGGTGCTAATCTGTCATTTCAGTTTCTTGCACACAGCAGGGCCAGCTGCTCCCCCCATCATTTCCTTAATCCCCTTTTAATAATGCCCATTTTACCTTTATCAAGTGCGCTGGCACATTTCCTAGAAACCTTTCCCTTTAACCACGACACTAACATTCCTTCCTCTCCCCCCCGTTTTGTATTTAATATTTTTTAAATGCTGCTTTCAAAGCTTTCAAACAATAGAAACCCAATTCTTTTCTCCCTTTCTCTTTCTGTGACCTAAATGGCAGGAAATCCTATTTCAACAATGGCATATAGCTTTAAAATGAAATTTAGCAAATAAAAGTGTGGCGAACTTTTAAATATAAATCAGCCCTCTCCCTCTGGTTTTCTTTTAACCGCATACCTTCAAAGAAATTATATTTTTACTCCCAGCAAATTACCTAGGAGAAAAAAATGACAAGAGTAATCTATTTTTTTCACAGCTGGTTGGTTGGCCAGAGTTTCTCATCAAGGAGTACATGCTGTTTGCTCCCCAGATGGACAGCCTGGATGAGTAACAAATCCTCAGAGCCTGGGACACAAGGTAGAAATTATACCGCCTGCACTTTTAATCTTGCACAGGCTCTGCACACTGGTAATTGCAAATGGCCTCTTTCCAAATGGGGATCTATGGGGGACAGGATCCTATATCTTGTCAGAGTGAGTCCCATTAAAGCCGCGGTTGGAATTAACCCAGAGACTTCTAATAATTACAGGAAACTTATTTTTAAACAAGGGAAGCGGGGCGGGGGGAGCCGAAAGTGTAAGACTGTGAAATGCAAGACTGCTAAGTAGCATCCGCTATCCTGGAAATGTGGATGTTGGATTTGTCCTTGCTATTGGGGTGGGGGGGGTAGTGTTCCCTCTAAGATGAGTTAGTGTGAGCTAGCTCGGTTTTTTAGCCCCCAGCTCACACATTTTTGTCTTAGCTCAGGAAGGATGGCTCCAGAGCAAACTAATCTATGCAGCAGCCAAATCGCTTGCTCACAACTTTAATGCCCATCGCTCACGAAGTAGAACTATTGCTCACAGGACTCCACAGCTTAGAGGAAGTATTGGTGGGGGGCATTAAAAAGTCAACAAAAAAGCAATACTCAAGGTAAATTCATCCCCCCCATCCCCCCCATCCATCCACATCCTTTTGGAAAGGGGGTCCTGCCCCAGTGGGCCTTAGAAGAGCCATCTGCAGGATGCTGGATACTGCATGGGATCCAGCAGATTGTCTGCAAAAGTCATCGATGGCTACCAATCTTTCTTGCATTTGCCTGCCCTCCACAGCCCTTTCTGACCTCAGGTAAGTTTATTTCCAGGATTAAGAGAAGGACTGCCAACTCCAGGTTGGGAAATCCCTGGAGATTTGGGGTGAATGATGATGGGGTTTGGAGGGGAAGGACCTCAGCGTGATACAATGCCATAGAGTTCACCTTCCAAAGCAGCCATTTTCTCTAGGGAAAATCACCATCTTGGATCGTTTCATTTGTCCTTTAATTTTTACTAAGCTATACACTGAATTTTAATGTTTTTGTATATTTTATGACATTATGCCTTGTATAGCGCCCCGAGCCTGGTGTAAACTGGGATGAGGTGATCAATAAATAACAATAATAATTGATCACCGTTGTCTGGATATCCATTGTAATTCTGAGAGATCTTCAGGCCTTACCAGAAGGCTGGCAACCCCAGTTGAGAGACCTACATGGACTAATAGCTATGTGGGTTAGGGTGGGCTGCAGTGTGGGAACAAAATGGCCTTTTCTGCCTCCTCCATCAGCAAATCTGTGCTGAGGGAAGAAGAGAGTGATTTCTCCCTCTTCTTCCTCTGTGACACAGCTTCCCGACTGATACAGCAAAGTCCATGTGGGTACTGCAGCCACTGCAGCCACAGAAATAAACTTTCTATGGGTCAGAAGATACTGCTGAAAAGTTCTACAGTCCTTGTGCCTACAGATGTCTGGAATCCAATGCAGTAGGAGCAAGATGGCGCCCCATCACCCAGCTCTTGCTAAGCAGGGGGATTACATGAACACTCACATCAGCTGAGAAGCCTCTTCGCACTGATATGCCAGAACAAGCCAGGTGGTATTCCATGATGGCTACAGAGGTTTCAGGGCCATGCATGCTTGCTAGTTGCACATTTAGGAGAGGAATACTTTGAATGCAGAGCTTCAGGGCTCCATTTGGTTTCCACAGAATCCTCAATCAGTAGCTCGTTTGTGTTTTTCTTCTTCAAATACAACAATGTAGCATCAGACTTCATAATTAGGATAGAATTGTTCACTGTGGTCTGGGGAAACATTCCATCTCCTTGGGATGAGTCAGAGGGGGAATGGCCTGTTACTGATGAGACAGCAAGAACAGAGGAAACCAGCTTTCTGCTCACAGATGATTACACCCATCGAGGAGACCTCAGGCTACTCAGTGCATCGATATGAGTTTCTCACAGGCTGCTATTATGGTTCCATGCGCTGGCCACTAATTTATGTAGAGATGGCAGGCTCTGTTTTCATGCTGCACGTGCAAGAAAGCCCCAGCGCAAGCAGAAAGAGTACAAATATTTTCTTTCCACTTTGTTACGCTTTAACATAAACGACTCTGGGATAATTAAGAGAAAATGCTAATGTGTCTGTATGTTTTGATGGCATGGTGGGCTTTCCATGAATGTTGCAAGAATTAATTGGTCTCAACATACAGTTTTATGATTGCCCGTCCCTTATGAGAGGAATAATCTTGATTTTCAAGGCAGCACGGAGATAAATGGAAGCTTGTGCCATACTGACCTCTTCTTTCCTTCTGCAGATGGTGAGCAGCTAAAGATATGTTGTGTTTCATAAGCGTGGGTCCTAAGTTGTGGTTCTGTTGATGTCAAAGCAATTTGACTAATAGAATGGCATTTCTATTGATGGAAGAGAGGAGGGTGATTTCTGCTGAGTCCCCTTCCTACTGCACATGCCATTATGCCCCAACACTGTGCCTGTGTGTGTATATTGGGGGGGGGGGCTTACTGACTCACAGGAACACAATTTTGGGTTCACAGAACAGCTTAGTGGGAGGAAGATGTTGCCTTCCTCTAGAATGATTCTGCTTGCCCTGCAAAGGATCCAAGCCATCGTATGGCAGAAGGAACATGACCATAGATATGGAAAGGATCTGAGATTACCTTATCCCAAGGCATGTTCCTACCCGTATGCACCCAATACAAATATGCAACAACAAGCCAGAGCAAATCTTCAGAGCCTAGTTTATTGTTAGGGCTCAGCTCTGAATGGTATTCTAGTGTATGCACAGTTAGCCTCAGATCCTAGAGAGCACCTGCTAGTTTGAGTAGACAAGATTGAACTTGATAGACCAGTGGTCCGACTCAAGGTAAGACAGTGCCATGTATTCATTTAAAATTGAAATAGAGACACAAGTAAACTGCATTCTTGTTGCAGATAACAGGAAACTTTTAGCTCACTCTTCCAAACCCAGTGCAACCCTAAACAGAGTAACATTCTCCTATATCCATTGACTTCAGTGGACATTGGGACCCTGTCCTGGATAGCCCAGGCTAGCCCGATCTCATCAGATCTTGGACACTAAGCAGGGTCGGCCCTGGCTAGTATTTGGAAGGGTGACCTCCAAGGAATACCAGGGTCATGATGCAGAGGCAGACAATGGCAAACCACCTTTGAAATGTCTCTTGCCTTAAAAAACAAGTCTAGCTTGCCTCTTAGTGGTGTGTAACGCTACAAGAGCTAGAACCTCTGGCTGCCAGACAATCTTTGTATTTCCTGGCTGTTCTACACACAGTGCCATACTATTATTATTATTATTATTATTATTATTATTATTATTATTATTATTATTATTATTATTATTAATTATTATTATTATTATTATTATTATTGGGGCATAACTCTGCTTAGGAGCATACAATTATGTGTAACAGTACACTTTAGTTGAACAGGGAAGGCATCAACTTGTTGTTGCAGGAACATTCTTGGTCAAAAGCAGATATCAAGGAAGATGCCAATTTTTTTTTATTTCTACATGTTAAAGACCCCAGGAAAAACTTGTGTTAAAAGCTCTGCAGTCCTTAAAGCTAATTTAAAAAGTCTAGTGCATGTGGAATTTACAGATGGACCTCTCACATCAGAGAAGGTTAAGAAACAATTTCCAAATGTGTTTTGCTACTGGAGAATCAGCCTAGGTACAGAAGCAAGATCAGTGATTGATTTATCATGCTGACTCTCACTAACATTGAAGCCTAAAGTGGAAAAGGAACTTCCCCTTCCATTTACTCCAGCATCCTGTTACACAGTGGCCAACCAGTTGTCCTGGAGGGTCAACAAACAGGGCATTGAGTCCCACGCCTCCCTGGCACTGGGATTCACAGATTTGCCACCTTTCTGGGTTTAGACCAGTTTGTTGGTTTTAGAATCGACTACTCTTTAAGGATGGTTTTATTGTAGTGGCAGTTAATCAAAAATCATTTGTAAAATTGGAGGGGCACTGAGTTTTCCCAGGAGCCAGCTTGGAAGTGAAGAGGAGGCATGAATATGCCAGGGAAGAGGAGGAAAATATTTCTTACTAGTGCCTTTGGGTCTCCTCCCTACTCTTTGCCTTCTTGGGCATATCTTCACAGCACCATCACCTCAACCACAAATAATTGGGTTCTATATCAAAACAAGCCTCAACTCTCCCTAGAAGCTAAAATTACCAGTTCCCAGATGGCATACATCCAAGAATTCTGAAAGAACTCAAATGTGAACTTGTGGACTGGATGGGCCATTGACCTGACCCAACAAGGCTTCCCTTATGTTCTTAATGACTAAACTGAGGCTATTGTACTTTGGTCCCATTATGAGAAGACAAGAATCACTGGACACTAATGTTAGGAAATGCTAGGAAAAATTGAAGGCAGCAGAAAAAGAGGAAGACCCTGCCTACACTTGGGGCAAAGTTTCATAGAGTGGCCATGTTGGTCTGCAGCAGATCTGAGTCCAGTAGCACCTTAGAGACCAGCAGGAGTTTCAGGGTACATGTTTTCAAGAGCTAAAGCTCCATTAATCAGACTTGGGGCAAAAACTCATCAGAAGAGGAGCTTCCCAAGGTTTACACTATGCCTGAGACTGTGTATACCCCAAAAACTCGTAGGGAAGACTCTCTGCCAACAGCAGGGTCCTGTTCAAGTTCCCTTATAACCAACAGATAAGAAAACCTTTGAGTGGACCAGTCAGTCGCCTGTTCCTCCAGAGTTTCCCCTGGGACCCCAGAAACAGGGAAGGCAGAAGGCCAGAACCAACATCTGAGTCAGGCGGAGGAGTACATGCATGGCAGTTCAGGGCCTCACGTAGGAGGAAAAGGCAACTTTGGCCCCGTTCACACTGTGAATTTGCCGTGGGAGAGCCACGAGTGAATGGCGGAGTTTCCGGGCGCGATGACACCGCAGCATCTGGCAAGTGGAGTGCACACATGGCCAACCCGTGGCATACTGCCGAAAATGCGGAGTTAAAAAATACCTGGTCGAAAGTACTAGCTACCGGTTTGCCACAGGCTGCCTCCAGACTCCCTTGGTGTGATTGTGCCAGCGCACTGTTTTTCCCTCCAGCCCCTCCTTGACGTGGAGGGAAGGAACGTGGCATGCCACCGACGTGTGGGATCGCATTCTGGTGCGTTAAATTGCGGTGCCACAAATAGCCACGCCTCCCCCCCCGTGTTATCTGGCCCATGTGACTGGGGCCTCTATAAATTTTGCCAGATCAGGGACCTAGGCCTGGCTATAGGACAGGGTGGGACTCTCAGTTCCTTATATAATCCTACAGTTGAGTCCCAGCCTTTGCTGCTTTACCTTCTCCTTGTAACTAGCTTGTGTTTTAGCATAGAGAGTATCTGGTTGCTAAGCACCAGCCTGCTTGTGGAGATCTCCAGTCTCCAGCTTCAGCTCTTGCCTTGACCCTTGGATCCTGTCCTGCTTGTTTCTTGGCTACCTGCTTGCCTGTAAACCTTGCTGCCAGCTTATCAGACCTATGATAGAGTGAGTGAACAACAGCAAGTTGTAAATGCCTGCCTGTAGGAGCGGAAGAGCAACTGTTATGCTTTTCAACTGGCCATATCCTTCTCATATATATTTCTACCTCCGTCATCCTCCTCTCTCTTTGTCGTCTCCCTTCAGTCATGATCGGACAAAGACAAAATAAGGATTTTAGTTGGGCTCTCAGATCCCTAGACTGGGTCAGCAGATATCTATATACATTTAAGCAACTGGGGTCCCTGCCACACGGCAGGGAAAAGGATGCTCGAACTGCGGCTAATGTGAACTGCAGCAAAGTTGAGACGGCATGGCGGGATCTCACGGATCCCCCGAGCCATGGCGCCATCGCTCCCCGGCACGATCAGATGCCGGGGAGAAAGTGACGGTGGGGAGGGGAGCCTGGCGAACTGCGCATGCTCACACATGCGCAGTTCGGCCAGGAGCCGGGGATGCCCCGGCGCAAGGACACACCGGCGATCCCACGGTCAGCGTTGCTGCGGCCCTTCGAAAAGAACCACCTCGGTAGGTGGTTCTTTTTTGGTGCGGAGCAGCGCTGGAAGGGCCGGATCTGGGACGGGTACGTTTCCCAGATGTTGCGGTGGGATCGCGCCCGTTTGCTCCGCACCTGTTCCAAAAGGCCTCATATGGACAGGACCTGGGAGGGACAAACAGAAAAACAAAGAAAGAAAAGTAGCTGCCCAGCCAAGAAGATAAAGGAATCCGGGGGGGGGGGGAGGAATTATCATAGCCCCTCATAAACGACAACTTCCTTAGCATGTGTATAAATCCAGCCCTATCCAGAGAACTTTAGCAACACAGCTAGTTATCCCTAAGTGGCAATGCTGCTTTCTTTCAGTCACACTACTGGCAGTGCGAGAAGCTGCTATCTGGATGCACTTTAACAAAGCGAGTTTGATTTATTAGTTCCAAATGGCAATTCAACCAATTTATATCATTTGAATGCACAGAACTTGGCTTTCTGGGTTACCGAATCTTAGTGTTGTTGGGTTTTTTTCATTTGTAGCGAACTAAGGTCCCTGCTGTTGACTTTAATGGGACTCAATCAACTTGAAGCTGAGTACTTTAGCTTAATTGGTTTGTGGAAGTGGCTGTTAGTCACCTTCTATTTAACCACATTATATAACTCTGCACCTGCAAGTTATGTTTATAGGCTTTTAAAATCTGGTCCCTGAAAGAACCTCAGTATTATTCCAGCTCTGGCAGATGTAATGAATGGCTTGGAAAAGGAAGGAAAATACATCTCTGAGCAAGTCATCCTGCCCAAGATTGTAGATATACGCTGCACCAGACTGCACTTAAACCATATAATTAACAAACCATATAATTAGAATTCTACACAGCAACTTGACTGTGTGAAATTGGCAACATCTTCTTTGATCTCTACCTTGAATCTCCCCAGAGTCCCATCTGCTGCTTTAAGAAGAGCTTACTGCTTTTTTTGATAGATAAAAGGTACTAAGATGGGGGGGGGGGCTGAGCTGTGTCTTCTGTGTAGCTGCTCCTCATTCTCCTCCATTCATTTCCAGATGGGTTCACACCTTTAGTTGCAGATGGCTGGTTAGAAATGTTTAAGAAAAAGAGAATGCATAAATGTTTGCTCATCAGGGTTGGTTTTGTTCTTTGGAATGCTGTGGCTCTCTCCAGTCACCCCACATCTTCAACCAGGGTTTCCATCTAGAGCCAGCGCACACTCATGTACCTGTCCCCAGAAATATAAACACACCGAAGAGGAGGAAGAGGGTGAAGAGTTGGATTTATATCTTGCCCATCACTCGGAGTCCCTCAGAGGGGCTTACAATCTCCTTCCTGACCCTTAACATAGGGTTGGATGCAGCCACCTTTTCCATTCAGTCCTGCCCAGTTTTCCTCTTTGCCACAGCCCGAATTCCACATGTCCATGCAGGTCCCATGATCCCCAGCATAGTATTTTTTGTTGGTCAAAGGGGACCCTCATTCCTTTTGGACTGGCTGCAAAGCTGAGAGGATCCAACCCATACTGCATAAACTTGGTTTGATGCAGGTATTTTGAGGTGAATCTATGCATTACATGAGAGATCTGTGACTGGCTCTCCTGAGGTATGTTTTCCTCACTGCTCCACATGATATGTTGACTGACATTTTTTTCTCTCTGCCGAGAAGAATATTCCATATAGGGAAAGTATAACATGTGAAGTTGTTGGGATTCTTAATTCAAGGTTGATGGTTGTATTGCAAACACAGAGCCACACTTAGTAAAAGAAAAATATCTTCACTATAAAAACAAAACAAAACATGGGTATGGTACTTTGGATAAAAGAAACAAAACAAAAAGTTACATACTTGCAGTTACTCTCAGTAATATATGCTAACAGCTACATCTTTCTACCTCTTTTGGCTTTTAGAAGAGAACCACCTCTTTGGTTCACACAAAGGGCCATAAACCTGTGAATACATTAATGCTAGATCAAAGCATTTCTACAAACAAGATGTTAGTTGACCAATACAAAGGTTACAGGTCACTTCATTAAAATAAACGCCCACAAACTTTCCCGCCGTTGAACACATTATGTAACGTAACATCCTGTTTGCTAACAAACAACATTTAACTCTGTAATGGCTGAAGGGTAAGCAACTTGCAATTCCAACAGAAGTTATCCAGTGTGGATAGATCTCTGCCTGTATTTCTAGTGATATCTGAGGAAGCAGATAAGTACAGATATGTTCCTGTACTGCCAGACGGTTTAATACAGGTGTCACCAGCATAGTGCCCATAGACACCATCATACTGCTGACACCTTTCCTGTCACCCACCACATGTTTTTAGAAAGTGGATGGGGCTAGTTGGGGCTTTTGCCCAGCAAGGCTTCTGATTGGTCAATGGAGATTTGATTGGCTGTGCAGATTTTTTAAAAAATGTTTGTTTTGGCAGCAGCTGCCACCACACCACAAGAATCTTCATGGTGTGACTGCAGGTAAGCGGTGGCAGCCATTTTGTGACTGGCTCTCCCTCCTGTGGCAGCCATTTTGTGGCTGCACCCACCACAGTGTATTAAAATGTCAAAGGTGTCTTTTGGCTCCAATTGGCTGGGGATTCCAAGATGAACGTATAATTTGCTGCTGGAGCCTGTGTCAGTTTCTGGACATTGCGAAGTTGGGCCACTAGGGCCCATTACAGCAGGTTTCCTTTTGAATAAGAGATGTCTATCATTGCCAGGAAAATGAATAACTGCCCCAGAAAAAAAGATGCAATCTCCAGATCCATAGGTTGTTACTTGTTAATTTTTAATCTCTTCTGACTCTACATGGTATTGACTAGCTGATCATGATAGAAGAGATTATTATTATTATTATTACATTTAACTTCAGGATGGCATGGAAACAGTAAAGCACATTCTCTCTTCCCAAGAGCCCTGTTCACAGGTTACAGTGAATGCATGTACATCCTATATATATGTGCATACATCTTTTTGTAAGAAGGAGCCAGTTAGTGTTCACTTTATAAGTGAAACCAAGAAACAGTACCTGGATAAATGTGAGATTTAAACCAGGCGTTCAGTTGTATATATGTTATTCAACCTCCTTATGTACAAAAATCTAGTCTACACTTTCACAGAAGCCCTGTTCACAAGTTGCAGTCAATGCTCATACAATCTAAGTACAGTGTACGCTTGATGGTTCTTCATATGTGTGTCAAGTAATTCTTATTTTACAATCAATGCATGTGCAGTCAACATGTGATACAAACCCCACATTTATCCCTAGTGGTCCCTGGTTTCAATTGTAATGTGAACACATGTTGGCTCTTCCTTACAAAGAAACGTATGCATGCACAGACAGGATGTACTTGTGTTTACTGTAACATGTGAACAGGGATTCTGAACAAGCATTCCATTCAGTATAACTTGTGAATATTGCTATAATTCCATCAGAATCAGAGACGTTCCTCCAAGGTAAAATAGGCATGCATTATAGCATCTGTGTAGAAGAATAAAAGGAAGTATGAGTCTTTGTGCGGATGCTTCTGATGAAATTGTTGGGGACAAGCTGGTACTGCTAGCGGTATGAGCAATGTCACGAACAGTGGAAATAATTAAAAAATGAGGGGGTAGTGGGTGATGGAACGGTTGAGAAACGGACTCATAGCTTGAGTACATGCTCTGTGCCCGGACTGTCTCAGGCTTGTTCCTTGGTGCCTCTGATTAAAGGAACTCCTGGAAGCTCAGCAGGGTTAGAAAGAGTCTCCAAGACTTTGGAGCGGCTGTCGGAGTTCATAGTACTGGACTAGGAAGATCAATGGCTTGACTCAGTATAATGCAATGTTGTACCCACAGACATACATGGTTATGTAGACTAACAGTGCAATCCTAAGCAGAGTTACACCCTTCTAAGTCTATTGATATCAGTGGGTTAAGAAGGCCATGGCTGTGTTTAGGATTGCTCTTCCTCTTGGGCGTGGTGGTTTACTTTCACTTTATCCTTGTGGAGCTGGTGTTGGACAAGTCAGATCTTTCAAATAACCCATGTTTAACCTTCTTTTCGGCACCATTTTGATCTCTTCTCTATGATCTAGTGTGAAATATCAGCAGAAGGAGAGATGCCATTTTCAGAAGTGTGGGTGTAAGAGCAGCTGGTTGTAGAAAACTGAAAGCACCCAGAAAGGGGAAATGTAACAAATTAGCTCTTATGTTAACAGCCATTATAGAATGGTAACCGTTTCCTAGAATAAAAACGATCCCATTTTCTCACAAAGTGTTGATTGTCTAATATGTTCTGTCTAATCGAGGCTAATTTATTTTGTTCTAATCAATCTTGCGTTGTGGTGTTACACAGTTGCAAATTATCTATCTTCCTAGGAGATTGCTCATTATTTTTACTATGTTTGCTAAACTGTAATAAACTTGAAAGCTAAAACAGATGATAATCCAATAATTGTTGTTTTTAGGCTTAGCAATAATTCATGAAAATTGCCTCCAAAGCAAGCTTGTGATGTGTCTCAGTTTAAACGGATCCAAAAAAAAAAAAAGGAGCTCTTTCTTCCCTTCTGGTTTATTTTAATTGGCAATCTTCCGTGAAACAAGGTGTCTAAAAGGCGTAAGATGGTGATCCCACTGTTCATCCAGAACTGTGTTCTCAAGCTGACAGAGCTGTGTGGCAGTGTCATCTTGCCTGGTGACATCACCCGCAACAGAAAAGGCAAGTGAAGCCCAGCAGTATCATTCTTCCTAGAGCTACCATGGTGATACTGTAAATAGCTGCCGCTGAGGACTGAACTTGGGGGAACACTGTTGCCAGCAAAACATATGGACAAAGGAACTTGGCAAAACAATATTGATCTTGTCTGAGCCCTCCAGCACAAGTAAGGGTGTGAATAACAAAACACCTGAGCCAAAGGTATACATGGAAATTGTTGTTTCAGGTCACTATAATATTTTGGTATTAGGAATCTGGGATTCTCAGTGAAACAAAACTACCCTCACTGAAGAAACCTGTGCTGTTTTTTAGTTAAGATGCTGCTAGCTGGCTATACAGCGTGCGCTCATAGTCTTCTTTGACTTTACTGGTTTTTCGAGGAATGGCATTTCTCTCTTCCAATCAGATCATTGCAAGGGAAGATCACAGAGCACTTCCAGCCAAAGACCTTTGGAGACAATCCAGAGAGAGCTGCAGTTCTTTTCCCTTCCTCCTTTGTGGGGTGTGTGTGTGTGGTGCCCTTTTGTTCTTCTGTGGCTGAGAAAATAGAGAGCTGGGGCAGTATGTACCAAATTAATGATAAGAATGTCCATTGGGAACAATGGGAGATGCCCAAAGGACCACTGGAGATAATGGGAGCCAGGAATGTCAATTGACTTGGCTCTATTGAAATACATTACAGCACACAAGAGTTGCAATAAAAAATGTAGAACACATTTGGAGAGACCTGCCTGGATTGACAACTCCCAGAGTGGAATGACAGACTCTGGCCCCAGATAGATTGCTCTGGCACTGGACTGACAGTCCACAGAATGGAATGACAGCCCCTGGGGATAGCAGGGTGACACCTGCAGAAGGCCCTGCTCAGATGAGGGAAACTGTCATGGTGGAGCAGAGACCATGAGGCCCTTCGTATGTGATCGCTACCTTGAATTGAACCCGGTAACCGATGGGCAGCCAGTGGAGTGACTGTAGAATGGAAAGAATATGCATGCATCACCAGCTCCTGATAATAGCCAAGATACAGCAGTCTGCACCAGCTGGGGTTTCTGAACTGACTTCAGGAGTAAGGATACCACCATAGATGTGTGAATCCAAATGGCCAGATTACCCAAGTCATCTTTTTTACCCATCTTCCAGACTAAACTGGGTTGGAAGAAAGCGCTTTTCTTTTTTCTTTTGCAGCTGCATTCACTTGCTTATCCAGCAGTAACAGGCATTACCTCTTTCTTGTCAGGATTCAGTTTCAATTTGTTCACTCTTAGCCATTTAGCCACAGCAAACAGGCAGTGATTCAGGACCCTTACCACATCACCAGGAGATTTTGATAAGGAGATATAGAGCTGGTGTTGTCAGAATATCTCTCTCCACCCCCCCCAACTGCAAATGCTTTGTCCTTAGGGCTTTATGTAGAAGTTGTATAGTGTGGGGGATAGGACTGTGCCCTATGGAACTCTGCACCTTGAGGTAGAGGTTAGCATGAGAGAGACTGGCTCAAGCAAGAATTAGTGGCAGAGTGGAGAAATGAACAAGCCACCGATACAATTTCTCAGGGTTTGGAGGTTCATGGGACACAGACAGACAAAGAGTGTGGCTTGGATCCTCTGAGCAAGTTCCATGCCTGCTAGATAGCCTCTGCTGTGGAGCATACTTTCTTTTCCACTAAAATTTCTGTTTGCACAGTCACCAACTGAAAACCGTTGATTTGTGGCAAATGAAGTTTTAGTGGAAGGTGTACTTTGTGGCAGAGACTAATGCCCAAGGAACTTGTTTACGGAATCCAAGCCTATAAGTCTCCTAGCAAATTTTCCAACCCACTCCTGTCTGTAGTGAAAATCACTGCATGGATCAGGGCCATCACATCATGACTTTCTCCCATCATCCTTGTGAAGGCAGGCCTTTGATGTGGATTGCGGGGGGGGGGGGAGAGTTCTGTGATGCTTCACAGTGATGTGAAAAGTTGGACCGAGTCATTTCTTTGGCATATTCATATCCCACCCTTCTTCCAAAGAGGAAAAAAAAGGTGTCTCTTTTACCCTCATAACAACTCTTTGAAGTAGATTAGTCCAGTGGCGGACCTACATTTTTGGGACCCCGAAGCTTGGACTGTTATGGGGGCCCCCTTCTCAACCAGCAACAATAGGGCAACATCCAACAAGGTCCAATGTGCCTTGCTGCCCTTGCAAGGACCTCGAGGCCCAAATGGTGGAGAACGGGGTGGTGGGGTGGAGCCCTTGAAAATGGGGTCAATATTAAGTACTTCAACCCATTGGCTTGTGATTCTGTCACTAAAATAGCCTTATTTTAATAACACTTAAAAATAACTCCATCAATTTTGTTGAAAAATTCACTCATTTAAAAAGTTGCTTCAGGGCCCCTCCAGGATTAGGGGCCCTGAATCTTAAGCTTCATTAGTTTCATAGTAGATCCACCTCTGGAATAGTCTCAGAGAGATTCATTTACCCAAGGCTATCCAGTGAGCTTCATGGCCAAGTGGGAATTCAAACCCAAGTCTCTTTGACCCCGAACTTGGAACATTATCCACTATACAACACCGGTGAGGGAAACTCAGCACAGGGATGCTAATCTCTTCGGCAAATGATATACAGATCAGCTGAAAGTCACCAAGCAATAGGTATTGATCTGAAATAGTCTATGGGATCCTAAATGCTGTGGGAGCTGAGGATAAAAGGGCTGTCTGCAACAAACAGTCTACCAGATCAAGTTCTGGAGCAGAATCTGCATGGAGTGTGAAGTACTTCATAACTGGGGTTCTGTCTGGGTCTATTTTCAGTGTCATGGCTTTATCTTTATGGGTATTTCTATTTCACACAATACATTGACCAGCATGTGCAGATATTAGAAATGACTCCTAACATCTAAATTAGTAGTGTAGTCAGGATGCCTTTTACTTTTATAACATTAAATCCGAGAGGAATCATTTGGATAGATTTTACCGCCCAGCGCAAGAAATATACCACTGTGTTAGATCAAATTAGATTTGGAGGGTCTTAATTCCATCATTAGCAGTCATTATTTCCTCTTCAAACCATGTAATTAAATACCACAGGAGGAATATAGAATTTTTTCCCTTCCCCTTATTTGCCAAAGTATCAAGGGTTACATTTTGACAATGATGTTATGGTACACAGCTGTTTGTATTTAAATTAGGGAGGCTTTAATGACAACTCAAGAATTAGAGAAGCAATTGGTTAACTAAACGGAGGGAATTCTCTGCAAATGAGAGATCATTATGTTTACATAAGACCGTTATGGTACAAGAATGGCTGTGTAATTAGTTAAATTATGCTGGGGAAAATGGGACACCCTCACATTACTTACCCTTCTTTAGTGTATTGTGAGATCATAAAGACTGTTGCTGAATTAATCTTTTTTCCTCCTTAAGTATCACCTCTGTTCTCCTGTAGCTACAATTTAGCTGCAATATCTTTGAAACCTACTCTGACTTGATTTTGCTTTTGTTTTTGGTCTTTTGGTAATGATTAACTTGGCTTGACAAACTTTTTAGTGTCTGCATCTAATGGATTTGCAAAATAATGGCAGCTGGACTTAGGTCATGGACCTACTAAAACATTGGTGTGCAAATTATTATGATTATGACTTACAAAATTTATACCCAACAGTCTTCCTTCCCATAAGGCTAACAAATTAAAAACATATGTAATAAAACCACATCTTAAAAACCATTATTATTTATTTTTAAAAAACATTATTTATAAAACCAACAAAACCCACATCACTAAAACCAGAACTAAAATATGCATTTAAAAATATAAAAAGAACAATTAAAACCTTGGGCAGGAAGGAGAGATCATTGAGGTAATACCTAACAACAACAAAAATCCTTCACCCACTGGTGGAAGATGGCAACAGAAAGGGATACATGAGTCTTCCTGTGGAGAGAATTCCAGAGTCTCGGTGCTATGACCAAGAAGGCCCTCTCCTGAGTTGCTTCCTGTCTATCCTCAGATGGCAGGGGCAACCAAAGCAGGGCCTCAGAAGATGGCCACAGTGATTGGGCATGTTCATAAGTGAGCCGGCAGTCCTTCCGGTTATGTTGGTCTGAAATCATACATGGTTTTAAAGGTCACCATCAGCAATTTGAATTGCACCCAGGTATAGATTGGGAGCTGGTGTAGATAGACCACACTGAAGTGATGTGGTCCCTATGACCCAGTCTAGTAAACATTTTGACTGCAGCATTCTACACCAATTGAAGTTTTTGAACATTTTTCTACCCTACATAGAACGCATAATCTAGATGTAACCAAGGCATGCACAATAATGGCAGATCTTTTCTCAAGGTCGGTAATATTTCTGGGTCCAGAGCTAAGATTACAACAATGAGGAATGGCAACTTTAATATGAACAGATACTAACTCATCTCATAGTGCAGTCTCTGAGCCTTGTTCTAGAAGTAACTAAGGTCAAGTAATCTTAGGCTATTCCTTGAACTGCCTGTTTCCTGTTAAACGTAAGGGTATGTCTCTAAATTATAAATAGCACTACAATATTTGAAATTCAGATGTGGATTTGGGAAATTAAACTCTGGATATGTGGGAGGCTGTAGGGTCCAAAGCTCATGAAAACCTCATCCAGACAGCACAGAGTGATGTTGGTTAGCAAGGCTGATTTCCTGGAGGATATTATGCTGCTTATTCTTGGTGGAGTTAACCTGTCTCTGGCAGAATCAGTTTAGAGTTTGGGGGTTTGTTAGTTCTTGCTCTCACATTCGAATTAAAAAGTTGGGTCAGTTGATAAGAAAACTTTCTTCCAGTTTTGTCTTTCATCCTTTTTTGGGTACAGCTGACCTGGTCATGCTGATTCAGCCAAGAAGGCCACCATGTGATCATATTTCTGGGAATGATGAAACAGAGATGTACGCTAGCCCAAATTTTAATTCTGTTTATTAATAACAAGGTGAGCAACAAGGAAGTTGACTTTTTATCCCACCTAGCTTATTTTTTTCTTCTACATGATACCAGCATGGCCTTCTTGTCACTTGGGCCAAGGCCAAGGGAACACAGAAGGAAGGGGAACTTAGCATCAATAGTACACAACCGCTGTCTTTTTCTTGGGAGAGAGAGCAGAGTTCAGGGGCATAGTGATGACATTTATACCCCGGATACCTCAAAAACCTTAATCCAACCCATTGGTGCCATGCATCCAAGTACATGGCTGCTTTGAGAATCACATGGTGCTGGTTGGAGGTATCAGGCATGTTATAAATAAAACAATGACAATAATAATGACAACATACATTCATAAAACGTGCTCTCGGTGTTTTTTGTTATGAATGCCAGGGATCATGTGAACGTGTACATAAAGAGGTTTGGTGGGAAAAGCAAAGGCAAATCTTATGCAAAAGGATTTTGTGTAAGGAGCGGTTTGCCATGGGGAGTGACATGCCAACATGAGGGAGTGTTGGGGGATTTCAGTGGGGATTGGAGGCAACAAGGAGGCAGGGGTAGGTACCAAGCTTGCTGGATCTTTGACCTCTCAGTTAGAAAGCTCTTTGATAGCAATTATAAGGCCCCGGTCACACGAAAGGTTTTGGGCCGGGAGAGGGACGGATCAAGGGCGCAGCAAACAGGCACGATCCCACTGCAACATCTGGGAAGTGTTGCGCACCTGTCCCCGATCCAGCCCTTCTGCCCGAAAAGCCGCAGCAAAACTAAACCACCTACCGAGGTGGACCTTCCAGCACGGCCGCATCAAGCTCGGCCGTGGGATCGCCGGCGCGTCCTTCTGCCGCGCATCCCAGGGTCATGGCTGAACTGCGCATGCTCACACATGTGCAGTTCGGCAGCCTCCCTTTCCCCACCGTGGTTTTCCCCGACATCTGATCCCCGGCATCAGGGGATCAATCTGATCCCACCGCGGCGTCTCTATTTTGGTGCGGCTTCCAAAAGCCACACTTTGCCCGTACCCCCCCCCCTCCGTATAGCAGGGACCTCAGAGAGGCTTTGGAGAGCTTCTGACAGTCAGAAAGATAGGAGTCATGGTTTGATTCTGTATAAGCCATACATTCAAAGAAAACTCAGTGTACATAGTGAACTCCTAAGTTAAGTTACCTGAAGTGGGATCTTTCAAGTAACTTCAATCCATACCCTGATAATCATCTGCACATTGGCTGTCCTTAGAATGGCTTGTGGTAGCACAGGAGCCATGACTGGGTAATGAAAGGTGAAATAAAAGTCATATGGATAAAATGCCAAGTCTTTTTTTTTTTAAATTTTGCTTTGCTCTGCAAGATATGAACTCTCTGGGAGAGTTTGTCAAACAAAATTAGTACGTTACCGTATCAGTTGTGACAGACTAGCGTGGGGTGATAGCCTTTCTAAAGTGGCAGAGGCAATGGCTGTCCCTGGCTGCCTATGCAATTAGTTTATTAGTCACAAAAGTTATACACTGAGATGGGAAAGGGTGAGAGCAATTTAAAGACATAATTATTGCTGTGTGCATGCACACACATTTTATAGGTTGTATAATGTTTTAATCACGTGCGTCAGTTAAAGCTAGTAAATATATTAAGAGACTTATGACCCAACTCATATAAAAATCAAGAAACACCTACTGGTCTTATATATACGGAAGACAGGGAAATTAATTTTTATTGTAAGCACTTTCTTCATAAAGCCAGCATATTGCAGTGGTTAGACGGAGAATGCAGAAATCTCCTGAGTCAGGCCAGTGGCCTATCAAGGTCAGTACTGTCTATTTTGACTTGCAGCACCTCTCCAGAGTCTGAGTTCTTTCACATTTCCTGACAATTTTAGCTGGAGATGCCAAAGAGCAAAACTGGAACCTTCTGAATACAAAGCAGATGCTCTCCAATTAGGGTTGCCGGGTCTTACCTCTGTCCCAGTGGGGGGGGGGGCTCCAGGCCGGCTCCTGGAGTCTCCTGGAGGTGATGTCATCGTGCTGGGCACGTCATGCAGGGGATGCTTTAGCATTTGGGTAAAAAAAAAAAATCTATGGTCACCATAGAGTTTTTACCCAAATGCTAGAGCTGGCCGGTGGTGGATGGGGGGTGTTGGAAAGCAGGGGGAACCCCACCCCCATTGGGGGCTTGGAAACCCTATCTCCAACTGGGCCACAACAGCTCCCTGAAACCATGTATACTGTCCTGAGCTCCTACATGAATGGGTGCGATAAAAACGAACAAGATACATAGCTACTTGTCAGGAACCACAGCTAAGCAACGAAGTACACGCTTCCAAGAAGGTTTTACTTTTATTGAAAAGCCATAGATGCGATAACATGAACACTGTTAGGAATGGCGGGATACCTGTGCGCATAATAGGATATAGGGCATTTGTATGCACCCCCCCCCCCAGCAATCACCAATTAGGTGTGCTCCCGCCCGCGGGAGACTGCTGGACTCTCTAACAGTTGCGAAGCTGGGAACGGAGAAGCTCCCACGGACGATAGACACCACATTCTCCACCAGTACAACATCAAAGATAAGCGTTACAGCTCTGACGCAATTAAGCGCATGGGAAGGAATGCAAAGCAGATAGAAAACATCTCCACACTCATGGCAGCGTAGCTGACACTACTAGATACATGGCTGTTTTTATTGTGCAAGACCTAGTACATGGAAACCATGACTTCTTTAAAGTTTCATCTGGAGGCTTGCCCGCCTGGCTGAATGTGGCCAACACAGTCTTCATAGCTGTTTTCCTGACAGAGAGTCAGTGTGGTGTAGTGGTTAAGAGAGGCAGACTCTAATTTGGAGAACCCACTCTTCCACATGAAGACCGCTTGGTGACCTCGGGCCAGTCACAGTTCTCTCAGAACTCTCTCGGCCCCACCTACCTCATAAGGTGACTGTTGTGGAGAGGGGAAGGGAACGTGATTGTAAGCCTCTTTGAGATTCCTCAGAGTAGAAAAAAGTGGGGTATAAAAAACAACTCATCTTCTTCCGGTTTCCTCTGTTGAGTGACGTTTGTGACGAACTGACCTCCAAAAGCAGAATGCTTAGTGTATCAGATTCAGAGATCTAGGAGATTAGGGGTTAATGCCTCACTGTAAAGCACAGTTTGATTGACAGGCTGCTGCCTGCGTGTACCCCTCTACTCTGTGATTGGTCAGTGCCAGCTGAGGAGAGTTTTAAATAGCCAAGTCAGTCTTGTTAGAGGGGGTCAGTCATTATTTGGACTTTGGCTTGGCAATTGCCAGTCAGGAGGAGTGTATGTGTCAGTCTGAGGGAAACAGATAAGTCACTTGAGAAGTGAAGGGACACAGTTCCTTGCCCTTACTGTGTACCAACACATTTGAGGAAAAGTTCAGAAAATAGAACTTAAAGTCTAAGGCTGCAGTCCCACACACTAAATAATCCACTTTCCAACTGGATTTTGCCGGTTCACACAGTAAAAATCCAGTTGGAGAGTGCATTGAAAGTGGATTATTTAGCGTGTGTGACCACAGCCTTTGCGTCAGCCCTAGCTGAATTCCATTTATTCACAGTCTCCAGAACTGGGATTTAGTTTTGACGGAAGAGGCTGGACAGGAGGTTAAAAACTGCCAGTCTAGCCAAACAGAAGAAGGATTATTGCTCCAGTTGTTCAGAGGGTTCAACTCAGAAGGGACCCCTGGTTTGTGTGAAAAGGGAAATGGTTGTAGATTCCTCAAGAGTAAAAAAAAAGGGAAAGTTATAAACCCACAAGGGAAGTATTTAAGTACAGGAAGAAAGTGCTAACTTCCAGGAAACTAAGATAGTTTTATGAAAATTTATTGTTGCATTGTTGCATTGTTGCTAAAAGAAATCTCAAAGACAAACAAACCTCTCACAGTCAAAAACTGAGTCTCTAAGAATATAAGCTTCAATTATACTCTTTTGCCTGTTCAAAATCTTCTAATTTGTATAAACAACCAAATTTACCTCAACTTCTCATCCCTTGCCCTATTCCTAACTCACCTGTGCCTGTTTAATAAAATCAGCCTTTCTGTTTGAACTTTACTTCGTGTCAAGTGCCATTTCCAAAGGGATTTATAAGAGGGCTGTTGCTGAGTTACAATAAATCTCTGGCCTGGGCAAAAGCCAAATAACTTCTTTACCACTGGGTGGGACATGCAGAAAGTTATACTTCTATCATTAAAATACACTACCAAGAGGCTGCTCAGTCAGAGTAGGGAACAGCGTTTTGGCAGGAAAATCTGCCTCACTGTGAAGAAGAAGCAGGGGAGCGTAATAACATCTTCAGGGGGGAAAAAACACCTTTTCAGGGAACACTGTTTATGACCTGGCTGGATTGCTATAGTTCAGAACTTTGGATGCTGCAGCCCAGTCCACTCATCATACCTTTTGGAGCTAAACCATTCAGTTATACAATATAGAGGTTTTATGTTCCCTGATAATTGAAAGGGAGCATTGTACACTAATGAGTGAGCAATTAGTGAGGCACATTACTTCAGCCTGTTGAGATGGTGTGCCTTCCAAAATGTATTTCCCTGCTCCTAGGGTTATTACTCTCAGCTGATCACTTCTTCTAGCATCAGGTGAGGGTTTACTTATCATGAAATCCTGCATGCTTTTTCCCTTGGTTTCACTGGTATTTTCCCCCTTCAGGTCTTTCTAGGGATGCCAGCCTCTTGGTGGGATCACCTGGAATTACAGGTCATCTCTAGACTACAGAGATCAGTTCCCCTAGAGAAAATGGCTTCTCTGGTGTGTGGACTCTGTGACCTTACCAGCCCCATAGCCAGGATTTTGTGGCTTGTGGGATAATTTTTTTTTCTGGTGGGCCTGAACTTCTCACTGCAAAAAGAAAAGCCATTTAGCCAATAGAAAGCTGTTACTAGGATAGATCTCTAAATTGCAAGCTGACAACCACTTTAGATGCCACTTCTCAGCTGCTGCAAGTTAATCACTTCTGCCAGCCTAAGCAACAATTCTGATAACAAACCAGCGGGTGGGGGTGATTACTTCTACAGTCAAGAAAGCTAACAGGCAGAAAAAATCTCTTAAAGGAGACCATTTTCTTGACACGGAGTTAGAAGGGATCCTAGATGTCACCTACTCCAACCCCCTTGCTTAGTGCGGGAATTAGTCAACTGCAGCACCCCACTCTGCTTAAAGGAGTGCATGCCTTTAAAAATGTTTTTTAAATGACTGAAAAAGAAGCATCTATAAGATAAACTCTTGTGGGTCTGTGACTTTAAGAAAGGGGGTGGAACCTCCAAAAGCCCTACTATAGCTATGGGGTTTGTACCTCACTAAGGTCCCTGTCCTCTCCTGGCTCCACTCCCAAATCTCCAGGGGTTTCCCAACATGGATCTGGCAGCTTTACCCCACTATCCCCCGATAGTGGCCAGGAGGGAACTGGTAACCCTTGGCCTTTCCAGATTATCTATATACTAATAGCGAAGGCGCCCCTCTCTGTGCGGATATCTAAATCCGCACATTGGGGCCACCTGGGGGGCAGGGACATTTTCCTGCACAAAAATCTAAAAAGTGTGCACAAAAATCTAAAAAGGTGAAAAAAATATCGGCGGGATATTTAAATCCTCCCAAAAGTAAAAGAATAAAAGTAAAAAAGTAAAAACTGCCTCGCCGCCACTGCCACAGCGGACAGGAGGGTGGGAGAAGGTTTGGCGGGCTGGCCTCACCGCCGCTGCTGCTGCGGAGGGAGGAAGGGGGAAGCTTGGCGGTCCAGCCGGCCTTGCCGCCGCTGCTGGGGAGAGAGGAAGGGGGAGGCTTGGTGGGCTGGCCAGCCTCGCCGCCGCTGCTGGGGAGGGAGAGTGAAGCTTGGTGGGCTGGAATACTCCCCCCTGCGAGTATCGCTTTGGAGCCGGGGGAAGATTGGCGAGGCCCAGCGGCTACAAGCCACTTCGGCCTCGCCCCCTGAGCTGGGTGGTGGTGGTGGAGGGGGTGGTGGAGGAGACGGGGGGGAATCGGAGGGATGGGGGGGAAGCTTACCTGCTGCTGCTTCCTCCTCCGCCTGCTCTGCGTGGAGCTCCCCCACCCCCCCGCGAGTATCACGGGTCCCCTTTCTTGTCTATATACTATTAGTCACCCATTGACTATATCTGTGGATAGCTAAATCCACAGATCAGGGCCACATGGAGGCTAAAGAGATTTTTCTGTACACTTGGGGCACTCTCCAGGTTTGTAGAAAAATCTGAAAATAAAGAAAAAAACACCGGGGGAGGGGGAGTTAAAGTAAAGGAGCATTCTTTGCAGATGCCGGGAACTGCTCCAGGCCATGCTGCAGCGGGCACCGGAAGGCAGTGCAGACTTGAAGTGGTTCCCAGACACTGCCGGGCTTCAAGGTGGGTGGTTGGGCTGGAATCATGAAAGAGGGGGTCCTCCAGGGCCATTCCAGCTGGAAGAAATTATGAGAGGCAAGGGAAGAAGGCAAGATCCCCTCCATTTCTCCTGAGCTGAATTGGACTCCTGCAGTCTTTTAGAACTCAGCCCCCCACAGTTACTGCACAGCTGTGGGGAAAGGGAAGCTGAATTTTCATAGCCTACAGAGGCCTGATTCTTCTTGGGATCGTGGCCTAGGGGAAACAGGGGTCTTGCCTTCCCTCCAGCACTATTTTTCTGAGCTGAAGACGCCCTGAGGGGAGGTTTTTTTTGTCCCAGTTTGGATCGTCACATGTGGGAAACCTGGACCCAATTCTCTAGAAATCATATTGTGTAGCTTGATCCTCAGAACCAAGATGGAATGTGGGTAGGGCCTGGAGAGCTCCCAGAATTACAACTTGATCTCCACACTATAGAGACCAATTCCTCTTGAGGACATGGAGGCTTTGGGAGGTAGACTTTATGGGACTGTACCCTGATGAGGTCCGTCCCTTCCTGAAATCCCATCCTCCACAGGATCCATCCTCAAATCTCCAAGAATTTTCCAACCTGGTGTTGGCATTGGCAACCCTATGGGTGGAGTGTGATATTCCCCCCTCCCACATACATATGTGCTCTACAGATCAATGAAAAATGCTTAGTGTAGGATTCTCCTGGATGGGCATTTGTTTTTTAACATGGAGGAACATTTAAAAAACCTGATGCCACCATCCTGCTGTTTGTAGTGGGTCAGATTTAAATGGAATGCAGCTGTGCATAGTTGGCACTTCAGAGATCCCTAGCTGAGGTGGGTGTTGTGCTGGGATGCTTACTATAGCTTTTTTTCATGGTTCATACCAGAGGCTGGGGCCATGTGAAGTCACAGTGAGAAGTGCTTGAGGCAACTTAACTGAGGAGAGGTCTATTCACGGCTGTTAGTCAGGATAGCTAAATGGAACCTCCATCTGCAGAGGCGGTGTACCTCTGAGTTTCAGTAGCTAGGTGACAACAGCAGAGTGAGGCTTTGGCTTCCATGCCCCACCTCATGGGCATTTCAAGGCCTCTAGCTGGCCACTGTGGGAAACAGGATTCTGAACCAGGTTTTCTAAATATACGTATATATTGGATCTGGATTCTGCCTTTTTGTCCAGAGTCCACAAACAGCTTACAACAATTGGTTTCTTGCCCTGAAAACCTTATAGGTTCACTATACGTTGGCTGCAACTTGACAGCAAAAAAGAAAAAAGAAAAAGGGGGGTGTGTGTGCGCGTGTGGTTAGTCAGCATCAAATTTCCTTATTGCTGATTGTGTGATTTAGGGTGCAGTTTTTATGTACTATGTAAGTCCTATTCAACACAGAAGGTCTTACTTCTGAGGAAAGGTTAGGTGTTAGAAATGCAGAAAGCACCACTTGAGAGGAAAATATATCAAATTAAGTATGTTTTATGTCTGTAAAGTTGATCCAAAGGGTCGGTCCAGATAGTAGACAGGTGGAAGGTTTTTAATGGCATTATGATAAGTTTGTTCTAATGGAATTCTTGTACTTTAAAGTTTATTAGTTTATAACATTTCTATTCAGCCTTTCTGCCATTTCAAGGCTCCAAGGCTTGTGAACTTGTGAAACTGTGGCTCACTGGCAGAGCATCTGGTTGGCATGCAGAAGGTCCCAGGTTCAATCCTTGGAATTTAGCATGTGTGAAAGTGCTCATAATGTTCTGAGGTAGCAAACCTCTGGATACCAGTGCTAGGAAGCAACATCAGTGGAAGACCTTGGCCTCTCTACTGGATTTGTTGAGCCTCCAGGACAACTGCTTGGCCACTGAGCAAACAGGATGCTGAACTAAACGGACCTTTGACATGACCCAGCAGGGCTTGTTCTGTGTTCTTACATAACTGCTGCTATAACAGTTCAGAACATCTTCTAATATTTTATTATTATCATGTTTGTGATTGCTTACATTGTTCCATTTTTGTGTCCTTGAAATTGTCAAAAAGCAGCTTAATCTTGTTTCCACCATACATTTATTGTCAGTATTGTCCTAAGCTGAGCTATAACCGTTCTAAGCCCATTGATGTCAAAGGACTTAGAAGGGTGCCATGACCCAGGCAAGTCAGAAGCTAAGCGGTGCTGACCCTGGCAAGTATTTGGATGGGAGACCTCCAGAGAACAGCAGGGCTGGGAGGCAGGGACAGGCTATCAAGCCACTTCTCTGAACATCCTCTGTGCCCTAGTAGGAGGTGCAAGAGGTTGTTATGACTTCCAAGCATGGGCACATACACACAAAGACCGATTTCCCACAAGCAGCTGCACCACCCTCACTCTTCCCTTTCCCCCTATTGTATTCCTTAATTTCCCACTGTAATGTACTGGAAGTATTACATGAATCGTCTAATTCACTTACCATGTTAAGCTTCGAGCCAGCCAGGGCTCCATCTGCTCTCGCACCCTATTGGTCGTTCCGAACAAGCGACCAATCACTGCTAAGCAAGGTCCCTAAGCGGGAAGAGTTCCTATTGGTCTTTATCCTGACAATCTTATTGGTTGTTACTTGTAAATAGGTGTGGCTATGTTAGCCCGGTGTAACAGGCCGGATTAACCCCCCGGCCAGAGTAACCCCGGAGTTATTCTGGCCTAGCCTAGAATAACCACGGAGAGGTTATTGAGGGGTTATTCTGGCCTAGGCTAGAGTAACCCCGGGTTATTCTGGCCTAGGCTAGAGTAACCCCGGGTTAATCTGGCCGGCTGTAACAGGCCAGATTCACCCCCCCTGGCCAGAGTAACCCTGGGGTTACTCTGGCCTAGCCCAGAGTAACCCCTGCCGGGCCAGGCCAGAGTAACCCCGGGGGTTAGTCCAGGCGGGGGGTTACTCTGGGCTAGCCCATACTAACCCCTGCCTGGCCAGAGTGGTAAGTTAAATGTCAGCTGAATCCAATCTCTTCTTCTTTTTAACTTCTTCTTTTAACTTCTTTTTAACTGCACAACAAAACAACCTGTAACCCCGGGCTTAGTTGAATGGTAACTTAGATGTCAGTGTAGCCAGCACAGTGTCAGCTTCTGAGGGTCCATACTAACCCCCGCCTAGCCAGAGTGGTAAGTTAAATGTCAGCTGAATCCAATCTCTTCTTTTTAACTTCTTTTTTTAACTTCTTCTTTTTAACTCCACAACACAACAACCTGTAACCCCAGGCTTAGTTGAGTGGTAACTTAGATGTCAGTGTAACCAGCACAGTGTCAGCTTCTGAGGGTTTCAGGTCCATGAGAAACTTGTCAGGCAATCTGAGATTCCTCTTGGTAGTGAAGAACAGGGTATGAATCCAATCTCATTAGTCAACAGACCCAAATATCAACAGTACTACGACTGACATTTCTTTGGAGAGCCAAATTTTTTAAACTATATAGGTAGGTACTTTGTTATTAATTTAATTATGGTACTCCTAAGGCGGCCTTTGCTGAAAACGTCCTCGATCTGATTGAGGTACGTTCACTGAAGTCGACCCCTTCTAACTCTCCCTTCCCCCCCCTTTTTTTTTAAAAGG
>NW_015168049.1:697676-733725 GCF_001447785.1 Gekko japonicus
AAAACAGCGCTGATTCTTGATGTAAACTACACTGATTTCTTTCTTGCTGTTGTGTCGACGATCAAAGCCACGCTCCTGGTATTCCTGGGCAGAGTGGATGTTGGTGCTGACGGTTGAACGGAGCTTTTTATTAATGGTTGTCAGTGTATCCAGTACATCAGGGTTAGCTTCATCTGAAAGGGGCATGGAGCCCACAATGTCAGCCTCTGAGGGCTTGAGGTCCATAGGAAGCTTTGCCTTCCGTCCATACATGACCTCAAATGGAGTACACTTGGTTGAGGCATGCACAGATTTGTGATACGCAAACAGAACACCAGGGATAAATTGGTCCCAGTTGTTGCCTTGGTCATTGACAAGCTTACTAAGAGATTGTTTGAGTGTTCGATTGTTATTGGGGAAGTATCTCTCTTAGTAGGAAAATACAGCAGCCCCAGAAAGCAGGTCTGGGGGGTTAATCTGGCCTGGGGGGGTTATTCTAGCCTAGGCCAGAGTAACCCCGGGTTTACTCTGGCCGGGGGGTGAATGGGGGGGTTATTCTAGCCTAGGCCAGAGTAACCCCGGGGTTACTCTGGCCAGGGGGGTGAATCTGGCCTGTTACAGCCGGCCAGATTAACCTGGGGTTACTCTAGCCTAGGCCAGAATAACCCCTCCGGGGTTATTCTAGGCTAGGCCAGAGTAACCCCGGGGTTACTCTGGCCGGGGGGTTAATCCGGCCTGTTACACCGGGAATGTTTAAAAGGAGCCTAGCTCCCAATGTTAATCTGTTCTGGTTTTGAATGCGTTTGAGTGTTTCTTCAGTACTTCAATAAAGCTGAATCACTGAGCTGAAACCACTCTCCGAGTCTTTGTTAGTCCGATCTAACACCCACTACTTGCTGTGTGGCCACATTTTGACCTGCAGCATCCCCCCGATTTCCCCTGCGTCTTCTAGATTCTTGTTTTTTGAGATCGAGAAGACACAGGGAAAATCGGGGGATGTTGCGGGTCAAAATGCGGCCACACAGCAAGTAGTGGGAAATTGATGAATACAATCAGGGGAAGGGAAGAGCGAGTGCGGTGCAGCTGCTTGTGGGAAATCGGTCACAAAATGCAAACAAACAAACAAAAAAAGAGCTTAGAAGGGCACTGACCTTATGGAATCTATAGTCTCTCACCCTCAGCCCCTACCTGCAGCAATGATCTCCCTTGCAGGGCTGCTTCCAGGATTTCTCTTACAGTGCACCTGCAGCTGTCTCAACAACCAAATTCATTATAGAAATGTTAGGTGAAGTGAAGGCAGCTGATGTATTTAAAACATTGCCATTTTGAAAGTTGCCCATGAATGCCCAAATCAAGGATCTGATTTCCCTTTACAGCAGATCCATACGAAGCTCATTTACTTTATTCCCACCTTACATCACCTTAATGATCAGCTGACACGGTTTTATTAACCTGCATTGACTACGTTTAAAATGCCGATAGAATCCTTTCGCTAAAACTGAATGACAAACCTACAGTGGGATTAGTCCACCTGAATGGGTTGCGGCAGATGGATAGGAGGCCTATCATTTGCAAAAGCCTAAATTAACAGAGCATCGAAAGCCAGCAGGATTGTTGTATAACAATTAAAGTGAGACAACTTGTTGCTTCAGGAAAACAATTAACTCATTGTAAAGAGTGCCTATATAGTCCCTGTTGTTTAGTGGGTTCAGGGCATCGAATGATCAGGAAACAGAGTGATACTCAGCACGTTTACTAGTACACAACATAACACACAAATACCGTCCGGTTGGCCAACTATATACAGTACCCTGGGCCCACCCACAGGTCCTATTGGAGGGTTTAAACTTCCCACCAAAGTTCCTATTGGTGACCACTAGATGTTTCAGGATCCTAGTCCCTATTGTCTCTGAGAACCAAGCTCAGGTATTAGTCGCTGGTGCCTGGTGGCGGTCAGCGAACATAACAGTCCCCCAGTGTTACAGCCAAGTGGGACTGGCCATTTCTCCTCTTTTTGACAGCCAGAAGAAGAAAACGAAGAACCTCATCTGGTCAAACAAGTAGAAAGGCTTTTTGAGAGAGGGTCTGTGGCTCAGGGGTGGATCATCTACTCTAGATGCAGTAGGCACTAGGTTCTAATACCCAGCATCTCCAGCTACAACAGTCAGGTAGCAGATGACATGAAAGACCACTGCCCGAGACAACAAAGAACTGCTGCTGGTCAGGGTAGACCAGGGGTGCCCACCAAGTGTTTTCACAAAGTGGGGGGACAAGTGGGACTTTTGCCCACCAGAGGCTTCTGACTGGTCATTGGAGAGCTGATTGACTGCACAGAATTTTTTAAAATTGCTTTGAGTGACAGAAGACAAATTAAGTGTAGGCAAAAACATATTTTGTAAACAATGTGTTCATTTGAAAAGGCATCCTATGAAACAGAGCCTCTGCCTGAAATGCTGAAGAGTTACTATTAGAGTTACTATTGAAATGTTGAAGAGTCACTATTAGACCTCACTCCCTGAAATTTTGTGGTTGGCTCTGTCTCCTGTGGCAGTCATTTTATGTTTGGCTCTGCATCTTATACCATTTTGTTTGGCTTTGTCTCCTGTGGCAGCCATTTTCTGCTTGACTCCATTGCCTGTAGCAGCCATTTTGTGGTGACACCCACCACACTGGGTCAGAACTCCAAAGGTGCCCATAGGCTCAAAAAGGTTGGGGGACCTTGGAGTAAACAATGCTAAACTTGATAGACCACTGGTCTGATTTAATATAAGGCAGCTTCATGTAAGGCTGCCAGGTCCTTTTCTTCTGCTGGCAGGGGGTGGGAGGGAGCTTCTTGGGAGTGGGAGGGGTGGGGGTGACATTGTTGCATGTAGACGTGATGTCATCACGCCAGGGATGTCACACGGTGACACTCTGGTATTTGGGGCAAAACTCTATGATGTCATCACGCTGGGACATTGTGCCTGGCCGTGGCAGTTGGAGGTGGGTTTTCCCCCACCAGCCAGCTGGCCAGTGGTGGGCTGTAGCCCATGAAATTGGGGGATCCCTTGCTCCCACTTGGGGGCTGGCAACCCTAGTTCGTGTGGGTTCGTCTGACATGAATCACCCAGATCCTTGTCAATGTTCTTTACAACATCTCAAAAGGCCTTAAAGAGGGCTCTGAAATACATTCAGGCAGCTTTTAAACAAATAAACTATGAGAAATAAATTGATCTAAGCAACTTCAGGAAATGAAATAATTAACTGCAGACATTAAGGATGATGCACCTTAGAGAGCCAACTTAATGGCTTGGATCCTAATCAGCACAAGCAGAGTTGTGCAAGAGGAAGCTCTGCCTCCCCCCTTTCCCTGCAGCCTTCGATCATGCTCCCTGGACTCAAAGGAGCAGTGGAGGGGGCAAGAGGGGAGGGGGGAAATGCAAAAAGCACCCTGTAGCTTTCCTCCATAAATGTTTCTGCAGCTATTTCATCAGAGGGCCTGTTGCTGTACCATCCAAAGTATCCAAGCTTGTCTATTGAATACACTGAAACAATAGCTTTATTTGTTCATTTATATCATTTCTACTCTGCCTTCTCTCTGGGACTCAAGGCAGATTACACAGAGTGAATCAACACAATCAACCGAGTGGGGCATCCAATGGACAATGCGACAGGATTAGAATGGTAGGAATCTGGAGCCCGCCGGGAATCTGAAAACGGAACTGCAACAAAGCATAAGCATTAACATGACACACTGGACGATGGAAAAATTACATCGCAAGACCCTGCTTACAGAAAGCGATGCACATTTACCTTGGCTTTCCGCAAGTAGACCTTTGTTCTCCGGATGACCTGCAGAAAGATTTCATTTCTTCATAGCAGTAGCTATTTGCAAGATAATCTTTTTGGCGAGCAGTGCGGCCAGTTTAAAGTAATCATGGTTACCTGAAACAAGCTCTTCTCTGGCAGCAAGACCAGGGGAAAAAAATCTAGCTTTAATTTATTTGCATGGGGCTGGTATGGCCTCTCGGATTTTCTGTAATAATGCCGTACACAAATCCAGGCTAATCTGCTGGCCTTTTCTTTCTGAATCCCTCTGCTGGCAAAGAAAGGAGAGAGATCATCAGAAAGCGCAGCAGCAGCAAACGCTAATATTCTACACTGTGGGGGAAGCTTCAGTCTTTCATTTGAGAGAGTGCCTCCTTCCTCTAAGGAAACTGCGTAGGGGGAATATCACTGCTTCCCCCTGCTGTATGGAGCCATAAGGACCTTTGTGACATCAGCTGCCTTATACCAATCCTTGCTTTGATATCAGACACATCCCCATGGCTAGCACTAAGGAGGGGGGGGGGAGGGAGATTGTCATGCTTAGAAGGCCTGGAAACAAAGAACCAAGAAAAAAACGTAAGCATACAGAGGTGGCCAACAGTGCAACTGTCTGGAAGTCCATCTGTGTGATAATGCTGGAACTGGGGGTTGAAGGGCTAGTGTGCAATGGAACAAATTCAGTTGGGAAGGCAGCAGGGGCTGCTATCTTCATGGCCATGGTTGCATTCAGTGGACATCTCACAAGTATGGCACAAATATAGCAAAGTGCTATTCATACAGATCCAGAATCTCTGTGCTGGAAAGCTTCAACTCATGACTGGGATTTGGACAAGTCTGAGTACCGATTCAGCTTGCATCCTGCTTCCTGGCTGTAAACAGTGAACTAATCATTTGACAGGGTGTTTATCCACATTCAAACTGTTTAGATGTGTCCATTTGAGGGATTGCAGACTGGCTTATTGCATCTGCTGCCCGCCTGCCTATCTGCCACTGGCGCCACCTCCAAAAGGCACAGGGCTAACAGAAAAGAAAATGACATTTGAGATTTTGGTGCTTAGACTTGGCCGTCATCCTATAATATAAGTGGCTACCACTCAGTGCAAAGCTGCTCAACGCTGCATTTGAGATTAATTTTGATTTGATTTGAGGAACGTTCACCTGCTGATTGTGTTCCTGCTGAACGTGTTCTTGGCATCCCTGGTCACATTATTGTCATCCACAAATGGATCCCAAATGAAAAGGAAGATGTTGCCCTTGTCCTTTCATTGTGAGAATTTTATGCCGGAAAATAAAACTGCATCAGATACTATAGCTCATACAGCCCCTGTCCTAAAAACTTTCTTAAGAGTTTGGATTTTAATGGACTTGGAAGAGTCTAACTCGGCTTAGGGATGCATGGTAACTAGCCTAGTTTCTTGTGAATTAAAACAGGAAACTTCTGGCCAAAATCAAAGAAAAGTATGATAGCAGAATTTAAAAATAAAAACAGACTCAAGTTTCTCTCTGATTGTGTGGGAGATCTCTTTAGGCAACTGTTCAGACGCTGTGCAGCACAAGGATTAATGAATACGTTCCTTGTTGGAGTAATTGGGCTGCAGGTATGCAAATGTTCCTCTCGCTGCCAGGAGAACAAACCTTGAAACCTCTCTGGAGCATCTCCGTTAAGCTGATATGCAGAAGCGTTCCTCTTGGACTAGAATTTGGTAGCTTCTTGTCTCCCGTGAGCCACATTGTGAATTGCTAAGCCTTTACAAAGTAGTTTCCACATCAGTCCTTATAGTGCTGAAAACTGGGGCAAAATTCTCAGCATCGCCAAAATGCCACAGAAACCAAAGGCTGAAGAAGGCAGTTTCAAACAAAGCTGAATGAGGTGATTAATATTAGCTACATCTTCCTCCTTTTTTTTAATAAGGAAAAGAAACACTATAAAAATAAAAGCAATTTCCTCTAAAAGGCAATTGCAAATGTTTGATAATAGAATTTAAATCCAATTTTACACGTTGGGGGGGGGGGAGACATTTACAGCGAATGAAATTCACCCAGAGCATATATAGATACCTATATTTAATATAATACCCAAGCCAATTAAGCTGTAGGTTAAAAAAAAGCCCTATCTGAACAGATACATTTCTCTTCACTAAACCTCAAAGGCTAAAACAAAGCAGCTCTTTCGTAAGCTATGCCTGTCACAGGGATAAAATTCTTAGGGAAGTGTCTTGCATGCATCAAGTGTATTAGATTAACAGGTCTCTGCTTCATTTTAAATTGCCCTATAAAGAGAGCCCCCCAACTCAAGGGAAGCTTTGCGAGCTTTCTGTTGCTTGTCAAGGGATCGGCTTGTTGATCATTAAATAAAGCCCTTCTGTAGCCTTTGACGAGGTGTCTGGAAATTTAGAGCCACACATCTCATTAGGAATTTAATATCCCTGCCGTAATTGCGTCGAATCTTGCTCCTCGAGATCCGGCGCTATAAATTATTGAAAAGGCACACAGATTCTTCTCGGTAATTAATGACAGGTTTGTTTGACACTGCGATGGCCTGCGATTTCACTTGGCAAGCACGTTTTTTTGGGGTGGGTGGGAGGGTTGTGTGTTGCATTCTTCATGATCGAAAAATGTAACCTTGGGTTTTGCAGCGCCGGGTTCTCACCTCCGGCCAAAGGAGACGGCTTTGAATCCAGATTCAAAGATATATCCGTGAAAATGTTCAGGGTGAAGAGGGAGGGGAAGGCTGGGAAGGGAAGGTTTCAGGACCCTCCCCCCCTGAGTTTTATGTGTGGTAGCTGGTTCTTTCACCCAGCTTTGGTACTAGTTTTGTTTGTTTAAGTCTTCCTGCTAAAAAGGTGATTTTCATTCATTTGCTCTTGGTTCATGGCTTGTAGCCTGTTGCCAGTGGATCTCAGTCTAGCTCAGCCCAGGATGCTGGAGTATTATATTCTTTGGTTTTTTCTGTTTGCTTGAATGGTATTTTGGTGTTGATTTTATAAGCTGCCATGAGCTCCCACTGGCAAGAAAAGCAGGGTAAACAAATAAAATAACAACTGTAATGTTTCCTGATGTGCAAACTGTCAACTCCCACTAGTCTTAGTAGTGGAGGAGGTATTACCATGGCCTTAAGATCCACTGGGGAAAAGTGTGATAAAATTCTTTTAAATAAATTTCATTAAATCCCACAAGATTACCTCCTTACAATTTACAGCTAGTAACAGAAGGGCCAAGATCTGAGTGTATGGAACTCAATATTAAGTGGAAAATAGATTTGTTCAGTAACTGTTGTTCGAGTTTCATAATCTATCTGGCCATCTGGCCATGTTAAAAAAAACTATATATTGGTTCCACTACAAGACCAATTAAGGCCAGAATGCCTGGACATAAAAATGGGATAAAAAACAAAATTAGAGAAGCACCCATGGTGTCTCACTATATTGAAGTAGGCCACATGGCTGAAGAAATTAGGTTTACTGTACTGTACAGATTACAAATCTACTAACATAATAGAATGGATATTCAGAAACTACTCTTACAGAAAGAGACTTATTTCATATTCAGATTTGGAACCATGTATCCAAAAGAGTTGAATTTGGCAATGGATTTTTCTTCATTTTTATGAATGTACACATAATTGTCACATTGTACTGCACAATTGTGAACAATCATGGAAACTGGGGAGGATCCAATGAGATGTTTTCAGTCAGTATTAGAGCCCTATAGGAGAGCTGTTTTGAAGAAAGGTAGACTGCCAAGTCAGAGTTAGCTTCTAGAGCTTTTGGGGTAAAAATCCTTGATTGTATTCTGTCTATTCTGCTATGGTCAGGTCTCACCTGGAGTACTGTGTCCAGTTTTGGGCACCACATTTTAGGAAGGATGTTGACAAGCTCGCGCATGTCCAGAAGAGGGCAACCAGGATGGTGAGAGGGTTTGAATCCAAGTCTTATGAGGAAAGGCTGAAAGAATTGGGTATGTTTAGCCTGGGAAAGAGAAGGCTTAGAGGGGACATGATTGCAGTCTTCAAGTTTTTGAAGGGCTGTCATGTAGAAGGTCAAAGAAGGTCAAAGAAGACGGGGACAGCAAAGGTTGAGATGGTTAGACAGTGTCATCGATGCAACGAACATGAAATTGAGCCAACTTCAGAGGACGGCGGAAGACAGGAGGGCCTGACGGGAGCTGGTCCATGGGGTCGCGAAGAGTCGGACTCGACTGTGCAACTGAACAACAGCAACAACAACATGTAGAAGATGGAGCGGATCTATTCTCTCTTGCTCTGGATTGCAAGAGTAGATCTAATGGGTGGAAATTACAAGGGAGTCGTTATGGGCTAAATATCAGGAGAAACTTTCTAACTGTAAGCATGGTTGAGCAGTGGAACAGACTGCCTCGGGAGGTGGTGGATGCGCCTTCACTGGACGTTTTTAAGCGGAGGCTGGACAACCATCTTTCGGGTATGTCGTAGGGCTATCTTTTGGCTATGCTCCTGCAGAGTGCAGGGGGTTGGACTAGATGACCTGCAAGGTCCCTTCCAACTCTAACATTCTATGATTCTGTGATTCATGATTGTACTCTGAATATGTACATATGATTTATTGCATATGGTATGAAATAGTTTTTGAGTATCAACATGTAATTATAGCTTTACCATTGAGACAACAGCCTGAAGAATTCATATACATATTATTATTACACTGTCGCTTTAAGTATTTGTACAGCTGTGAACAGTCATGGAAACTGGGGAAAGATTTAGTGTGATGTTTTCAGTTAGTGATCAGAGCCCAGCAGGAGAGCCGAACTGAAGCAAGACTGCTAAGTCAGTGTTAACTTCTAGAGCTTTGGGGGGTAAGATTCTCTGGTGTCCATAACTGTATTTTAATCATGTATACATTATTTATTGTATATAGCATGGAATTTGTTTGTAAGCATCAGTAGGTATTCACAGCTCCACCACTGAGACAGTGGCCTGAAGAAGTCAGAAGAAACGGACGGCAAGCTAGGCGATCCATAGCTGCTTTATTTGTGACTGTGTTCAGAGACAAAAAGGGAATGATCAATAACTTTTGTGGAAAAGGACTGTAAAAGAAAATACTAATTCATTTTAAGGACACAATTTTTTGTCTAATACTTTATGTGTACAAAGTTACTTTTTTTCCCGGTGGTTTGCATTAAAGATACATTGGCAGGTATTCTAAGGCACCAGCGTAACATAGGCTTGTTCAGCCGGAGAGTTGCAGGGTAAGAAAAAGAACCCGGAACAATAGTTTTCAATACCTACATACTTGCTGACTGTTCAAAGAATTCTAAAAAGATAGTAAATTCCCCTTCTAGAAGGCAAGAAACCTTAACACACTCAAAATGAAATCCTATTTTATTCAATGGTATTTGCTCCCAGAAGAATGATTTTAGGATTGTAGGGTCTGAAAACTTAGCAACTGTGTGATAAGAGGAGACTGGAGGCTGGTTAAAAATTAGGGAACAGAGGGAAGAAATAAATAGATAGTTTTACACATTGGAGAGAAGAAGAAGAAGAGATTGTATATCCCGCCCTTCACTACCCAAAGGTGTCTCAGAGCAGCTTACAAACTCCTTTCCCTTCCCCTCCCCACAACAGACACCCTGTGAGGTAGGTGGGGCTGAGAGAGCTCTGACAGAAACTGCTCTTTTTCAAGGACAGCTCTTATCAGAGCTACGGCTTTCCCAAGGTCATCCAGCCAGGTGCAAGTGGAGGAGTGGGGAATCAAACCAGGTTCTCCCAGATTAGAGTTAATAAGGGAGACCTCAATGATTTGTACTGTCTAGGGTGTTAGTAAATTACCTAGAATTAGGTGAAGCAATGAGGTAGCCAAATTTGCAGCTGACAGCAAATTATTTACAAACTAAATACAAAATTGTTTCCTGTCAACCAGGCAACTCTGAACTCATGAATTCCTTCCCTTCCTGTAGTCTTGGGCACTTCTCTCCTAAATAACTACCATGAAAGAGACATCAGCATGGTGCAGTGTTTAAGAGTGATAGACTCTAATCTGGACAGCCAATCTTGATTCTCCACATGAAGCCTGCTGGGTGACCTTGGGCTAGTCACATTTTTCTCAGAATGCTCTCATCCCTACCTAGCTCAAAAGCAGTAGAAAAGAGCATGAGTCCAGTAGCACCTTAAATTTGTGGCAGGGTATGAGGTTAGAAGATGCTGAGCTGCAGACTGGAAGGTCTGTAGTTTGGCAGTTTGAGACCCTAGTGCCACTTGACAGAGTGAGCTCCTGTCTCTGACCCCAGCTCCTGCCAACCTAGCAGCTCGAAAGCAAGAAATTGCAAGTAAATAAATAGGTACCACTTTGGTGGGAAGGTAACAGTGTTCCATGTGCCTTGGCGTTTAGTCATGCCGGCCAAATGACCATGGAAATGTCTTCGCACAGCGCTGGCTCTTTGGCTTGGAAACGGAGATGAGCCCCACCCGCTGGAGTCGGATTCGACTGGCTTTTGAACAAGGGAAACCTTTACCTTCACGAGCTCATACCCTGCAGGCCCTATTCCATCTTGCCCTCCGAGGTTTTTCTCAACATCTGGAGAGGCTTTTCTCTCTCTCCGGTAACTTGCCACCACCACCTTGAATCTTGTAGAAACTGCCCACTGGCAGGGTCAGGGCTCCTAGCTTTCCTTCCAAGTTCTGAGGCCTTGCCTCTGTGTCTACCACAGCCCAGTGCCCAGTCACCATGGGGACAGTCTACTGCCTTGTGTACCCTTGGAAGAATAGTCACTTGCCAACAGCCTGTCTTCTCTCCAGCGCTCCTTTTAAAATAGCATGCCCAAGATAGTGGAGGTCTATGTGATACAGAGAACCACTACCAGCATCCAAAGTCATAAAGTATTTATTAAAAAGAAGATGTTCACAAGCTGTCAATGGCTGGGGTGCAGGCAGAGGGAAGTCCAAGTTCAGTCCGGGGTCTTAAGCCAAGAGGAGCAGAGCAGGAATCAAGAAAGAAAGTCCAAAACACAAACTGGAGGAACATCATTCAAAGCCAGAGTCAGAAGCTGGAGGAGACGAGCAGGAACGAAGTCTGGGGACAGAAGGCGGAGTAGATGCGAGGCGTTGCAGAGTTGCTGAGTTTGCTTCCACAAAGGAGCCAGCCTAGATCCTGAAGCTAAATAGCCCTCTGCTGCTGTTTCCAATTAGTGCACTGGCACCAGCAGCCAAGCATCTGTAAAAACTCAGGGCTAACTGACCGTCTGCTCTGCAAACAAGCTGCACATCGCCTGGTCGCCAAGTCCTGATGGAGTCGGTCTCATAAGCGAGCAACTTGTGGGGGCGAGTCAGAAGGGCTTTCCGCCTGTAGCTGCTCCTCATCAGCTATTGCTGAGCCAGGTGCTAATGCAGGCAGTGATGGCAAATTGCTGATCTCTGAAGCTTCAGAGAGGCCAGCTTTGGGTTCTGCTGAAGCTGGCAACGTCCCCTCATCAGCATCCATGACACAAGCATACTTTTAGCACAGCACCAGAGTGAGCTGGGGATTCAAAAGAAATGGTTAAAAGGCAAATCCTCCCTCCCTCTCTCTGTACATTCCCTATCAGATATTAAAATAGAACAGCTCCTAAAGCTTGGGAAGTTATAGTTCTCTACAGAGCTACAATTACCTTGAAGCTTTCTGTAGCTCTCTGGGGCAGCACATGGTTTAATGGCTGCTTCCTCCAGACCTCAGTTAAGAGTTCTATCTGCCCTGATGGACCCAGCATGAAAGAGGCCTTCCTCCTTGCTCCCCTGAGTTTTATTACGTCTCTTTCCCCCACCCACTGACCAGGCCAGGTCAAAGAAGCATATCCTGGAGCTTCTTCCTGGAGAGTATTGAGATTATTCCTGTAGCCTTTCTAGTCTAAAGTCCTCCAAATCTCTGTTCCCTGCTTGGAGAAGTGGGAGAGCTTGACCCACCCATTATCTCTTCTGCTACATCTATTCACATTTGTATGAAGGTGGGCTGAGGTATGTCTGGAAAGCAACTGAACTGACTTTCTCATCCCTATCTGTTCTCTACCCAGAGAGAGAAAACAGCTTTTAAAACTCAGAGTGGAGGTTTTGCTCATTTCAAACCTCCAGAGGAAAAAAAAATGCATTTCTTCACACCCTACTGCAAATGTTGTTTGTCTTTAAGGTGCTACTGGACTCTTGCTCGTTTCTACTGCTACAGTTTAACTTGGCTACCCATCTTGATCTACCTCATGCCTGTTGTGAGGAGAGGAAAGGAAGATTATTGTAATCCCCTTTGAGACTCCTGAAGATAGAGAAATGTGGGGTATAATAACCAACCTTCTTCTTCATCAGCTGGTCATTGTGTTTTATCTACATAACAAAGGAGTGATCAACTGGCAGAGCTGCAGTTTAGAAAGAAAAGGTGCTTAATCCCCAGGCTGGTATTGTCAAGAGAGATGGTCACTTCGATATCAATAAATCTGACAGTTTTAACATCAGCATTTGGCCCTGTCATAAATTTAAGGTGATAGCCTATTTCCTGATGTGCCATCCAAGCGTAAAGAATAACATTGGAAGAGTTCCATGTCAAGTGCTTATCAGTCTATTTCCAGGCCAAGATGCAAAGTGTGAGGTTGTACCTTTGAATGTCAAAGTAATTTGATTTAGTTACACTCAGATGGGAGTGGGGGGTCCTGCTCTTCTTTGAGAATCATCTTTTGGATCACATTCTTGATTGGCTTACACTGGTCAGAAGGTAAGTGGTCCAGTTTCCCTATAAAGTTAGCTTACACCCATGGGGGGGGGGTAACAAGAAGAGTTGAGTAACAAGTTTGGAGTTGCAAGTTTCAAGCCTGGCCCAATATTGCCGGGTGGGGGGGGGGGCAGAACCATATCCAAATAGAGAGCCAGCTTGGTGTAGTAGTTAGGAGCGCAGACTATGATCTGGGAGAACCGGGTCTGATTCTCCACTCCTCCACAGGCAGTTGCTGGTGTGACCTTGGGTCAGTCACAAGTTTTCTCAAGGACAGTTCTCGAAAGAGCTCTCTCAGCCCCACCTACCTCACAGGCAGAGTTCCCTCTAAGCTGAGTTAGTGTGAGCTAGCTCACAGTTTTTTAGCCTCCAGCTCACACATTTTTGTCTTCGCTCAGGAAGGACGGCTCCAGAGCAAACTAATTTATGCAGTAGCCAAATTGCTTGCTCACTACCAGTTGCTCACAAAGTAGAATTTTTGCTCACAAGACTCCGCAGCTTAGAGGGAGCATTGCTCACAGGGTGTCTGTTTTGGTTAGGGGAAAGGAAAGGGATTGTAAGCCGCTCTGAGACTCCTTCAGGTAGTGAAGGGGGGTATAATAAACACATGGAATTCACTGCCACAGGAGGTGGTGGCGGCTACAAGCATGGACAGTTTCAAGCGGGAATTAGATAAACATATGGAGCAGAGGTCCTCAGTGGATATTAGCCTCAAGCTATTGATAGGAACTCAAAGGCTGGGGCAAGTGATGCAAAGTATTCTTGGTGCTTGGGGGGCAAAAGTGGGAGGGTTTCTAGTGTCCTGCCCCCACTGCTGGACCTCTGTGGCACCTGGTATTTTTGGCCACTGTGTGACAGAGTGTTGGGCTGGATGAGCCATTGGCCTGATCCAACATTGGCCTCTCTTACGTTCTTAAGACATCAGAGATCTCAAGTCCTGAATCACTGCCTTTCCTCTCACGTAGCTTCTACATAATTGGATGGAACAAACAATAGGATTTTATATGGAACAGAATCGTCATGGTTTTCACACAATGCCTCAAATATCCTGTTGCTTTTTAGCATCCAGCCACCCTATTTCTAACATTCTAGGCAGGTAATGCGTGTATCCAGCCACTAATCTTTCAAATTGAAATGAAATTTTAATATAAACTAATCCAAGCCAGAACACAATATACATGGCAAGTATCATCTAAACAGGAATGTTTTGCCATTTTTTTCTCTGGAAACTTTTCTGATTGTAAAGAATTGGGAAAGGTTCACACACAAAAAAAATACTGGTGCTTTTTCTGGCAATGTTGTTAAACTCTCTCTTTATGGTTTTGGAAGTCTTACAAATTCCTTCCCATAGCTAATCTTGAGCAGATTCGTCTCCATATTTCTTTAAAAAAATGATCTGATCCCAAACCCCTAATAAAAATCTAAGGGTCCTTAAAGTAAGACAAAGATACCCTATAGCAGTAGTCATGAAAAATTGGTCATCAGGGTCTTTTTTCACCTCCCTTGCCTGGCCCTTTGCCTGCTTGGTATGGGAGCAGAGCTGTGCCATTAAGTGCACCATAGGAATCTTTACGGAGAAGTCATTTTCATCCTACATCATTAGATGCACCAAAGGTCACTTCCTTTAATAGGAGTCCTTGTTATACTTCTAAGCAATGAATCTTCTTCTCCATCAAGTACAAGAGACAGCCATGCTTGCCAGCTCTAATCAAAGGATCTCTGGTATCCCAAATGATGGATAAACACAGCCCAGGAAATAAAGTTCAGCAGAGAAAGGACTTCAAAAGGAAGGGGGGGGCGGGGGGAGGGAGGGAGGGAGGGAGGGAGGGAGGGAGAACATTTGCTTGCCTGGCTTTACGGAATGGATCTATGGGCACAGCCATCAATGTCCTTGTCCTGTGTGGCATCTAATTGAGTCCTCTTAATCATCAAAACTACTTTAAAGCCCAGTCCCAAGGGCTTTGATATACACAAGTACTTCAATTTCACTTACTATGTTGAAATTTTAAAGATGTTGATAAGATCCTGGCGGGGAAATCACAGCCCGCCTGCCCACCCCCCTTTTAGTAAATAACAATGTGCTCTGTTCCAGCTCTTTCTTTCTTTTTTTTCTACCGAATTCTGTAATGAAGCTGACATCTATTGTGAATTCTGTCCTCATCCATATGCAAAGGTGGCCAGCACAAAGGTAAGACGCGGCGCACCTGCTTCTATTATCCATCTCCGAGTTCTCTTACTCATCCATCTTTAATGCTTAGTAACATTATGCAAGGCTTGGCAACTGGAACTTTCCAACTGCCATCCCCTCATGCTCTCAAGGTCTTTCCTCATTTTTGACCTCTGGACTTCTATTCTCCTTGTAGTAGTGCATGGGTGGGGATTAGGAGATGTTCTGAATAGGTGGTAGGTTGAGAGGCACAAAGATAGAACAGGGAGAAGGAAACTTTTTCTTTTTTTTACCATCAAGTCATAGCTGATTTGGAGGTGCAGTGGCTCAAGGGGTCAAGATGCTGAACTGCAGGCTGTGGAAGGTCAGTAGTTCAGCAGTTCGAGACTCGAGTGCCACATGATGGAGTGAGCTCCCGTCTCTAGTTCCAGCTCCTGCCAACCGAGCAGTTCGAAAGCAAGAAATTGCAAGTAGATAAATAGGTACCATTTCGGTGGGAAGGTAACAGCGTTCCGTGCCCCTTGGTGTTAAGTTATGCCGGCCACATGACCACGGAAACGTCTTCGGACAGCGCTGGCTCTTTGGCTTTGAAACGGAGATGAGCACCGCAACCCTAGAGTCGGATTCGACTGGCTTTCGAGCAAGGGAACCTTTACCTTTACATAGCTGATTCATGGCGACCCCGTGGGGTTTTCAAGGCAAGAGATATTCAGGCATGGTTTGCCATTGCCTGGCTCCGTGTCATGACCCTGGACTTCCTTGATGGGTCTCCCATCCAAATACTGACCAGAGCTGACTCTGCTTAGCTTCTGAGATCTGGTGAGACTGGGATAGCCTGGGCTATCCAAGGTCAGGAAATTTAGGGGGTGGGGGAATAAATGAGCCTGCAAAAGGAATAGCAACAGTGGTATAAGGGCCGGAAGACAAGGGAAGAGAGGGAACATTACAGCAGTGCCATTCTAAGTAGAGTCCCACCCTTCTAAGTACACTGAAGTCTGTTTCGAACTTCAGTACTCTGGTCTTTAATTTGTATGAAATGCTAAATTGGCCACTGTGGCCGTGATGCCACCAAAAAATGGTTGCCTTTTGGGATAGCGTCTGTCTGAGGGAGAGCTGTGGCTCAGTAGTACAGCATCTGCTTGGCATGCAGAAGGTCCCAGATTCAATCCCTGGCATCTCCAGTGATGTGATCAGGTGATGTGAAAGACCTCTCTACCTGAGCTCCTGAAGAGCCTCTGCCAGTCTGAGCAGACAATACTGACTTTGATGGACCAAGGGTCTGATTCAGTATAAGGCAATGACATATGTACATATGTGTAATTCCTCTCCTTGACAGAGCAAGTGGTACGATTGCAGCTCAGCACCTGATAGGACTACCAACCTCCAGGTGGTGACAAACTCTGGTGCAACCCTCCCACTGCTTTTCTCTAGGAAACAGGAGGAAAATTGGGAGGAGGGGACCCAGCATCACATGCATCACGATCTCAATTCTGATAAAAAAACCCACAGCCACCTCTCACAACCCTCTAGGAAATCCCCAGATTTCTGTGATCTTCACCATACAGTTTTGGGGGATTCCTAGAACATCACAGATAGCTGTGGTGTCACTTTTGGTTTTTTTGCTGGAAGTGATGTTACAGCCAGGCTCCTCTTCTATAGAGTTTTATAGAGTGCTGAAAGCTCATTCCACAAACTTTCCTTACATGCAGGGAAGTTTGGAGAGGCTTGTTGCTCATCAGTCCTGCTCTCCTGGGGTGGAGGTAAGGTTGCCAACTCATAAGAACATAAGAAGAGCCCTGCTGGTTCAGACCAATGATCCATCTAGTCCAGCAGCCTGTCTCACACAGTGGCCAACCAGTTCCTCTGGTGGGCCAACAACAGGGCTTAGAGGCCAAGGCCTTCCCCTGATGTTGCCTCCTGGCTCTGGAATTCAGAGGCTTAGTGCCTCTGAAAGTGGAGGTTCCCCTCAGTCACCATGGCTAGTAGCCACTGATAGACCTATCTTCCATTAATCTCTCTAATCCCCTTTCAAAGCAGGCTATGCCTGTGGCCATCACTGCATCCTCTGGCAGTGAACTCCACATTTTAATCACTCTCTGTATGAAGAACTGTTTCCTTTTGTCCATCCTGAGTCTACTGTGCATCAACGTCATTGGATGACCTCGAGTTCTGGTAATTTGGGAGAGGAAGAAAAAATTCTCTTTGTCAACTCTCTTCAACCCATGTATAATTTTAAGTCAGTCCCTCCACCCCAGAAGAGCAGGGTTGATCAGCAATTTATTAACCAGCCTCCATTGTAGATGTAGCAGCTGTTCCAAATCTCAATTATATCTGATATTTGGAAGCAACTGGAAAACATCCAGTCTGAAAACATTCCTCCTGCATCGTCATCTTGCTCTACTTCCTTGGGTAGTGGAATATGGGAGGGGCAGTGAGGGGAGAACCTGTCACAACTAATATGTGTGGCGAGGATTGCGGAGGGGCAGTTTCCCAACCTGAAGCTGGCAACGACATTCAGCCCCAAACCATAGGGTTTTAGCTGAATGCTAGAGTGTTGCCAGTGATGAGCTGGTGTCACTTCTAGTCACACTGGAAGTGATCTCAGCATGGTAGAACACTCATTCTTCTTCTGCTGCCCTGCTGAGCAGGAAGAACTTGCTGGAGACATGACATTCCCCTCCCCTCGGTGGGAACTTGGCAACCCTGTGTGCTGCATGGATGACATCCTACTGGAACAGGTAGCTCATATTCCTGTCAAATATGCTCATCTGGTTGGCATTACAACCAGATTACAAGCACTCCACCTAGAGCCCACATACAACCTTCACCCAAAGAGTGATTAACACATGGAATTCACTGCCACAGGAGGTGGCAGTGGCTACAAGCATGCATGGCTTCAAGAGGCAATTAGATAAGCATATGGAGCAGAGGTCCATTGGTAGCTATTAGCCACAAGGTATAGATAGGGACTCTGGGGCAAGTGATGCTCTGTCTTCTTGGTGCTTGGGGGGGGGGGACAACAGTGGAAGGGCTTCTAATGTCCTGGCCCCACTGGTGGACCTCCTGATGGCACCTGGTATTTTTGGCCACTGTGTGACAGAGTGTTGGACTGGATGGGCCATTGGCCTGATCCAACATTGGCTTCTCTTATGTTCTTATGTTATGTTCTTACAACCAGTGCGCCACCAGGTGTCCTGGTTCAAAGTTGAATACCAGATCAGATTCAAGGTTTTGGTTCTAACTTTCAAAGCCCTACACAAGTGGGACCAACCTATCTTCAGGACCATCTCTCCTGGTATGCCCCTGGTGATCCTCAGCCTTAACCCGGGCCAGAGCCTTTTCAACTCTGGCCCCAGCCTGTTGGAACACTCATCCAGATGAGATCCAGGCCCTGTGGAACCTGATGCAGTTCTGCAAGGCCTGTAAAACAGAAATGTTCCACCAGGCATACAGCTGAAGCAGCGAAGTTCCCATCAAATTTGGCCTCCCCCAGTCTCTCCCCTCTGCCACTCATTGCACTGTGTACCAGAGAGCTAGAGTAGTTAAGAGTGGTGGGCTCTAATCTGGGAGAACCAGGTTTGATTCCCCACTCCTCCACATGCAGCTACTGGTGTGACCTTGGGTCAGCCACAATTCCACTCTGAGACTCCTTCGAGTAGTGAAAAGTGGGGCATAAAAAACAATTCTTCTTCTTCTTGCTTTTCACAAACACACAGCTTGCACAACCTCACCTAGATAAACTGTATTAGTGCCTATGTTGCCATCTGATTTCTGTCCTTGATTAGTCTTCCGCCAGGCTTATACGTAGGGGCCGCCGCTACTGCCACCACTACCAACGGTGGTAATACCATCAGGGTCAGGAAAGCCCCGAGTAATTTGGAGGTATAAGAACTACCTGGCAATAAGAACAACGGCCGAGTTCGGACTTTCTAGTAGACAGCGACACCCCAAACTGAGGGCTGCTGAAAGTCATCATAAGAACAACTAAGACCATCTTGTGAAATAGAAGCACTTTATTGTTTATTGTTGAATTGTACTGTTGTTATAAATGTTACGGTTTTATTGGTTTTATGTATGGGCTTATGCCCCTTGTAAGCCGCCCTGAGCCCGCTTGCGGGGTAGGGCGGGGTAAAAATATTTATATAAATAAATAAATAAGTAATTATGATATTGTTTTAATGTGTCGTCACCTGCACTGAGCCTTGCGGTGCAGGGGAGGGTGGGATAGAAGTCTAAATAAATAAGTCTATGTGTACAGCATTTCCATTTCCTTCCAGTCACTGCACTGCCCCAGTGCCTTTCGGAGGGCTTTCTGATTCTACATGTGCAGGGATCCCCGATAATCTCATCCCAGTTATATTAGGGAGTGTTAAAGGTAGAAACGTGTTTCTATTTGAAATCAAAGGCCACCACTATTGGACCTGGTTCCTCCTTCCATTATGATATTCAAGAACTGGACAATTGTTTAAATGGCATAAGAACCGAATCCATTTTTTGGGGGGGTACAGCCTTATTTTCCATCCATGTTTTATTGATTCATGATGCACACTGTACCCCTTCCTTCTCTCCCTTGGTTTAGACTCAGAACCTCCTGTGAGGTAGGTTAGTTTGAGAGAGAGAGGGAATAAAATAAAGCTGACTGACTAGGGGTTTGAAATTAGGATTCCCTAGTTTTAACAGCATCTCTTCTATATTCATTATCTGTACTTTCTTTCACTGTGATTCATTATCATGTAGCGATGCCAGTGCCAGATGAGGCCTTGGGAAACCAGGGTTCAAATACCCCCTCAGGCATGAGCCTCAGTAGGTAATCCTGGGACAACCACTGTCCTTCAACCTAAATTACCTCACAGGATTCTTGTGAGGAGAAAAGGGGGAGGTGAGACCATGTGTGCCACCCTGAGGTCCTTGAAGGAATGTAGGGTTGCCATCCTCCTGGTGTCACCTGGAGATCTCCCACTATTGCAATTGATCTCCAGACAGCCAAGATCAGTTCCCCTGGAGAAAATGGCTGCTCTGGAGGATAGACTCCATGGCATTGGGGCATTTCATACAGCACCCCATAGCGACTGAGAAATGGAAGACGGAACTGCGAATGGAAGAAAGCCGGTTTTAACTAGAACGCCTCAGGCCTGTCTCCTGAATGGAACCCAAGCGGGATTGTCTGAACAGGTAAATATAATCCGTCAGCAGCCGGTTACTAAAACGGATCTGTATAAAATGACAGAAATATTCCGTTAGCAAACAGTTCCTGAAGCAGAATAGATAGGCAGTCTGAAAAGGGCCAGTCTCTCCTGCTGTCCTGCTGAAGTCCCTCCCCTCCCTGAACCCCGCCCTCCTCAGTCCCTACCCAGAATTTCCAGGTACTTCCCAACGCAGAGCTGGCAACCCTAAAAAGGACAGGAGAACAATATGACAAGAGAATATTCCCTCCCTGTAGAACTTGCCTCAAAAAAATGACTCCAGCTGCTGCCTGAACAAGCTGAAGCGTTCTGTTGTCCTGATCTCTTGCTCCTGATCACCCGTCTGGCATACAATATTGATAGGAAGAGGTTTAAAGCATGATTCATGCTGAAACATTCATGAGAAAAGGTTCAGCTCTGCTTAAATTAATGGTAAATCAGCAGCACGGTGCTGTTTGTGGATCGGCAGCCGCTTGCTCTGCCAGAGTCCGAAGAAAAATGTTCTCTGGAAAAACACATCACATCATTGTCTCTGACAGCTACTAAGAAAAATATTTAAAATACCTCTTAAAATTGTACATGTAACTCTTTGTAAAAAGTGGCATCATTCCCCCCCCCCCCCCCGCTTCATTAAGACATCAGCCTGGAATTTGTGGCATGCTAATTAACTCTGATTTACGCAACCATTATTTTGGGAGTTAATGGCTAGAGAATATTCTCTGATATTATTATGTAGCCATTATTATAACAAAGGGGGGAAATGAATTGTGGGGAAAGAGCAGAAAGTTCCGAAATACAAATATGTTCTTATGCGCCTTGACATTAGATAATAGGAAATGTGTATGTCATTCTGCATTATGGAGGAAAGGACAAAACTACCACACTAGAACTCTCTCATTATTAAGAGCTGCCTAAACCATGCCTTGGAAGTTTAATTTTTTTTTCCTAGAGAAAATAGATTCAACCTGATTCGGGGTTGGAGCACAGAGAACATTAGGCACAGGGATGCTGCCTCAAAGCAGTCTTGTTCTGGTGAATGATCCCCAGCTAGGGTTGCCAACCCTAAGAGGGGAATTTCCTGGAGATTTGGAAGTGGAGCCTGGGGAGGGCAGGGTTTGGGGAGGAGAGAATAACGCCATGAAGTCCACCCTCCAAAGCAGCCATTTTCTCCAGGGGAACTGATTTCTGTCCTCTATAGATCAACTGTAATTCCAGGAGATCTCCAGGTCCCACCTGGAGGCTGTGCTGTGAGTCTCCCAGCATCCCACCTTCTTGGCAGTTGCTGAGAGGGAGGGTGAAGACTCAGCCTAGGACAACAGAGCTCTTTGAAGTAAATCCCCCCTCTGTCAGAACCCACAGCCAACAACGAAGTACACGCATTCAAGAACGGTAATGCTTTTATTGCAGAGCTATAGATGCAGTAACATAAGCACTGTTAAGAATGGTGGCGGCCCCATGGGCATAATAGGATATAGGGTATTCGTATGCACCCCCCCCCCAGAGCACTAGCCAATTAGGCACCCTCCCGCGCACGGGATAAAGCTTGGAGACGGTTAGGTAGCTAAAGCTGAGAACCAACACTCTCCCACGGCACCTAGGAAAAACCCAGACAATACAACTCCCTCCTGCACATCTGTATAGCTAATCATTTCAGCGCAAAGCAGAACAAGCACAGAAAGGAATGCAGTAGCAATTAACCAGACACAGACCGAGCACCCCAACCCCCATGGCAGCGTAGCTGACACCCTCCAGCTTTTCACCAATGAAAAGAGAGATACTCTTGAATGCGAATGGATTGGTCTGTGGGCGAAGTCTGGCAGCAGAATTGGGCATGTTGGCAGAGTGTAGATATGCAGTAAAGCAGAGGACAAGCTGTTTGCAGAGGTTTTCAAACAGAGGTTAGATGGCCATCTGACAGCAAAGTGAATTCTGTGAACTCAAGCAGATCATGAGAGGGAGGGCAGGAAGGGTTGCCTCAGTGCCTAGTTCTTGTGGCCCTTTCTTACAATCCCAGGGAAATGCTGATTGCCACTTTGGTGTCAGGAGGCAATTTTTCTCCAGGCCAGTTTGGCCAGGGATCCTGGAGGTTTTTTGTCATCTTCTGGGCATGGAACAGTGGTCACTGTGGGTGTGGAGGGGGAGGTATTTCTGAATTTCCTGACTTCTGCAGGGGGTTGGACTAGATGACCCTGGAGGTCCCTTCCAACTCTGTCTAAGAGAAAGTCAGTAGCTAACTGATCTCAGCAGGGTAGGAAAAACCCCAATTGTGCCAATCAGGAGACACAAAGGAGACTATTTGAAAACAGCAGGAAGTCTCACTATGCTAACTAGTTGTCCCCTTTGCTGCCCCCTGCAGGATGTTCTTGTCATTTCCCTCATCTATGCACAATAGACCTTGCATATTCCAACAGTGCAGACTAGGGTGGGGCCAGCACAGTTCAGACTCCAATGTACTACAAGCAGGAAGAAAAAACTAAACTGTCTTGCAAGGAGATGACTTCACATGACAAAGGTTGTGAAGAAAGTAAAATACATTGGATGCATGCACAGGCACTAGTTAGAAAGAGGGTTGCCAACTAGCCTTTAGGAAAATATCCTATCCTTGGAATAGAGGTTTAATGTGTGAAAATGGGCAGCTGAAACTTTTTGAGGCATGGAGATAAATAGCATGACCTGGTAAATGACTTCCTGAATCTTAAATGAACAGGATATTTTCCTCCAATTTTTCTTTAGTTCCAGTGGGCAACCTTATTTAGATACACTAATCCCATTTTACAGCCGAAGAACCCCGAAGCACAACAATACACGAGTACTGCAACGTCAGCCAGTTTCTCCACCACACAGAATTCTTGAGCAGAGAAAAATAATGAAATGCCTCTGAGCACATGCAGAGTGCTTTTCTTTGCTACTGAACAACTGCAGCCTCTCTTCACTCAATTCACTTAAAAAGAAGATGAGTGGCTCATAGAGTGATGGTATGCCTCCCACACAAAGCTACTTGAAGCCCTGGCCAGCAAACTGTCACCAGCAAACTCTGTTCAATTCCATACAACAATTCGGTCTGCTCTGTAGCTGTTTTCCATCTCCTAACATTTCATAAAAACTGGTTATTTTCCACAGCTTCCATCTCTCTTGTTATAGAACCCCCCCCTCTTTTTTTTGCTTCTCTTCTCTCTCTCTGATGTAATTTCTGCCAAGACTTTGCAAGGAAAAATCCATAACATGGGAAGAAAAGGCCTCTAAGAATGTATAGAATGCCTTTCCTTTCTCTCAATGGCTGTAATCTTGTCTTTGCCCCCCCCCCCAGTCAGAAGAAACAGCCAGACACAGATGTTGGGTTAATCATGGGCCACTTGATTTAACTATTTACATGGTTTCAAATGCTTGTGGAATGGCCAAGGCCAGGTGTCACCCCAGACCCCTCCCTTGCCATACAGCAGGCGAGCCACCTTGCCCTCGGCAACTTTATTTGGCTCACATCTGGCCAGCACAGCAAGCGAGTTATCGCCCTAGAACTCCAAACCCCCAAGCCACACAACTTAAGAGGAGCTGTCCCAAAGACAGTCTGCATTTCCCACCCTGGGCTGCACAACCTGAGAGTTGATCTTGCAAGACCCCTGAGCCCCCCAAAATGGGGGTGCCAAATGGTGCTCACCCAAAACTGAATTTCATTGCCCCACACAATCCTGCCATCACAAAGGCCAAGCCTCTGCTTAGGCACTTTTGCCCACTGAGAGGCCCAAAGCCTTCCCCAGCCCTTGCCGTAAGTTCTCCAAAAAGATGTCAATCCCTGTGTCGGAAAGATGAATGCCATCATCCCTGTACAGGTCGACCCGGTCAGCTTGTATGGCTGGGTGAGCTAAAAATTGGTCCAACCCCCCTTCCATAGCCTTTTGGAGTTCCCTATTGGCCTTCTGGCAAGCCCTATTAATGCCCCGAGTGTCCCCCACCCCACCCCATACCAAGCAGGGAACAAAGGCGGACCAAACAATAAAGACCCCAGGCCACCTGCTCTGTATGAGCTGAAAGTCAACCTTGACCTGCAACACCAGGCCTTCCCTTTAATCAGGCCCAAGTCATTACCACCGAGGTGATGACTAAAATGTGAGGTGAGGGACCGCATCTCCCCTCAAACAACAATGGTAAGAGGCCTGGCCACTGTTAGCCCCAGTGCCCTTGCCACTCAACAATGGCCCACACGCCGAGCCCAAGTTGTGAGGCTATCGCTGCCTGCCTGGCACAGTGAGCTGCCCAGAACACAAAGCTGTGCTGGCAGATGAGAATTCTTCTCCCATGGCAGACCACAGCACCTAAAAAGAAAAAAGAAAAAACAGTGAAACATGGAACACACCTAGAAGGTGCAACATTGGGGCATACATAGGACCTAAAGGCTATGGAATGCCACCTTCCGAAATGTTGGATGTCCCCAGTGGGATTGTCCATGGCTGTCGGCATCAAGGTGGCACCAATCGTAAAGGAGTGGGTGCCAAACCTCACCCCTGACAGCCCCAGTTTATTGAGAGCACAGGTGGTAACTGCCCCAAACTGGTGCTTGGTTAAAGGACTGGAATCACAGTGCCTGAACAAGAGGCCGTCATCCGCCCCCCTAACTGCCTGGTATTTGAAGAGACACAGAGAAAAGAAAGGGGGAAAAGAAAGAAAACATTAAGGAAAAACCATCAACAATATGGGTGTATTCTATACTAAAATAAAAAACCAATTTATTAATCAATAGTCTGTTGCATATTATTTCTATTTCATGCTAATGCACAACCCAACAGTAACTGTTTATAAAGTTAGTATGTTTCCAGGCACTACTTCAGAACAATAATAGCTCTAGAACATGACGCAAATCATATGGATGGATATTACACCACACCGTGAGACGACATACAGAAAGTGTCCATAGACCTCCTGTGACAAAATGATGTCACTGATATAAGGCAGAAATTTCCTATGCAGCCATGTGGAGCAGGTGTACAGCTGGTCATGTGCAGCAGGTGTGTGGCCATACGTGTTTCCCAGGTAAGCCCGCGTTTCAATCTATCTTCCTCTCAGATCAAAGCAGCTGTGTGTATAACTTGGAACCAAATTTCACAGAATATATTCATAGAATTATTGCAGACCAGCCAGGGCCGGCCCACCCACTAGGCAAATTAGACTTTCGCCTAGGGTGGGCCCTGGATGTGGGTGCTGAACTGTGCCTCCCCCCGCCAAAGGCCCCCCCCACCAAAAGCCCACGTGCACCCATCGCTGCCCCCAGCTGCTGCCTCTTTCTCTCCCGAGTTCATGGTCGCCCTCATCGGAAGCTCCTCATCATATTGTAACCAGGCGGGGCCAGTGAAACTTGTATTGTATATAATATCCAGATACTGAATTAACAAAGCAGCTTGCCATGGCTGTGCCCATGAGATCACACCCATATAAATGAGGTAACCCGGTAGCCAGTTGGCCCAGGTCCTATCCACTTTCCTCTGCTTCATCTTCTCCTTACCACTATTCTCTAGGTCTTCCTTAGCCTTCTTTTCCAACTCACAGTAAAGAAGGGTAACAATATCAATGACGTCTCCCTAGTAAATCTTCTCCCTAGTGGCAGGCAACAGGTGGTTCCCCAATGGCAAGACCTGGTCACCAAAAGGGGTACACCAAGGGGAAGGGTAACAACTTCCACCCCAAGGTACCATTGATATGGGAGTGTGCTGTGCTGGGTGCAGAACCCCATGCTCCCTGCGACAAATTTTGTTAGGGAGGCCAACTCCATGACTGAACAGGCATTTGACTAGAAAGTGAAGTGACTGCCTGTGTGGAAGCTAGGGGCCCGGAGGCAGATGGCTGACCCAGGGCCCCCAGGGCCAAATCGACTCAGGGTATCATGCAGAATCAGACTTACCCCTCAGGCCCTGAGCACCAGCATCCGATGGCACCACCCCCGACACCACCCACTGGTCCTTTGAAGCTGACCATTGAGCAGCAGCCTTGCTGGAGACAGCAGACTCCAAACCAGCACCACTGTTCTCTGGCCAGTTGGCAGCCCTGGTCTCTATGATGCATAAACGAGTTAATACTTCAGCCTGAAAACATTTGCTGGATTAAAAAAAAATATCCTAGTCTCCCGCCCTCCTTCCCCTCTCCCCATCAGCCTGTCCATGATGACCTGCTGCACAACACCCCCATCTTCCTCATCTGAAGAGTATAGGGCAGGGGTGGGCCTTTTGGACGGAGCCCTGGGAGCAGGCTGCTTATCCTTGGATCCTCCCTTGTTTTTTTTAGGAGCCATCCCCAAGGGGAACAAGCACATTCCTAAAATAGCCACCACTGGCTGTTACAAAATGGCCACCCAACAACCAGACTCAGCCTGCGACTATCTGCCTGGGACCCACCAGACACTTGAAAAGATGGGACCCCACCCCAAAAGTCAGCCACAGGAGGGCCTGGACTCAGGGCACAGTCTTCTCACTTGGTCTATGGACCAACCGCAGCCCCTTCCCAAACACCACTGACTCAGTCAGTACTGGATACTGAGTGGGAGGATAGTTTTTGGGAGTGTGTGGGTGAGTTTTAAGTTGTTGCAGAGTTCTGGCTGTTTGAGAAAGTGTGATTTGTTTGACTGTAATTGGATTGCCTGGGTGTAATTTGAATAGCTGCTGGCCCCACCCTCTGCTGGGTGAGGCTTCTATTTAAGGCTGCACCTTGCCAGAGGCATGAGCCTACGGACTCTGTAAGAAGCCCAGGAAAGTCCAGAAAGCCAGGGGCCTAGTCTTGTGTTCCCCGTAAGGTAAGTAGACTTTCCACAAGGAGAGCCACATAAATATGAAAGTTTTAAAAGGGGGATTATATAATTACTTTTTAAAAAGCAATTATGAGGGTAGAATGCCAGCAGGGGGTTGGGGACTATCCAGTGTTTGGCACAGAGTGTCACATGTATGACTATCTGCCCACTGGGCAGAAGTCTTGGATGTGTACCCGGTGCAAGGAGCTCCTGGTTCTCAGGGAACGAATTTGCACCCTTGAGGCCAAGGTGGTTGACCTGGAGAGGTAGAGACAGTTAGGCACGTGGAGAAGACTCTTGGGGACTTGTTAGATATATCCCACTCTGAAAATGGCAGCCCTGCCACTGTCAGGGAGCACGAGGGTCCAGAGGAAACAGGACACCATGCTGAAGATAAGGGGAATGTGCCCTCAGAAGGTACCTATTCTTCAGCTGGTGAACGGGTATCCTTTTGCACCAAGGAACCATCCCTGGGCAGGGAGGGTGGGGGGCTCTTGGTAGTTGGTGATTCAATCCTTAGGCAGGTAGACAGCTGGGTGGCAAACCTGCATACTGACTGCATGGTGACTTGCCTGCCTGGTGCGAAGGTAGCAGACATTATGCCTGTTCTAGATATTTATTTATTTTTTAATTTAATTTGTATCCCGCCTTCTCTGCCTAGGCAGGCTCAGGGCCGCTTACAGGTGTGTGTGTGTGTATCTATCTATCTATCTATCTATCTATCTATCTATCTATCTATCTATCTATACACACACACACACACTCTAGGAAAAAGGCCTGTTGTGGAAATAAATACAACGTCCTCTAGAAAGAGACTCGGGGTGGGTGCCCCGGCCTTGGACACTCAGTGTCAATTTGCTGTGGTGACCTCAGCAGGGTATAATGACACTGAGTCCACCACTTTCTCCAGAGGAACTGATCTCTGCTACCTAAAGAACAGTTGTAATTTTGAGTGATCTCCAGCCCTCACCTGGAGATTGGCAACGATGGTTCCCCAGAAGGGAATAGTTGGTTTGGAGGGTGGAGTCTATGGCTTTGTACCTGTCCGATGTCCTTTTCAGCCACTTACCTTTCAAAGCATCTATGACATTCTGTGCATATACCCTCAAATAGCCCTCATGTGAGGAGCTTAGAGGCCAGGGCAGTCGCTGTGGTAACCCCTCTCTGGCCATTTCAGACCTGGGCTCCATCCATCATCAAGTTATTGTGCTAGTGCTTCAAATGTCCCCTGCCACCAGAAAAGATTCCCATGTGGACCTTTTGCCGGGGGGGTGGTGGTGGAGGTTCTGGCACCCTGGTCAGTATTGTACGTCTTTATCTTATTTTTTTTTAATTCGTAGATGCCTGTTTATCTGACCCACTGATAGTCTATAAACTAGCCCTATAAAATGCCTCACTATAAACTGGCAGAACTGAGTCTCAAGTTCAGTAAAATTTCTTAACCGATCAACCTTTTGTAATAAAGCCCTGAAGATATCAAAAGCAATTTCTTATTTAATTCATAAAGAAGAATATTCTCCCATTCTGCAAACTCCCAGGTGTGAACATCTCCTAGTACTATCCTACCATTCGTCTGTTCATTGTAGCATGAATCATATAAGTTGAAAGCCTTGGACACAGAATGCATTTATATTTTTCCACTTTTCAATCACTGGTCCTACTGTTAGGTGGTAACTTTCTAAAACCAATTTGTCTTGTTCCATGTTAATTAGTTACATCTGGTTCATTAAACCATTTCTGTATCTACGCCAGCCTATAGGCTTCTTAGTATATTAAAAAATCAGAAAACCCCACACTGTCTTCTACAATTCTAGGCCTTTTTTAATCGCACAAAAAGTTAAGGCATATTTTCTGTCACATAATCAGTATTGATTTAATCACACACACACACACACACACAAGAACCAACAAGGAACTCATTAGGAAGGGGAGATCCTTCGGTCTCTTCTTCCTCCCCTCCGCTCCCTTATCCATGTAGACATGCTGTTTGCCCAAATATAGCAAGCAAATTCCCGGCAATGCTTCCCATACCTCACCCATGTTCACCATAGCAGGAGGATGAAAATGGGGGTGGGGGTTACTTAATGAGGCAATATCACTTCCTTATGAAGACTCGGAAGTGATGCTGCTGTGCTGAGTGATGCTGTAGGAATTTCCTGAATCTTTGTGGCAAAGAGCATTTCTCTAGGCAGCGGCTCTCAACCTTCCTAATGCTGCGACCCTTTAATACAGTTCCTCATGTTGTGGTGACCCCCAACCATAAAATTATTTTCATTGCTATCATAAGACCATCGAAAATTTGTGTTTTCCGATGGTCTTAGGCGATCCCTGTGAAAGGGTCGTTCGACCCCCAAAGGGGTCGCGACCCACAGGCTGAGAACCACTGCTCTAGAGTGTTGCTCAATGTAGTGATGTCTTTTCCCCATGCCTGGCCCCCCAGCGTTTCTTGGTAGGTGCCAGGCATGTCACTGGCAACCAGATCCCAGCCATTACCACCTTCTCCTTCCCACTGCCACTCCCTTCTTGCTTTCTCTCTCAATTATCCACGTATTGTTCTCTCCTCTTCCTCTTGCCTGGCCCTTTCTGGGGTTTTTTAATGCAACTGTGAACAAGGGAGATGTCCACAGACATTATTTCTTTGACACTGTGATGTGTGTGCCTATCACTACTCTGTTTGAGGAGCTTTTTAAATTCCCTCCCTTCGCTCTGATTTGGGGAGCTTTTTAAACCCCTTCCCTGACTTTACTTTTAAGATATTTCTGCAAACTTAGGGGTTCCTTCAGGTTTGTAAAAACATAGTTTTGCAGAAACATCTCCCCCGCCGCCGCCTTTATGTTTGGGCCAGCCTTGCCTCTGGTACATCATCTTCAATCCCTGCACACTTCCAAAATGACTTGGATCATACACATTCTGTCTGGGTATCTGTAATACAAAAGATGGACCACAAAGCCACACCAAGCCATAAATAGAACTGCAAAGGCTTGTGCTCAAATATATTTGTACAAAGTTAGAATAAGAGCCATCATTAGGAAAATAATATATAACGGTTCTTATCCGTGAGTAAGCCTGTCAAGCTTAATATGGAAGGCTGTGGATATGATTGCTTTCCAGCTTAGCAGATCCACTGAGAAAGTCCTCCACTGACAGATACAGTTCAAATGTCAAGCTGATTGCCATAGCCTTCATGTCAATTTACATAAATTATCCATAATGCTCTCATAGTTTACCTCTAAAAATGATGTTTGCCAGTATTCGTAATCTAATTAAGGGAGAATACAGTAGTGTTTATAGTTGATTGCACCATTCTCAGATTTAGTCTCTCAATTCTTTATGACACTGACAGATGATAATTCTGGTATTTTCACATTTTTCTTTCCACTGCACATTCCGTGGATGTAGCCAAAGCAGAAACCAAATCCCTTCACCATCTTCAAAAGTGGGAGCAGGAAACAATTTCTCTTTACTTTCTTCACTTTCAACAGTTACTAAAATCCTTGGTGTCCCCTGACTGCATAAATTAATTATTTAGCTTCTTAGAAATTAGGTGAAATAATAACCCACAGAATGAAAGACTAAAGCTTTCACTCTCTTGATTTTTAACCTTAATTAGCATTAAAGAATTGGCTAATTCAGTGCTGTAATTTCCCTTCTTTAATGAGCGTGAGCAATGAAAGCCTGTTCCAAAGGTTTTCTATATAAGGATGATGAACTTGGAAAAAAATATTTAACTTTTTCAATTTTTCTTTTCTTTTCTTTCTTTCTTTCTGGGAAAGGTGGTCACTTAGGTAAGTAGGTCCCTGACCATATAGGCCTTTAAAGGTAAGAACCAGCACCTTGAACCAAATCCGGTATGCTATAGGCAGCCAGTGCAGTGCTTTTAGGCAGGCTGGATGTGCTCCCGCATGGGGAGACACAGCAACAGCCTCATTGCTGCATTCTGCACCAGCTGCAGCATCTGGATTTGGGACAAGGGCAGCCCCATGTAGAGAGCATTGCAGTTATCCAATCTCGAGGTGACCATTGCATGGATCACTGTTGCCAGGTCATTGCATTCAAGGAAGGGAACCAGCTGGTAAACAGTGCTGGGGAGGAGCCAGTGGTGCATGTTGGCACCAATGATGTGAGGAAATGCAGTCGTGAGGTCCTGGAGGAAAAATTTAGTCTGCTAGGCAGGAAACTCAAGGCCAGGACCTCCAAGGTAGCCTTCTCAGAAGTGCTACCTGTTCCATGTGCTGGGCCAGAGAGACAGGCACAAATCAGGAGTCTCAATGCGTGGATGAGACGATGGTGTAGGGAGGAAGGGTTCAAGTTCGTTAGGCACTGGGATGCTGTTTGGAACAAGAGGGAGCTGTACAAGAGCAACGGTCTCCATTTGTCCCGAGAAGGAACCAGGCTGCTGGCGCTTAAAATAAAACAAGGTGGCAGAGCAGTTTTCAAACTGAATATTGGGGGAAAGCCAACAGGAGATGAAAAGTCTCTGGTTTGGGATGGCTCATCATCTCAAAGAGATGAAGGGGTACTTGTTACTTTTCTACAGGGAAATGGATTAGAATTGTCCACTGAGACTGTGACAAACAATATGGACTGCCTGGCAAGGTCTCGAGGCAGCAGGAGGAAGTTGCGGACCTAACATGCCTGGGAAATTATAGATGTTTATATACAAATGCTCGAAGTGTCCAAGATAAAATCAGGGAGTTGGAATGCTTGGTGTTGAGTGGGAAATAGACATTGTGGATATTTCAGAAACTTGGTGGGATGAGGAAAATCAGTGGGATACAGTGATTCCTGGTTATAAATTATATCGGAAGGATGGGGGGGAAGGGTTAGAAGTGGGGCGGATCTGTATGTCAGAGAGGGTGTACAGTCCAGTAAGACTGAGAAGGTAAGAGAATTGGATTTGCTTCTGGAAATGCTATGGATCGAAATAGTGGGTCCAAAAGAAAGCTTACCTCTGGGAGTTTGTTATCGCCCACCAAATGAAAAGATAGAGAAGGATTATAAAATGATGAATGAAGTAAGATAGCAGCTAGACAAAACAACTGTTTCATAACAGGTGATTTTAACTACTCACACATTGGGTTATCGTCGGAAGGGCCGGATCGGGGACAGGCGCGCAATGCTTCCCAGATGTTGCGGTGGGATCGCGCACGTTTGCTCTGCCCCCGATCCGTCCCTCTCCCGGCCCAAATCCTCTCATGTGACTGGGGCCTTTGTGCAATTCTGGTCACCACACCTCAGAAAGGGTATTATAGCATTGGAAAAAGGGAATTGGAATGATAAAAGGGTTGGAACACTTTCTCTATGAAGAAAGGTTAAAGCGCTTGGGGCTCTTTAGCTTGGAGAAACGATGACTGAGGGGTGACATGTTTGAGGTTTACAAGATTATGCATGGGATAGAGCAGGTAGAGAAAGAAGTACTTTTCTCCCTTTCTCACTATACAGGGACTCATGGGCACTCAATGAAATTGCTGATCAGTTGGGTTAGAACGGATAAAAGGAAGTACTTCATCATCCATGGAATTCACTGCCACAGAAGGTGGTGGTGGCTACAAGCATGGACGGCTTCAAGAGGGAATTGGATAAACATATGGAACAGAGGACCATCAGTGGCTATTAACCACAAGGTATAGATAGAAAGTCTCGGTCTGGGGCAAATGATGCTCTGTATTCTTGGTGTGTGTGTGTGTGTATGGGGGTCAACAGTGGGAGGGCTTCTACTGTCCTGGCCCCACTGATGGACCTCCTGATGGCACTTGGTATTTTTGGCCACTGTGTGACAGAGTGTTGGACTGGATGAGCCATTGGCCTGATTCAACATTGGCTTCTCTTATGTTCTCATTGAAAACATTCATTTACTTCTCCATACCCTGGTTTAGGATTGCTCTCATAGTTTCACAGATAGACAAACAAATATCATTATCTCAATGTGGCTCCATATGTGGATACTTAAATCCAGAGACTGCAGCCATGAACAAGTAAGACAGACTTTCTACAAACCTAATACAACCCCAGAAAAAGCTGAAATCTTTAAAAGGGGGGAAATCTCCCCCCCAATACTAGAAGCAGTGGTTGCTTGTAGCTTTATGAAATGAATGTCTTTGTCAGTGGCCACTCTGGCCATTGCTAGGCAATTCAATAGTATTGCCAGCCTTCAAGCCTTGGTTTCTGTCAGAAAAGAGAGTGGGGACAGGGCCCTTTCCAGGGCTGTTTTGGCCTTTGAAGGAGAACTCATTGGAGCTAGGCCTGGCAGCAACCTTGGGGTGACTTGCTACCACATGATTTTATATTTATTTAGAATATTTCTATGCTTCCTCTTCAGAGTTCTGCTTGAGGCAGCTTACAATTAAAAACCGTAACATTAAAGCAGTAGCTATTAAAACTCAAAAACTACTTGACATAAAAGCTATTCATAAAATAGAAACAAACCATTTGAAAAGCTGATAAAACCCCTAATTAAATGCTTGGGTACAAGTGTGTGTTTTTAGCCTGATGCCTAAAAGAAAGTAAAGTAGGCATCGGATGAACCTCAAGGGAGAGGAAGTTCCAGAGATGAGGTTCCACCACAGGAAATGCCCTGTCTCTGGTAATCACCTGCCTCATTTATGAAGGCAAGGGCACAGAACAGGGCTTGAGAGGCAGATCTCACTGTCAGGCTAGATAGCAAGGGAGGAGGTGGTCTTTCCTGTATCCTGGCCCTGAGCCATTCCATGCTTTAATGGTAAGAACCAGCACTTTTGTCATGCCCTCTTAGTACAGACCTTCTGGCATATTTGTAACATATACCCACTTCTGGAGGGCCTTTGAACAGTTCCAGAGGGTGGCCGTGTTGGTCTGCAGTAGAGCAGCTAAATTTGAGTCCAGCAGCACCTTAGAGACCCACAAGATTTGTGTGTGTGTGTGTGTGTGAGAGAGAGAGAGAGAGAGCTTTCGATACTCAAAGCTCTCTTCATAAGATACTTGCTTCCTCTAGTTTGTGCTAGATTTAGGTGATGTGTTTGAGGCTTGTATAGGTTTTGAAGTAGATTTTATTGTATTTTATTTATTTTTAAATTTGTAAGCTATTCTGAGCATGTCTTTCAGGGATTGGTGGGATATAAATTATCAAAATGGACAGAAATATATGAACAGTTAGATTAGAGTCCAGTAGAGACCAACAAGAGTTTCAGGGTATGAACTTTCGAGAGTGTGAAGGGATCTTTGACTCTTAAAAACTTATACCTTACATTTTTTGTTGGTCCCTAAGGTACCACTGGACTCAGATCTAACTGCTCTGTTGCAATTCAACACAGCTACCCTCTGAAACTATAAATGAGAATTCCAGTGCTTTAGCACTACCTCAGCAAAGGAGGGTGTTTCAGAGGAGCTGACACCCTGAAACAAGGATTGGCAAGAGGAGTTTAGAAGACCTGTTCTACTTTAAATTTCCCAGGACAATGAGTTGTGTATCATATGCTCAGGGGTTTCCCCCCCCCCCCTTTTTTTGGAAAAAGAGGTGCCAGAACTCTCAAGAGGGAAATAAAGTTTTCAGTGTGTATACCAAAAACTCATGAATTTTTCAACATTTTAAAAAGAATTTTGTCAAAGCAGTTCTGTAACTCCATCCCGGCACATTCCCTTGGAAAAAAGGCCCTGCATATGCCACTGGTGATTGCAAACAATTATGCAAAAGAAATGACCCGAATAGATTCCAGAGAAGAAATGGATCCTACTATTTTCAAGAAGGGTTTTGATGTTCTGCAGTATGGGTGTGAAATCCTTAGATTTTTCACCGTATTGAGTTAGTGAACTGAGAAGTGAACTGTGAATGATCCAGATATGCCAGTACAGGCTATGCATTGGAGCAACTATCTGAGCTCTATCTGAATAATCCAAGTGATCTATCACAAAAGCCTATCACCAGATCTGTGGATGAAAGTCCTGATTTCCACCCCTGAGCTTTCTGCATGGGATTTGGTGCTCACCACCCAAACTAATTAAGCACAATTATCTAATTTGTTTATTATGTTAATGATCTGAATTAATTTATAGCAATTTAGCACATATTATTAAAGATTTATTATGTTTTCTACCAAATGACTTAAGAGCTATAAATCCCATGGTTAAATGTAATTAGTGGAGACATATTTATCGACGGGGATAATTACATCTGATAAAAGTTCTTCAGTTAGGCTTAATTAAAACAGATTATTCCCCCATAAATGAAAAGTAAATATGGTAATTACTGGGTTGATTTTCATTGCAACAACAACAAAAAATTGAGTATCTCAGCATTTTAATTTTCTAAAAGGGGTGGCAAAGTAAAGTATATAACTGATTACTTCCCAATAAACGATGATTAATAATCCCTGAGAAAGAAGCCTTTTACTGGAGTAAACATTTTGCTACTTAATGACTAAAGGGCAGACAGTGCTCAGGAAAAATATCAACCATTAGTTTGCTTTTTTTAAAAAAACAACAACAGTGGACTCTTGCTGTTTTGAAACATAATGAAAAATGTGTCAAGTAAATTATGTGTTCTTCCAATAATACTAACTAAATGTAGTGGCACAGAGGAGGGGAGAAAAAGTTCTGAAGCACACTCACTCCAAATAACCATCGCTGATGATAAAATTGGCTAGTCTCTATGAGACAGGAAATAAATTTACCACTCTGCCCCCACCCTGCAGATGCAGGAGGAATATATTTAATGCCCACTGGTGCTCATGGAAACAGTAAACCACAAATCTGTGCTTTCATCACTTATTTATTCCCTTTTTACAGAGTACTTTAGCCCCAGCCCTGCACTTCGTAAATCATTTTGAAATTTTTTTTTTAGACAAGCAATATCGTAAACTAATGGATTCAGATGGAACCATGCATTAAAGTCTACTGCTGGGGGCAGGCATCTCTTGGGCAGGGGTCATTTCATAGAAAAAGAGGTGCAGGCGCTCATTAGCATAACTAATTAGCATATCTTATTTGCATATGCCACACCCACTGACATCACTGGAAGTGTGTCAGAAGGCAACACCCACTGCTCAGGCTCCACTGAACTGTTTTGGATTGCTAGCTATTGGGGGGTGGGGGGAACGTGCAGATCTGTCCTCACAGAGGAGGGAGAGCTTGTACCTGAATAAAACTTGGTCTTAAAGGTGCCACTGGACTGTTTTGGACTGGGGGGGGCTCTGCAACTTACCTGGCTGCTTCTTGCTCTGACTGAGGACTGCTGGGAGCAGGGGGTGGGGCTTGTTGCATGTGCCCGCCCCCTGGGCTCTTTACTGCCGGAGCTCCACTCCTGTGCGCTCCTGCAGGAAATGAGCCCTGCTCTTGGGGTACCTTTCATTTTCAGACACCTCCATTCTGGGGCTATTTCAAGAGCATCCATGTAACAATTTCCTTCCTTCCTTCCTTCCTTCCTTCCTTCCTTCCTTCCTTCCTTCCTTCCTTCCTTCCTTCCTTCCTTCCT
>NW_015168049.1:733749-744988 GCF_001447785.1 Gekko japonicus
CTCCCTCCCTCCCTCCCTCCCTCCCTTCCTTTGAAATCCCACGAGAAAGACTGTTACAGATTTTCCAGTTTGCCCTCTTTACAAAGATTACACAAACAAGATGAACTCTAATTTCACAAGAAGCCATCCGCTATTAACCTTAGGTACACTGAAACGGGAAGAGGATTGGGGTTATTAAGCTCTCTTCCTTTGTGGCAATTTTTCCAGGGCTCTTATGAAAGGCAAGCAAAGTGTTCACATCCATGATGCCATCCGGGGGCCAAATCTTGTTGGACACATGGCATGTTTCCTAAATGTCATACTTACAGTGTGATGTCACTGTATTTAGAATAGGACCCCAGATTTGCTGGCATCCAATTTCCAGGAGGAATTTTTTTAAGGAGCCCAAGCAACAGCTGATCGGGGAAACAAGCATCAGACTGGGTTGTGAAAAGTCTGCATAACGGTGGGGTTGGGGGTAGATAATAATAATTATTGTGTGGCATCGTGTGTAGTATAGCCAGGAGATCCTTAGATTGTCTGGCAGCCTTTAAGTTCTAGCTTTTTAGCGATATGTACCACTAGTATGGTGAGCTAGACTTTTTTTGGGGGGGGGTGAGAGAGCTTTGACGGGCCAGAGGTCACCCAAAAGGCTTCATGTGAAGGAGGAGAGGGGAACCAAACCCGGTTCTCCAGATTAGAGTCCACTGCACCACACTGGCTAGAGGGAGGTCACTGCAGATATATAACTGCTCAGGAAGTTCACCAGTCAGTAGAGCTACACAGATCTTGCCACTGAAGAGGCCTGTGATGCTAGGTCTTTTCCTAAAATACTTCTCCCAATAATTTTGCTAGATCACTGGTTTGGAAAGGATTGGATTCTGTATCAACAGTGGCTCCTTCTCCTTTTTCTGTTCTCTGGTGCTGCATCTGTTAATTTCAGAGGCAAATGTTTTATTTGAATATCCTGGCAGTACTGCAGACTTGGATCTAGAATTTTTAAGAGAAATCTTCTTAATTCCTCTTTACCCAGTTTCTCTCTGAAATCCAACAATCCATTTCATTTCCTCTTTTTAGGAGTTTTGAGTCTGTTTCAAATACATTTTTCTTTGATCAAAACAGAAATTTGAATAGAGGAGGGACAGGAAGGGGAGATTCCGCAAAATATCAGAATTTAACTCTGTAGATGCTCAGGGGCAGGCAATGTCTGCCCAGAACTTCCTGCACTCCTGCTAGAGCACCCCCTTGTGTTATGTAACACTGAACAACTGCAAGGGCTGAAGTCACGAAAAGGTACTTTGATTTCTCTACAAAGAGAAACCCTTCTTTGAACAAAGAGAATAAGGAAATCATTGGCAATATCTAAAAAAAGTGAATTTCAGAAAAAATAAATTCCTCTCCCGATAAAAACACAGCTTGGAACAGTAGGGAGAATGCAGGCAAGTATTATTGGGCTGGGTTGCACAGATTAACATTTTGCTTGTATCCAGTGGGTGGTGGCGATAGAGGAAGAGGACAATCCCAAGCAGAGTTAGATTCTTCAAAGCCCATTGGATTTAGTGGATTTAGGAGGGTGTTGTTGGGAGTGAAGGTGCTGGTCCCTGTCTCAGACCTCTAGAAGCAAGTGGCAAGAGAGACTAGGCACACTAACCTTTCCTTCCTGTGTTTACTCTTCTGCCACTGTCTCCTTTGAAATGTAGATTGTAGATTGTGTTCTCAGGGACAATTTCCTTTCTTCCATTCACTCTCTCAGACAAGGCTCCCTCATCTCTCTGCACACACCAAAAGGGATGATAATGACATGCTGTCCTCTCTTGGCATCATGAGGCAGATGGCCCTCTCGCCATCTGCTTCCATCCTTAGCTAGTAAGTTAGTACTCTGTCCTATTTCTACTCTTTCCTGTCCAAAAGTGTATTTCTCAAATAAAGAGAGAAGTATTTCTCTGTTAATGTGGCTCTGTGTAGCTTTGTTAGCTGAATAACCTGGTAAGTGACGCCACTGCATTTGTAGCTTTTTTAAAGCACTCTGCTAACTAGTGGGAACTGGACTAACCATACTAGTTAACCCCAACAGGTGTAACCAGAGGTCATTTCGGGGGGGAACGCGGGGGAACACAGTTCCCCTGGGTGAGGTACGGGGGCGGGGCACATGACGAAGCCTCGCCCCCTGCTTCCGGTCGCCCCGCTTCCAGCCCTCATTCAGCCAGGAGGAGGCAGGAGAAGAGGGAAGGTAAGTTGCTTCCTCCCTGCCTCTCCCCACCCCTGCCTGCCTGGGGCCAGGGAGGGCCTTCGCGGGGCTTCCTTGCACTCCCGCTGGCCTTGCAGGTCCACCGCCGGACCCCTCATGGGGCTCGGCAGTGGAGCTGCAAGGCTGGCACCGGCGGCCGGGACCATTGGGAGCGGTGATGTCAGGGGGTGTGGCCTTATGACACACTTCCGGTGATGTCAGGGGGTGTGGCATACGCTAATGAGTTATGCTAATGAGTTCCCCTAGCTCTTTTTCTACGAAATGACCCCTGGGTGTAACTCTATTTAAGACTGCAACTGGAACATGCTAAAATAGCTCCCCTTGGAGGTCAGTGCCTGCAGCTTGTTTAAGTGTGGACATAATGCAGTGAATAACAGGAAAACTACAGTAAAGTAGATGGGAAAATACCACAAATTCATGTGTGACCCCACTGATTAAATTCCACAGTGCTACGTGCAAGTCATAGACACTACAAGAAAATCCTATGCTGGTGTATCCTAGACGATCTAATTTGGGGGTTTTGGGACATCAAGTTGCAGCTGACTTCTGGTGACCCCATAGGGTTTTCAGGGGAAGAGACATTCAGAAGTGGTTTGCCATTGCCAGCCTCCATTTCATGACCCTGGTACTCCTTGGAGGAATCCCATCCAAATACTAGCCAGGGCCAACCCTGCTTAGCTTCCAAGATCTGACGAGATCAGGCTCGCCTGGGCTATCCAAATACTCAGTATTTAACACATAAGAGTAAGAAAATGTACACATGCCTGCAAGATACATTGGCCTCCCCTGCAATCTGCAAACCAATATTTATTCATGGATTTTACTTTGGCTTGGTGAGACACATTCCTCATTCTATCCTTGTGCCCACTAGTCAAAGACCTCTTTGCAAGATATTTATTCATCATTTCAAAGGATTAAATCCAGCTATCTCCAAGCCCAGTTCTGAAGCCAAGTATTGCTAATCTCTTCTCTTCGTTTTGGAGAAAAGAAGCAAAAATGGGGGGGACCCCATTTCTTATTCTGTGCTCTGCTTAATCTTCACTTCCACATCGATATTTCCTGTTATTAATGTTTTGCAGCTTCCAAATTGGAGGCAGCCTTTGTCTCACCCAGAAGATATCAAGGATAGCTTTTTCCCCTACAGTTTTCATAGCAAGTGCCTGCTGAAAATGAGATCGGGGTCTGAATCCTAAACAAACCATCTCCATAATTGCCCTGAAGGAAGACAAGAACAAATATTCTATCCACCACTTGGTCTCCTCAGCTCTCTCTCCCCAGACCTAAACAGATCAACTCTATCCCGATATTCCTCCAGCTGAGTTCAAGGTTTTGTGAGTCTTGTAACACTCTCCTATAAAATATGCATGATGTCATTCATTTATTAATTGTACATTCAACCTCATTTGCCAGGCTTTTTGTCAGGTTCTTTTCTAGGCATTTGTTTACCTTTTGTCTCCTCAATACCTTGCCAGATGGTTTAAGATTTCATCTTCAAGATTACTTGGCGTTCACCTCCAAGATGGCAACAAACAAACAAAAACGCCTTCTCCTCCCCCACCCTCCCCCAAACGTCCTGGAGCTGCCCTAATTGTAAACCATGTTACAAAACCCACCTCTATCACTTCAATTGGTTTCACAAGTCATGGTGACGAAAGGAACATTCTGTGGACACATGCTTGCCAACCTCCAGGTGTCACCTGGAGATCTCCTGGGATTACAACTGATCTCCAGGTGACAGAGATCAGTTCCCCTGGAGAAAAGGGCTGGTTTGGAGGGTGGACTCTTTGGCATTATACCCCATTGGTCCCTCCACCAATGTTCTAACCCCCTAACCATTTCGGTCACCCTTCTCTACTTTTTCCAGCTCTGCAATGTTCTTTTAGAGACAGGTTGACCAGAACCATACACAGTATTCCAAATGGGGCTGCACCATAGATCTATACAGGGGCAGTATAATATTGGCCATTTTATTTTCAATCCCTTTCCTAATAATCCCTAACACAGAGTTTGCCTTTTTCACTGCTGCAGCACACTTTCATTGAGCTATCCACTACAGCCTCAAAATCTTTTCCCCTCTCACTCTCAGCAAGTTCAGACCCCATTAGCCTAAACTTTAAATTGGGATTTTTTGTGCCAATATGGATAAGCTTACACTTACCAACATTCAACTTCATTTGCCCCACCCACTGTCGCCCACTCACCCACTATGTGGAGGTCCTCTTGGAACTCTTCCCAGTCCACCTTGGTTTTCACCATCCAGGCGTGGCGGAGCCTGAGGGACGAAGCTGGAGCCACGCTGCAGTCGGCACGACGAATGGCCCGTCGACTCCAGAAGACCACCAAGAAGTCTGAAGGAAAAGAGTGGATGGAGAGGCCGAGCTGAAGCCGGGAGCCGAGCTGAGACAAGCTGAGGAAATACCAACTGAATCCCACTTGGTGCTTGTAGGCAATCCCGCCCCAATGATGTATGTGCCCATAGTTAGGGATAATAAACCATGTAAGCCGCTCAGAGACCCCGTGGGAGGGGTTCGAGCGGGATATAAGCTGAATGTATTATTTATTATTATTATTATTTATTATTGATTATCCTGAATAATTTGGCATCTTCTGCAAACTTGGCCACTACACTACTCCCTACTGACCTCTGCTGCTTCCGCCAAAGAACCACCTGAGCAAAAGACTCAAGTTGCCTCATGACAGATCTGTCCATCGTTGTTGCAGTCATGGGCTATTTAGGGGTGGGGCCTGGGGAGGGTGGGGCCTGGGGAGGAGAGGGACCTCTGTGGGGTAGAATGCCACAGAATCCACCTTCCAAAGCATCCTTTTTCTCCAGGCAAAGTGATCTCTGTTGCCTGGAGATCACTTGCAACCCCAGGAGATCTCCAGTGACCACTTGGAGTCTGGCACCCCTATCATGGGGTCATCAGGTAGGGGAGGAACTGGGTAAGACCCTGCTAGTTAGTCAGCTGAACAGTATCTTGCTGAATATGTTCTCTCTGCACCCGGGTCTGTATGGCCTGGGTTTGACCTGGGGCATGAGTCAAAGGGCTTAGCTGTCAGGTCTGGCCGGGAGCTGAGCAGAAGCCAGGAGAGAGAGCAGACCTTCTTGACTATGGAAGTCTTCCCTCCCTCCCTTGTTTTTCTTTTTTCTTTTTGTGTATTGTTAGCTGCCCTGGGTTCCCCTTGAGGAGCCAAAGTGGGAATATGCTAAACAAATGAATCAGTAAAGCAGGTAGATCACAAGGAGACAACTAAGTGTGGGCACACCCAGCTGACTCGCTCTAATAAGGTGTATTACCCTTGAATAACTTTGCTTCCCTCGAATTAAAGACAAGGAAAACACCATTGTTTGCTCACTTTTAGTCATAGGAGAGAAATCAAAAGCTGAGAAGAAAGCACCAGAGGGGAAAGGGTAGTTAAATTTCCACGATTTTAAAGAAAAGCTTAGTTACTCAGTATGTGCTATTCTTTTTTTTTCCCCCAGCAGAGCTAAAAAGTAATATTGATAATGTAAGGTTAGACTGTAAAAAATTGAACCAGCAGAATTCTCAGGAGGACGGCAAAGATATAATGGTGGACGGTGGTTGCTAGGAGCAGTCTAAAGCTTACTTTTCTTGGAGAGGAAAGCCAGCAGAAAATTGTGATTAGATTTTTTTCCCCCCACTCAAGGTTAGCAAAAAATCTAACGGAGGCATGCTTCACAGCAAAACGGTGATTTGTCCATGTAGGGCTGGCTCTTCTGCCGAGATAGAAAAGGCAAGTGCAAAACAGAAGAATTTTGCTGTGATTGGGGAGACCTCCCAAGTCAGTTTGAGGCCTCAGGTAAGAATCCTCTCAAAGAAACTCATCAATTCAACCTAAGTTTTGCCTTCTTTTGGGGGGCCTTGTAATAAAGTCATCACAATATTACAATTTTGTGTGTGTGGTAAAGCATTCTTCAGAATGTGCCCATACCCAGGTGGTGCTCAATGGACTTGACCAAAAGCTGAAGAATTTCCCTTTGTGGATGGAGATCATATTATACCTCCTCCCAGGGAAGTGGGAACCAGGGGTGGGGTGTGTGACAAGGTGGGAAAAGACTTATCCAGGTAAGCTGAGTGTGTCATAAGTGCTCTAGGCAGGAAAAAAAAGAAAACAAAGTAAATTTAGTTTAACAAGAGAAAACTGGTAGCAACCAGTCTTGGGAATGAAAACTGATGACTACTAAAAAAGCTATTAAGCCAGAGGCCATGCAGTAATAAACTAATGAATTTCTCATTCCTTGCAATTAGCTGATCATAAGCTGGAGCATCTTCCCATGGCTCCGGTGCTGGCATATCCTTCTGTATTGTTATACCCTCATCTTGTAGCAGCTTCTTGAGAGCCTGCAGGGTCCCCAAGGCAAGCTCAAATGTGGAGCTAGGACTGCCTGGTCAATCAAGAGATAATAGATATCGGGTGGCAGGCACTCAGATCTTGTTTGCACAGGAGAGAGGGAGAGAACTCAACTCATAAACAGCAAAGTAGGCCTACTGAGAGCTCGGATCTCATCCCTTATCAGATGGTTCCAGATATTGGCACAGAGGCTTGCATACTGGTATGGCTGAGTAGCCTCCAAATGAACCTTCTGCTTTCTATTGGGTAGGCTTGTTGCAAACTTTCAACACACACACCAGGAAGGAGGAGGAGGAGGAGGAGATTGGATTTATACCCAGTCCGTCACTCAGAGTGGTTTACAATCTCCTTCCCTTCCTCTCCTCATAACAGACACCCTGTGAGGTAGGTAGGGCTGAGAGAGCTCTGAGAGAACTGTGACTGACCCAAGGTCACCCAGCTGGCTGCATGGGGAGGAGCGGGGAATCAAACCCAGTTCTCCAGATTAGAGTCCACCGCTCTTAACTGCTACACCAAACTCAACTTGCTCAGCTCCCTTAATTACACATGAGACATGCTTCTGATCAGATTGCCTCAGTGGTTGTTATCAAAGTTCATCTTGCACAGCTGTGCACCTGTGCAGGCCCTGCTTGTTGTACCATGCCCGATAGTTGCATCTTGTGGCTGCCTTTGTCAGTCTGAGATCTAAATTTTCTCAATTGATGACTGAAGCACATATCCCCTTGAGTCATGGCTGGGTCATTAAAATGACATAATTATATTGTAGAGCAGGGAACTGGTTGTAATTGATTCCTTCTTTGCTCTTGTGTAATTACTAGATGCGTCGTTTAAATGACCAAAATCAGCTAGCTTGCCTTGTCTGCCTTTTATGCCCATGCTGTTAGGAACATCTACTTGAGAACAATTGCAAGATCAGCTGGATCCATGGGCAGACACTTATGGTACATAGAGGCACTAGTAGAAAATCTCCATTCAGCTCCAAAACCCCTTTTCTTCTTCTTCTAGCCATGTGCATTTTAAATTGGAGGCAGTGACAAATTGTGATAGGTGGTTGCTCTGAAAAGCCCTGTAATGGCCTGAGAAACAGCATACTCTTGCAAATGGGCACATCTAATTCATTCAGAATTCATCTATTCTTTCTGAATAGCTTGCAAGTCAGCTTCCTGCTTATGACTGGTGAGCAGGACATGCACCAAACAGGTGAGTGCTTGAGCATGCCTAGTTCTGGGAGCTTACAGAGGTGTGAGGGGTTGGCTGGTGGTGCCCCATTCCCACTGCCAGGTCACACAGACTCTCCGTCTTACCAGGTGCAACAGGGATTTTGAAGCAATAGAGCCGTAGATTCTGGCTCCTTATGTGGGTCAGAGTCAGGATCCAGGTCCTCTGCTGATCAGCTGGCCAGCATGGGGACTTACCAGGAACAAGAGGGAGACTCAGGCTATGTCACTGGCAACATGGCTATGCCACTTCTGGCATGTAGTGGAAGTGACATCATCACATCAGCATCCAGCAATGCTCTGGTATCTGAGCAAAAACTCTATGGTAGAATTGCCATAGAGTTTTTGTCCAAATACCAGAGCATCGCTGTGATGTTGCAATGTGATGACATCACTTCCACTACATGCCGGAAGTGATGTTGCCGGCGATGAAGTCTGGACCTCCCTCCCACTCCTAGTATCCCCCCACCCCGGTTGCCAGGAAGGACCATGCAACCCTACACAATATACAAGATAAACAAAGATAGTTTCTCCCATCCCTTTGGTCACAGGGGGCTTTCTACAGCAACAATGCTACCCAGCAACTCCAACTCACCAGTGAAACCCACTTGCTACTGTTTCTTCCTCCTCTTTTATGGCCTGCTTAGGTTTTGCAAAGTTGGGTTCTAGTGCTTGCACCTGGCACTCCCTTATTAGGAAGGCTGAAGTCTAGGCAGAACTGATCCGGCAACCACTTGGATAGAACCTAGCTGCCAATATGCTCTAAGCCAAGATAAGGTTACCATTTCAACACCCTTCACTAATCCTCCTGAACGGGGTTCTTCTGCGATGGCACTACAGTATCAGGGGATGGGGAAGGTGGTGCTCATTTGCTAGAAGGACCCCCCCCCCCAAAAAAGCAAAAAAGCACATCTTTTCAGTTTTGCAAAGCCCACCCAATTAGACTAACAAACAGCCCAACCCTAACCCCATTTCCTCAGGAATACGTCCCATTGATTTCCATGCGCCTCACTTCCGAGGAGATGTGCTTAGGATTGCAGCATTCGGGTCATTAAATTAAAGCAAGCTGGAAATAATTTCAGGACCATAATTTGATACTGAAAACCCAGACTTCAGCACCAAGGAGGCATAATGAGATCTTCTGCTGAGAAACGCTCTCTTCCAGAAAGGGGGAAAGGGGGGGGGACCCAAATAGCGAGATGGGATGAGAAGAAGCAGCAAAGAGCAGGAGTGGAATGCAGAACAGGAGGCGCTCCCGGTGATTTACTGCGGGCTGTTAGAAGAAAGTGACTGGCCAATTCATAAATTCACAGCGAGCCTGTTTTTTGTATTATCGTCTCTATTATCTTCAGTCTTTAGGATTGATAACACACTACACAAGTAATCGCAAGGCCCTTCAGTCTCTGTCACCTCACTCACAGACAGCTTCTCCTTCTTTCTTTACGGCACTGCTTCCACGCTGTCCCCCCCCTGACACACTGATTGTCTGCGTGGCCCTCTCCTGATTTGGAGGCACCTCACTATGAAACAAGGGTTGCCAGGGCTGTACTACCCCACGAGGCTATAGATTTAAGAAATACATCACATGACATGGGTTCCCCTGCAGCACCTTTGTGCTCCCCCCTTTTCAGTAAAGTTGCTAGCCTTCATGGTTGATGATACAATTCTGCAAAAGAGAAAGATTTTATTAAAAGACTTTATTGATATCTTGCCGATCTCCCCAGTGGGGACCCAAAGAGGCTCACATCATTCTCCTCTCCTCCATTTTATCCTCAGAATAATCCTGTGAGGGAGGTTAGGCTGAGGGGGTGTGACTGGCCCAAGGGCACCCAGCAAGCTTCCAGGGCAGAGTGAGGATTTGAACCTGGGTCTCACAGAGCTTAGTCCGAAACTTTAACCACCACACCATGCTGGCTCTCAGCAGCCCAGATCGAAAAATAGTTGTGTGCAGTATGGTAAGAACATAAGAAGAATCCTGCTGGGCCGGATTTAGGATTGCCAACTCGGGACTGGGAAATTCCTGAAGATTCGTGGGTGGAGTCTGGGTATAATGCCATAGAATCTACCCATCAGAGAAGCAACAGCCTAAGAGTCTACTTAATGTAAACACTGGTGAAAGAGTCGTTTAGTCCACTTGTACCCTAGGGGGAGCTGGGGTGCATTCTCTAGTGCTCAGGGTTTATTGAACATTTTCCCTTGCAGTTCAGCCTGCCTTATATATATAAAGGTAAAGGTTCCCTTGCTCGAAAGCCAGTCGAGTCCGACTCTAGGGTTGCGGTGCTCATCTCCGTTTCAAAGCCGAAGAGCCAGTGTTGTAAGAATTTTGGATGTGTGGGTGTGTGTTTAACCCTGTCACCCACACTCCCCCCTCCTTCCCTCAGTTCGTGTGTCTCCTGTGTTGCCCCTTACCATAGGCAGAAGTGCAAGCTTGGAATTCACTAGTCTCTTCTTAAAATAAAACTTATCTTTATTATAGCAAAACATTAATAGTTCCTAAACATACACACAGAAAAATAAACATGCAAAACAAAGTTTTTTCCACCCCATGCATGCGCGTCGAGAGGCACTCTCTAACTGAATCCTTTTCGGATTCAGCTGAAGTCTGTGGGCTCTGGACCAGTATTTTAAACCCAACATCAAAGGAGGAGTTCTTTTTGATGATCATATCAGGTGTTGATTAGCATGGAAGTGGAAATTGCCTATCTGAAAATTTGCTTCCTAAAAGATGAGGTTGTATTACAGGAAATATTGTTTCCTTGGTCTCACACAATAAAAGTCCAAAGGGATCAATACAGTGTCATCCAGGTGTCCCCCAATCAGGGAAATAAACTGTGCTTTGATGTTTAGAGAGATGAAAAGCGGGGTATGTGTGTGAACTCTCTGTCTCTCAGGAAGCTAGTGTTATCTTGCCAGGTGTCCAAATGGCCACACATCTTTATTGGGGTTCTGCCACTTCCCAAGCCAGCTGCTTATTGTAAAGTCTCACACACCCCTGGGCCTGGGAATGTAATGTTGAGTACATATTCAGTGAAAGAAAGGTCAAGCCTGGTTTTTTTTTTTTTTCTAGCCAGGGCAGAGCCAGATATTGTATATGGAATTCATAACTTAGTTGGTTCATTTTAAACCCAAATACTTCCATCTTTCAATATTTCTTACCACAATCCCCCATTTTTGGGTTTAAAAGGACCCAAACACAATTGGCTACAGGATTCCAACAGAAAATAGGGAAGGAATATATTTAGCTGCACAAGAAATAGCGAGAAAACATTACAAAACCACCTAACAATGCTTCATCCTTTAGATTAGCTAGGTATCCCCCCGAGTAATCGTGCTTATACACATCTAAATAAAAATGTTTACAACAAAAATGAAACCCACAAATAAATGAAAATGGTTAGAAAAAAAGTTCAAAAAGTCGTCT
>NW_015168049.1:745151-745316 GCF_001447785.1 Gekko japonicus
CTTTATTATTCAGGAACAAAGTCAAAGTTCAGGAACAATAGTTGGAACAAAGGCTGGTTCCAACTGGAACAAGGCTGAAACAACAAAGTGCTGGCGGGTACAACGAGATGCTGGCTCTGCACATCGAGATGGCTTGTGCAGTTAGCAGGCGTGCAAACGTTGCCT
>NW_015168049.1:750729-784442 GCF_001447785.1 Gekko japonicus
CTTCCATCTTTCAATATTTCTTACCACAATCCCCCATTTTTGGGTTTAAAAGGACCCAAACACAATTGGCTACAGGATTCCAACAGAAAATAGGGAAGGAATATATTTAGCTGCACAAGAAATAGCGAGAAAACATTACAAAACCACCTAACAATGCTTCATGAAAATCATAAAGTAATAGCCGCAATCACACAAAACACATATCCCACCCATAAACTTATTACCTATGACAGAGGAAAAAGACAAAGCAAAAAGCAGGTTTCAGAGTACCTGACTGCTCCTCATGAGAGCCAAGACCGACATGGCTAACAGAGTACCACAGTTTGGTGTGATATTCAGCCTGTAACCATGCAGCGAGGAAAAATCTCAACAAGCTGACACAGAAACAGGATTCCTTGAGCGCTTACTAATTAAGCTAACTCCTTCCAGCCTGACAGGCAGAACCAGCCGCTCCGTCCCTGGGCCTCTACAGGCATGCCAATATTCAATTCCACCAGCTCTCTCTAGCTCTTCCAGGGCCTCACACCTGGCTCCCCTGGGAATTCCATGAATAAAGAATAGATAAAAGAAAATCATACTCACCAGTCCAAGCTTCTTGGGGGCGGAAGAGCTCCGTTAGTCACGGCACCATTTGTTGTAAGCATTTTGGATGTGTGGGTGTGTGTTTAACCCTGTCACCCACACTCCCCCCTCCTTCCCTCAGTTCGTGTGTCTCCTGTGTTGCCCCTTACCATAGGCAGAAGTGCAAGCTTGGAATTCACTAGTCTCTTCTTAACATAAAACTTATCTTTATTATAGCAAAACATTCAGAGTCCTAGTTCCTAAACATACACATAGAAAAATAAACATGCAAAACAAAGTTTTTTTCCACCCCATGCATGCGCGTCGAGAGGCACTCTCTAACTGAATCCTTTTCGGATTCAGCTGCCGTCTGTGGGCTCTGGACCAGTATTTTAAACCCAACATCAAAGGAGGAGTTCTTTTTGATGATCATATCAGGTGTTGATTAGCATGGAAGTGGAAATTGCCTATCTGAAAATTGCTTCCTAAAAGATGAGGTTGTATTACAGGAAATATTGTTTCCTTGGTCTCACACAATAAAAGTCCAAAGGGATCAATACAGTGTCATCCAGGTGTCCCCCAATCAGGGAAATAAACTGTGCTTTGATGTTTAGAGAGATGAAAAGCGGGGTATGTGTGTGAACTCTCTGTCTCTCAGGAAGCTAGTGTTATCTTGCCAGGTGTCCAAATGGCCACACATCTTTATTGGGGTTCTGCCACTTCCCAAGCCAGCTGCTTATTGTAAAGTCTCACACGCCCCTGGGCCTGGGAATGTAATGTTGAGTACATATTCAGTGAAAAAAAGGTCAAGCCTGTTTTGAATTCATAACTTAGTTGGTTCATTTTAAACCCAAATACTTCCATCTTTCAATATTTCTTACCACAGCCAGCGCTGTCCAAAGACGTTTCCGTGGTCATGTGGCCGGCATGACTAAACACCAAGGCGCACGGAACGCTGTTACCTTCCCACTGAAGTGGTACCTATTTATCTACTTGCAATTTCTTGCTTTTGAACTGCTGGGTTGGCAGGAGCTGGAACTAGAGATGGGAGCTCACTCCATCATGCGGCACACTCAGGTCTCGAACTGCTGAACTACTGACCTTCCACAGCCTGCAGTTCAGCGTCTTAACCACTTGAGCCACCGCAGCTCCTTATATATATATACTGCTATATATATGTTATATATAATCAGTTATTGCCTTTTTTCGAATTAGGGTTGCCAGGTCCTGCGCTCTTACCGGCAGGGTGGGTGGGAAGGAGCTTTCCGGGAGGTGACATCACCGTGTGTGACATCCCTGATGTGATGACATCATGCAGAAGTGATGTCATCACGTTAGGGACGTTGCACGGCAACACTGGTATTTGGGGCAAAACTCTAGGGTTGCCATAGAATTTTGCCCCAAATGTCAGAGCGTCGCCATGCGATGTCCCCAGCATGATGACGCCACTTCCACGTGATTTCATCACACTGGGAACATCGTACCGGGTCATGGTAGTTCCCCACCACCCAGCTGACTGGCAGTAGGCCGGAGCTCATGAAATCGGGGATCCCCTGCTCCCACCCGAAGGCTGGCAACTCTATTGCAAATTCCATTGCACTAAAAGTCATTGAAAGCAAATGCCAAAGCAAATGCCAAACACCACACCCCCTGCCGCCATTAACCTCTCTCTTGCCAAGGGAACACCTGCAGTTCACACACCAGAAAAAGCCCTTGAAAATAGAACAATCTGATGGCACCTCATGAGAACTTCGAAAGATGGTGCCTCCTCACTTCCTTGGGAGCCCAATCCACGAGATCAAAGTTATGGTAGAGTTGAAATGGGCTCTAGTAGATGTGGAGCTGACCACCATACGTGGAGGGAACAACCAGAAGGTAGCAACTGGAAGACCACAACTGGCACATTGGAGACGGTCCTCCAGGCTGCATGGTTGGGTTGGGTTCCTGGATTAGGACCATACAATCCAGTGGATTCACTTTGTGAGTCATTGTAGCTCAAAGGCCATGCACATGCTTTAGATGGCACCTTCAGCACAGGAAGCTGGGAAACATCTCTCCCCCCCCCCAACCTTGCTGCAATAACAAGCTATATGCACTGGTGGTATAACTCAGTATAAGGCAGTATCATTCCCCCCTCGGTATGAGTTGCTTGGTGAACTGAGGTTCTTCATTTCTGCTATGATGTTGCTGCTTTCACACTGGTATGTGCTGGTGGCTGTGTAGATAGTTCCCTCCCAGTACTGACTAATGGATGTGAAGGGCAAACTTCTGGGCCTGCCCTTCTCCCTAGGCCAGTAGGATCCCCCGGTGGGGTGGGGGGCTTGTGCACGCAGGACAGCTGTTCCACCTGAGCTTCAGCAAGAGCTATAACAACGTTTATGTCACCATCACCATTGTTTTAAAGCTATCTCCATTGCCCCTTAACCCTCAGGTTCCCAGGTGATGGCAAACATAATCTAAAAATCAAACAATATAAAATCTAAACTAGAGAATAAAAGAATTTAAAGCAGAGCAGCCATAAAATCAGTGGAACAGATTGTAAGACTGTAATATGTTTATAAAAAATAAGAAAAATAAAAAATTGTTATTGAAAAAAAAAAAAGCCCAGCTCCTGCGAGCGGGGGGAGGGGAGAGAAGGAGGAAAACAAAACTCTGTCTCTCTTTCTCTCTACACACACACACACACACACACACACACACACACACAGTGTGTGTGTGTGTGTGTCTTTTTGAGAGAGAGAGAGAGAGAGAGAGAGAGAGAGAGAGAGAAGATAAAAGATTTCCATCAGTTAGTGTCTGCAAAAGTCACTAAGCGTTGGTGAAATATGGTCATCTGCATCTACACCAGTAAACCTCCTCCGGTAAATGTCCGAATCCAACATGACAGAATGTTCTGCAAGGGATTGCTTCATGATGGCCCCAAATGTGCTCAAGAGTCAGAGACTTTGTCCATCTAGCCAGCTATGTGTCTGTCTAATGTTTGCCAACCTCCAGGGAGGGCCTGGAGATCTCCCAGTATTACAATTAGTCTCCAGGCAACAGAGATCAGTTCCCCCAGAGAAAATGGCTGCTTTGGAGGGTGGACTCTATGGCATTGTGCCCTGATGAGCTATCACCTCTCCCCAAACCCTGTCCTTCCCAGCCTCCATCCCCAAAATCTCAAGGTATTTACCAACCCAGAGCTGGCAAGCCTATTTCTCTGTCTGTCTGTCTGTCTGTCTGGTGGTCCTCCCTCCCTTCATTTCCTTCCATCCATCCATTCGTTATTTATACTGATAACTTACTATTTGAATCATAAGCTGTCTCAAGGGGGAAGAGATGGCATCAGGATCTCTTAAACCAACCATGCCACATCAGCCACTAGATCCTGCCTCAGAGGACTTTGCAGCAAATGTGAGCTCGGGAACCATCGGCCTGGGTGGTGTCGCAATGGCAAGAGGCCAGCTGCTGTCCATGGTGCTACAAAAGAGTTGCATTTCATTGCTGCTGCCTCCTCAATATTCAGCATCACACCTGCAGTGGCCTTTTCTTCAGAGGTGAGTGATATCTTACCGTGGCATTATCCAATATCGCCCTTGAAGCCAGAGGAATAATTATCAGCCACTTTTGCTCGCTCAAAACGTGCTACCCCCTGAATGGAATGGGCTCCTTCTATCCATTCATAACCAAAGGGAAGTGTCTCAGGAAGCACACAAGGTTGCCAACTCTGGGTTGGGGAATTCCTGTAGCTTGGAGGTGGAGCCTGGAGAGGGTGGAGTTTGGGGAGGAGAGTATGGTTGCCGAACTCCAGGTGGCACCTGGAGATCTCCTGCTGCTACAATTGCTCTCCAGACAATCAAGACCAGTTTGCAAATGGCTCCTTTGGAGGGTGAACTCTATGGGATTATACCCTGCTGAGGTGCCTCCTCTCCCTAAACCCCACCCTCCCCAGGCTCCACCCCCCAAAAAAATCTTCAGGTACTTCCCAGTCCAGAGCTGGCAACCCTAGAGAGGGAGCAGGTACATGAATCCATTTAGTCTACCCTCTGAATCTGCCATTTCCTCCAGGGGAACTTCCGTCTGCAGGCTGGATATCGTTTGAAATCCCAGGAGAACTCCAGGCCCCGCCCGGGGGATGGCAATCTTATTTCAGTGACACCAGCAACAGCACATCCCCACAGTCTTTTGCTCTTGTTGTCTTCTGCGCTGTCACTTCTTGTGCACCTGCAGCTATTTGTGGCCGTCTGTACTCCTCTTCTTGCAAAATAACTGCACCTCAGGGAAGGGTAGGCATCAACAAACCCTGAGATGGGATGGCTGCTGGGGTCCAGGGTTTCTGGCAGGCCCCTCTTGTAATGGGCCTCTTGACCACAAACTTCCCTCCCCCCACCTGTGTACCCTTCCCCATCCAGTATGAGTGCTCTACCTGTGCTCCTTCACTCAAAGAGTGATTAACACATGGAATTCACTGCCACAGAAGGTGGCGGCAGCTACAGGCATGGACAGCTTCATGAGGGAATTAGATAAACATATGGAGCAGAAGTCCATCAGTGGATATTAGCCACAAGGTATAGACAGGCCAACTCTCAGTCTGGGGCAAGGCTCTGTATTCTTGGTGCTTGGGGGGGGGCAACAGTGGGAGAGCTTCTAGTGTCCTGGCCCCACTGGTGGACCTCCTGATGTCCACTGTGTGACAGAGTGTTGGACTGGATGGGCCATTGGCCTGATCCAACATTGGCTTCTCTTATGTTCTTACATGCTCCAGACCAGAAGGTCTGTAGTTCGGCAGTTCGAAACCTGAGTGCCACAGGACGGAGTGAGGTCCCGTCTCCGGCCCCAGCTCTTGCCAACCTAGCAGTTTGAAAGCAAGAAATTGCAAGTAGATAAATAGGTACCACTTCGGTGGGAAGGTAACAGCATTCTGTACGCCTCGGCATTTAGTCATGCCGGCCACATGACCACGGAAACTTCTTCAGACAATGCTGGCTCTTCAGCTTGGAAATGGAGATGAGCACGGCCCCCTAGAGTCGGATTCGACTAGCTCTCGAGCAAGGGAAACCTTTACCTTTCTCCACCTTAAGGGGTCTCAAAGTGGCTTACGATCGACTTCTTTCCCTCTTCTCCCAACAGTCTCCTTGTGAGGTAGGTGGGGCCGAGAGAGCTCTGAGCGAACTATGACTGGCCCAGCAGGCTTCATGTGGAGGAGTGGGAAATCAAATCTGGTTCTCCAGGTTAGAATCAGCCACTCTTTAACCACTACACCACTCTGGCTGAATGGACGTGTTGAATCTGGAAAGGCCACTCTGAAACTGGAATACAATTTCAAATACAATACACTCTCCCACACCACTGCCCTGCCACTCCTCGGTGTCCCATTCTTTATGTCTATTTGTCTTCCATGAAAGAGCTGCACGTTCCATCCAACCCTCCTTGCATGGGCTCACTCATTTCCTGGTTTCCTGGGACTATTTAATGGGATGCAAAGTCATATTCTCCCCCCCCCCCCGACACTAATCCCTTTGCAACAGGACTCCATCTCTCCTCCCTCCCCTCTATTGCCCCGTTATGTAGTCGAGATCAGGGCTGCTGCAAGGCTGGCAAAAAGAGCTGTTTGTACCCCATGGCACCCTGATGCACCCTGGGACAAAAAATCCCAACTTCAGGCATAGGCTAATGGGGTTTGAACCTGCTGAGACTGAGAGGGGAAAAGATCTTGAGGTCATAGTGGATAGCCCAATGAAAGTGTCAACCCAGTGTGCTGCAGCGGTGAAAAAGGCAAACGATATGTTAGGGATAATTAGGAAAGGGATTGAGAATAACCAATATTATAATGTCTCTGTATGTTGCGGCCTCACTAGGAATACTGTGTACAGTTCTGGTCACCATATCTCCAAAAGGACATTGCAGAGCTGGAAAAAGCACAGAGGAGGGCAATTGAGATGATTGGGGGGGTTGGATCACCTCCCCTATGAGGAACGGCTGAAGTCTCTGGGACGTTTCAGTTTAGAAAAGAGATGACTAAGGGGGGATATGATAGAAGTTTATAAAACTATGCACAGAGTGGAGAGAGTTGACCAAGAACAAATTTTCTCCCTCTCCCCAAATACTAGAACTCAAGAGCATCCAATGAAGTTAATGGGCAGTAGGTTCAGGACAGACAAAAGGAAATACTACTTTTCACAGAGAGTGATTGAAACGTTCACTGCCAGAGGTGATGGCCACAGGAATAAACAGCTTTCAAAGGGTGTTAGATTCATGGAGGATAGTTATATCAATGGCTACTAGCCATGGTGACTGAGGGGAACCTCCACATTCAGAGGCACTAATCCTCTGAATCTGAGAGCCAGGAGGCAACATCAGGGGAAGGCCTCTACCTCTATGCCCTGTTGTCCGCCCACCAGAGGAACTGGTGTGTGAGACAGGACGGGGGCCTAGATGGACCACCGGTCAGATTTAGCAGGGCTTTTCTTATGTTCTTATGGCTAAGAGAAAGCTGACTGCAGCTTATAAAGAGAGGGGAGCAGAAAATAAACTGCAGCTTTGGATGTGGATGCAATAAAAGGGCAGTGGTGGCAATTACGTTTGCATGCTCTTTGACACAGAAGGCTGCTGCTGGCCTATAAACACATCCCCTTGAAGCATCTGTCTCTTTGTCGAATGTGTCCATCGCATAATAAGACCGCCACTGGCATGTGGGGCAATGGGATGACATCAGGCGAGACCGCTGTTTGCTTTTACATATTAGGGTTGTCTCTTGGTGAGGTCTCAGTGGGATTTCTTCGGAGCATCACTTGACCCTAATACAGTTTGTTTGTGCTGCAGGGCTTAGCTTCCCAGTGGAATGACACTTCCCACATGCTTGAATCAAGTTGTTTGCCTTATAAAAGCACAGTGAAACCTCCCCCCCCTCCCCCAATGCTTTGCCTGAGCAGGATAGCTGCACCACACACACACATTTACCTTGAATGCTGGGAATTCTGAAATGGCACCTTACCAGATTGCAGTTCAGAGAGGGGAAAAACATTTATTTTAAATCTTCTAGATCTCTGGGTTGTAGGGGTCTATGCCAGACACTTAAGCTTGTGAAAAGCTAGCATTTTAAAATAAAACGCTTCCCTTATTTCTTGCATTTCTTATCCTACCTTTCTTTCAAGGGGCTCAGATGGACACGGGCCTCTCCTTTTCACTTCTTCCTCACAATGATGCTGAGAGGAATAGAGGTGGACCCAAAGGTACGATATCAGATTATTACTCAGATGCCCCATCACTCTGGTCAGAGAGCCGGAAGACAGGTGTCTTGGATCTTCGAGTCATGGATTTGCCCATAGCCTCAGTTCCTGATCTGTGAAATGGAAATAAATATGGCCTACATCACATTTTGTTATGAACATGAAGGGGTCAACTTGTAGCTGCATGGGGTGGGGGGAAATTCCCCGTGGCTTCTTCTCATGTGGAAGTCATTAGGCAAAAATAAGATGCTTATTTTCCCTAGCAGCACGCTTTCATTTATATGTATCTTTATGTTTTTTTTTGGTTTCTTCTTTTTTTTTTTTTGCCGAAACAGGCTTCTCAAATATGCTCTCCTCTTTTCCCCAACACATATTCTAAGACAGGCTTACAGGGTGGGTGAAGATTCCTCGGTGGTTCCATCAATCGCTCTTCCCTGCTGTTTACAGGAGACAGAGAAAGCAAGCAGAACACAACCTTTAATTAGTAGCGGACGGGGCTCTCTATCCTTCATCCCCACCTTACTTTACACCAATGGCCTCCTTGGTCAGTGACAGGGTTGCTTTTGATTTACTCCCCGGAACCCACCTTGGTGGCGTCTGGCAGATATACAGATTGCACCTTGCCAACGAGGAGTGCTCGAATGCAAAGCAGCCGCTCCAGGTCTGCGGGAAAGGACCGGCAAAGGGAAGGGGAAGAATAATTGTCCCACCTTAACCTAATGTTGTTAATCTATATTGGCCATTACAATCTCCAGCATCCTGCTTAGTGAAGTCTGCAATCTCATGGCGCACCGGGGTTTTTTTTTGCGCAAGCGGCGTATCTAATATAACGGACGGCCTCCACATCCATCATCATAATTACTGTGTCATAATTTGCTGCCCTTTTTGCCTCTGCCGCGACGAGATAGAGGAGGCCTTTAAAGTGTTTGAGAAGGTGGAAAAAATGGGGTGGGGGTGGGAGGAGAAGGAGGAAATTACAGAGTAGTTTATGGGGGAAAGGAGCTCGGTGTTTCTGCCCTATTTATTTCAGACATTGGTCTGACAAATAAATATAATTAATTGAATATGTATAAATTTCATTTAGCATTCCTGAACCAAAATAAGAGAGAGAGAGATTAGAAGCTGGATAGCTTTACAGAAGAGAAACACAAACATTGGGGGGAGTAATTTTTTTCTCCATGCTGGGTTGGATGTATTGAGCCTTTTTTTTTCTGGTGAAAAGGAAAGGTGGGGTATTATTTACTCACTTACTTCACCGGTAACCAGCCTCTTTCCCAAATGGAGACCCAAGGCATCTGACATTATTCTCCTCTCCCCCATTTTATCCTCACAATAACCCTGTGAGGTAGGGTAGGCTGAGAGGGTGTGACTGGCCCAGGGTCACCCAGTCAGCTTCCATGGCACAAGTGAGGATTCAAACCTGGGTCTAGTCAGACACTCTTAATCAGTACACCACACTGTTGTGTGCTTCTGTGTGTGTGTACACACACCACCACCCTATTTTTATCCCCAGCGGACACCCAAAACAGCATTCAACATTGTTCTCCTCTCCTTTACTTTATGCATACGGATCAACGTGGGTTGATACTGCTGTTGCTTTTAGATCTGACAGCATGATTCAACATGGTCGACCATGATCTACTGACTCACCGCCTTGCCGACATTGGGATATGGGGGACTGCTTGACAGTGGCTTTCCTCCTTTCTCCATGGTCGGGGACAGAGGGTGGTGCTAGGGGAGACGATGTCCTCGCTATATCTGCTGGAATGCGGGGTACCGCAGGGGGCGATCCTCTCGCCACTGTTATTTAACATCTATATGTGCCCCCTCGCCCAGTTGATCCAGGGATTTGGGTTGGGTTGTCATCAATATGCTGATGGATGGATGGATGATGGGACTCTGCTCCAGATATCTTGGACCAGGCATTGGCAGCCATGGCTGGATGGTTGCAGCAGAGTCAGCTGAATCCAACGAAGACGGAGATGCTGTATCTGAGTCATGGGGGGTTGGGATTGGGAATTAGGCCCCCAGTCTTTGGTGGGACTCCATTGGTGCCAGCGCCACAAGTAAGGAGTGTCAGGATGATGCTGGATTCCTCACTTACCATGAAGGTCCAGGTCACTTCTGTTGCCAGATCGGCCTTTTATCATCTTCAGCTAGTCAGGCAATTAGTTCCCTATCTTGCCCCTTGGGACTTGGCTACAGTGATCCATGCAATGGTCACTTCCAGGTTAGACTGCTGTAACTCACTCTATGCAAGGCTACCCCTGAGCTTGATCTGGAAATTACAGCTAGTGCAGAATGCGGCAGCATGCCTATTGATGGCAACGCCTGTGCGGGCACACATTCAACCAGTGTGGTACCAACTGCATTGGCTGCCGATCGAATACTGGATCTGGTTCAAGGTTACGTTTTTGACATTTAAAGCTCTATACGGCCTGGGACCATCACACCTGTGGGACTGCCTCTCCGCATAGGAGCCCCAGAGAGCTCTATGCTCTTCTGATCAACATCTCCTGGTGGTCCCTGGACTGAGGAACATCTGCTTAGCTTCGACTAGGGAAAGGGCTTTTTCAGCTCTTGCCCCACTGGTGAAACATGCTCCCATTTGGGATCAGGGCCCTGCGGGACCTAGCAGAGTTCTACAGGGCTTGTAAAATGGAGCTGTTCCCCAGGCATTTGGTTGAGGTGGCAGACATTCAATCCATTCTGGCCTACCCTGTCCTTTCGATGGCACTGTTTATGACCTTTTTCCAGTGCCCTACTGTCCTGGATACTATCTGGGCACTGGGACTTCTTAGGGTAATTCCTTTATAAGGCATGAGTTTCGGTTTGTTCTGCTATTGCTATTTATTGATTTACTGTTTTTATTGTTTGATGATTTTATGTTGTGAGCTGCCCTGAGCCCATTTTTTGGGGTTGGTTAGGGTATAAATTTAATAAATAAACAAATAAATTCTCACATCTACACCCCTTTGAGGTAGGACAGGCTGAGAGAAAGTGATGGGCCCATGGTCATGCAGTGAGCTTCCATGGCAAAATGTGTATCTCAGTTTTTTCCAGGTCCCAGTCCAAAATTCTGACCACTGCACTAAGCTGGTGGGGTCCCCTCTGACCACAAAAAAGATTATCCTGAGGATTGTGGAACCAGCATGGTCAAAAGCCATAGGGGGTGAGATCATAGTAAGAGGGGAGATTGGATGAGATTCCGTGAACAACCTGGCTGGATCCAACCTGTGATGTTCCAAATGCTGAGGGGTACATACACAAAGGATGGGGAATGCCCTGTTTATTTGGATGAAAACACTTCCATTTATAGTACCAACAAATATAGGGTTGCCAGCTCCAAGTTTGGGAAATACCTGGAGATTCTGAGGGTGGAATTTGAGGAGGGTGGGGTTTAGGGAGGGAAGGAACATCAATGTGATATAATGCCATAGAGTTCACCTTCCAGAGCAGCCATTTTCTCTTCCGGTTTATGGTGGCACGCTGAGCAGACTAATCTTCCGGACCTCCCGGGGATGAAACCTGCGCACCAGCAGAAGGGGGGGGGAGACACCTCGCTACCCCCCGGAGCCTGGTTGAAAGGCTCCTAGCCATGGGACTTTTGAGAGGTGGCCTCTTCGCCAGCACAATGCTGGGGAATCGAGGTGCTTCTCCATCCCAATGGTCCTCCTGCTGTGTGTCCGTATGGAACTAGTGACGCTGACTGGGACAAGTGCTGGAGATCGAGCGGTTGAAACGGAGCTACAGCAAGGTCACAAGACCAAATATGAACTGTGAGTCGGATTAGAGCGTATTTGTTAATTTAAAAAGAAAGCTCCCTCCCCATGGACTAGAAAGTAAAGTGAGCAGGGGAGGGGCCCCTCCCATGCACATGAACTTAAAAGCGGATCCAAGGGGGAGCAGAAGCAAAAATGCTGAAATCTGTTGGAAGAGACTTACCAGGGCGTGGATGAGCGTATGAGCGCATATTCAGAGACTTTAGTACATTTTCAGAAAGTAAACAATCCATAAAGATGGCGGGGAAGAGGACTGAGAAAGAGAAACTTTTAAAAGCTAAAGTAGCTGGGAGCCCTCGTCCGGAAGAAACCACCGAGTTGGCTAAAACGTTGGCAGAATCCCTGCGCCCCCCGCTGGACCAGATGACTAATCTCAAGGAACAGTTGTCAATGATGATCCAATGCATCACTACTCATTAGCTTCAACAGAATGAGACTCTTAAAATTACAGAGCAAACAGCTGAGAAAGTGAAAGAAGTTGACGCCAGCACTCAAAAGGTGAAGAAAAAGGTACAAAAACTGGAAAAGAAGCAGGTTTTTACGGAAGAACAACTTTTACAGCTACAAATGGAAAAGGCAAACCTGGTCCTTCGTTTCCAAGGTGTCCCAGAATCCAAAGGCAAGAATCTGAAGCAAATGATGAGCGAAGCACTAGCCCCAGTGACAGATTTGAAGGCGGAATATCTTATGAGTGAAATGGATGTAGCCTACAGGTCCTATTCCATATATATAAAGAAGAATAACCTGCCTGGGGAAATAGTAATGAGATTCTTGAAGAGGCATGTGGGGGATTCTATCCTGAGAGTGACTGCGGGGTCACCCTTGAAAATTGGGGACAATACTATCAGGATCTTGAAAGATATCCCATTTGAAATAAGACAAAGGGGAAAGAAATGCAAAGATTTAATTCTTTTTCTTCAAACAAATGCAATTGTCTACAGGTGGTTAATTCCAGAGGGCATAACCTTCAAAATTCAGGACAAAAAAGAAAAGATTGACTCTGTTTCCAAAGCATGGGAGTTCTTGAGAATCCAGTTCGGTGAGCCAGAGGAGGTGGATAAAGAGGAGAAGGACAGCAAGTCCAGTGGCGAGTTGGACTTGGGGTCTTCTGGAAAGGACTCTCTTTCTGAAAAGGGGCGGCTGCCCCTAAAAATCCATACAAACTGAGGAAAAGACAAGATAAGAAAAAATGAAGGCTGAAGGACTCTGAATTGGGCCTTTGAAAGTATAGCTTTCAATAATGAGATGCTCTGGGGTTTCTCTCTAACAGTTAAATCTAAGATTTAAAAGATAATTTAGCATGTCTGACCAAGTTCAAAACATATTAGCGATTTAAGGAAAGACTTTGTACTCAAGCTGTTTTGATGATCTCCTACTCTTGGGGTTTTAGTTAGTAGTGGTTATCTTTTCTTTCTCCTTAATTGTAGTTCTCTTCCCCTATTTTCATTGTAGTTTGTAGTCTATTTAAAAATGCAATAAAAAAATCCCCTTCGGGGGGCAAAAAAACAAAAAGCAGCCATTTTCTCCAGGTGAACTGATCTCTGTCTCCTGGAGATCAGTTGTAATAGCAAAAGATCGCCAGCCACCACCCAGAGGTTGGCGACCCTACAACAAATAGGAAGTTACATTCTGCATAGCTTCAGTTGAACTCAATAAATACTTGGATACAAAGACTTAGGGAGGGCTATTTCCTTCATGCCCTGCTTGTGGTTTTCCTAACTGTATCTGACTGGTCACTGCTGGAAAAAGAATGCTGGCCTTGATAGACCTTTGTTATAATCCAGCTCAACTCTCCTTGGCTCTGAGGATCTGACCTTTTCTTTTAAGACAGCATGTGTCTAGTCCTTCAAGAAGAGGCTGCAGCTAATTACATCCACTTGCTGGGTGGTGGATGGGAGTTACTTTTCAGAAAGGTCCCAATGGCTGTCTAGCTGTCTATTAGGTTTTTATCTTACCCTTCCTCCATTTTCCTCTTTCAGTTTTGTCTTCATAACCATCATGTGAGTTAGGTTTAGGGATGGGCACAAACCACATTTTTGTGCTTCAGTTTGTGGTTCACAGTTTGCAAACTGAATTAGTTCATATTGGTTTGTGAACCATTTAAAGTTTAAACCCCTGCTTTCTGCTCCCTGCTGGTTTTTTGTGGGGAGTAGAAAGCAGTGGTTTAAATAGCTCCCAGTCATTTAAACCAAACAACTGAGTGGCTGGGAGCTCCCTGCTGCTTAGCTGTTTTTCATGAAGAGCAGAAATCAGGGGTCTGCTCTTTACATGACCTGTATCAAAATTCATGAAAGTTCATGGTGGTTCTTCAGTTTGCAAGCATTGTTTTGTGAACCACAAACCAGCCAAAATTCATGATGAGCTTTAGTTCATCTGCCAGTTTGTGCCCATCCCTAGTTAGGTTAGGCTATATGATAGTGAGTAGCTGAAGGTTTGATGCCAAGAAGCATAGCAGAGTAGAGACTTGAACCCCAGTCTTCCAGGTCCCAGTCCTGCATTTTAATCACTACACAACTCTGTCTTTGGCTATGTGTAATTATTGACAGTCTCTGCATAGTCTTTTATGATAACAGATAGTAACTGCCTCCTTCAGGTAGGACAGAGTCCCTTTTGACTACCATAAAGACCATGCTGGGGATCATGGGGCCTTCAGGGGCAAAAGCCATGTGGGACAGGAGCTGCATTAAGAAAGGGTGGCTGAATCCAGTCTTATTTCTGCTGACATGCAAATGTTCTTCCCTTTCTATCTCCCAGTGAACCTCTAGGGCAGAGTGGGAGATTTGAACATAGGTTCCTCAGATCCTAGTCCAACACTCTAACCAGTACCTGTGCTGACTCTAAATGGTGTCCTCTATGTAGCCTGTGTGACTGGACATAGAAAGGGCTTTCAATTAATGTGTCTTATTTTTAACCTGGCTTTCCTCCATGGTACTCAGGTTCAAATCAGTCAATCCTAAAAGAGATCGACCCTGACTGTTCCCTGGAAGGCCAGATAATGAAACTGAAGCTCAAATACTTTGGCCACCCAATGAGAAGGGAGCACTCACTGGAGAAGACCCTGATGCTGGGAAAGATTGAAGGTCAAAGAAGACGGGGACGGCAAAGGATGAGATGGTTAGACAGTGTCATAGATGCAACGAACATGAAATTGAGCCAACTTCAGAGGACGGCGGAAGACAGGAGGGCATGGCATGATCTGGTCCATGGGGTCGCGAAGAGTCAGACTCGACTGTGCGACTGAACAACAACACTCAGGATCCTACTTCCCTACTGTACCCTGTCAAGTAGATTAGCCTAAGAGGGAGTGACTGGCCCATGGTTACCCAGGTAGCTATTTAGCTGGGCAGGGATTTGAACCTGGGTCTTCTCAGTTTTAGTCTAGCACACATACCAGTACCCCCTATTTCAGAGTTGCCGAACTATACTCCAGTCATCCAATGGAGTCCAAACATCTTCTGGAAGTGATGCAGGAATTTTGATCTAAGCATGTACTTTTCTTGAAGGTACCGCCAGCCTCATTCTAGGGATATTTATTCAAATTTATTTCTTTGTAAATATGCTTGGTACTGCAGCTGCTCTCTCTTAGTAGGCACGATCCCAGGGCCAGGATCTGAAAAGCTTCTCTAAGGTATGACATGCCATGTGGGATTTTGGCTTTTTTGTTAAGCCAAATTGCAAACTGCTTTGAAAATCTATATTAAAGTGCCACCCTAAGCAGTCTTCTAAGGTCTTCAATGATCTTAGAAATGTGTAACACTGCTTAGGGTTGCATCACTGATTCCCCAAACTTGCCATGTAGCATGTGGTTCTACTATTCAAATAACACACACCCTAATCCTAATTGGGTGCCTGAAAGTATTTTCTTTTCTTTTCTTTTTGACTCCTGGTGAATAATTTTATGGGATCACATACTTAACTCTCCCACTGAAATCAGTGGGACTTTAAAAAAATGCTTCTATTTGGCTGCTTTGGATCCAATATTTTAAATGCTACGTTGTCATTTGAAAATCTGACCATTTAAGAACCCCCTTGCTCTTTGGTGAAGAGATCCATCCAAGTTTATTCGCCATGATGTGCAGATGGAAACATGCTCAGAGGCTGCATAATTCTGACTGCCAGTTGCTGGGGGGGGGGACGACAACAGGGGGAGACTTCAGCCTTTGTGCCCCAGCTTGTGGACTTTCTGAAGTATCTGACTGAGATCACTGGGGGGGGGGGGGGAATGATTATGAGAGAACACTTGGTAGAGTTAAAATCTGGAGAACACAACCTACAGTTTGGTATAGCCATGCAGCCCTGACAGAAACAGATTTTCTGGCTGGATTAGGAATTTTAGATGCAACATCTGGATAAGCATCTGCACTATAATGCCTATTTGGCTATGTGAAGCATCTTAGTAGATATTGCAAATTGGCATGTACATTGGAATTTGAGTGGGAATGCATAGCCCCAGCTACTGTCTTAGTCTTCATAGGTGCCACTGAAGCATGGGTTGGTGTTCATATGGTCTAGGTTGATTGGAAAGTCCAGATGACTGCCAAATCAAAGTGAGACTCCATCTTTGCCTCCAAAATAATTTGGCAAGATTTTTTATGTCACCAGGGAGATTTTAACAGCCTACATTTTGGGTTCAAATCTAGAACCTTGTTGTTTTAGACATGGAAGTTAAAATTTTGAATATTAGAATATTTAAACCTTTTAAACCGAGCCAATATCATTCCATTACTCGAACAAATCTAAATGTAATTTTTTTTAAAAAAATAGCATTATTTTTTTTAAAAAAATCTTCCTCATCCATTTCCGCCCATGGCATTATGTAAAATATGACAGTTATCAGCTATGGAGAAGAGCAGCTATATTAAATGTTAAATAACCTTTAACAGCAACAAATATTTAATCATAAAAAGTTAAAATTGACAGTGGTGTGGTTCATACATACAGTATCCCCTCAAAACTCGACAGCATCATTCCTCATATATATTGATAAGTACAAGACATCCATAAAATCACAGGCTTTGTAGCCTTCTATTTATGAGAGGCCATCTAAAACTCATTCATTGCAGGTAATATCAGTAAGTCAATTCAGCTTAGCCTGATCGCTCATAACTTTTTAGCCTGTTGTATTTACTGAGCCATAGACTGGCCTCTCTTGGAGGGTACTTGAGAAAATGACTTGTACTGCCAGACTATTTCTTCTCAAAGTATAATCAAGTGCTTCAAAATGAACTCCATAACTGCAGCTCCAAACGGCATTAGATCTCAGCAATCACATTGAAACAACTGCTTTGGTAATGCTTTGAAAGGTGCGCTGGAGACCTATACTGTTCGTATTATTGCAACAACCCATCCAGAGAAATCGTGAACATCCAGAGAAATCGTGAACAGATAGGGGTGGGCTATAATGGGATTTTTTGTGTGTGTTGCAGATCCCAACATTCTTTACAAGTCTCAAAAAAACCCACACTTACAAAAAAAACTGAGGAATTAAAGCTTTGTTGGACATTTGACCCCTGCTGTATTGTTGGACTGCAGTCCTTAATGAATCCAAAATTGATACCGCTGTGATAATAGGATTAATTTTTCAGCCTGTGTAGAGTGCCTTTTAGCATATGTGGCATGCAGGGAGCAGAGGGATAAATGGAGAAAAGTAGCCAACAGAACAGGAGCTCCCTCTGAGGATCCCCTCCCCCTCGAAGTGTGCACAGAAAAAGGGTTTTGTTTCAACCTTGCTTGGCAGAATGGAAAGTTTTAAAAGGGAGGGGGAAAGGGGGAGGGGAAATGGCATGAAACAGAGCAGTCCGCTAAAAAGTTTGTCATGTTGATGTTGGAAATCCCTGCACATAATGTGCATAGCACAGATGCGAAAAGGAGCTTTGGCACTCCTGCGGAATGCCAAGTGGCTTGCAAGAGCACCAGCAGCAGAAACCGTGATTGACGTGTCTTTCATAAGGTTAACAGGAGGGCTTGCTTGAAATAACATTTAAAAAGGAGATGTGGTTCACATTCCCAGGCACAGTTCAACGTTCCCTACAATTGCCTCATTGCGGGAAGCATGTTTCCACTGAAGTCATCGAGACTGGTCTGTGAGGAAGAAACAGGTGGGAAAGAAAGGCTGCTGCTGCTTTCTCAAGCTCTACCTCCCAGTTGGAGGGTTGTGAACTCTGGGTTGGGAAATACCTGGAGATTGGGGGTGGGGGGAAGTGGTTTGGGAAGGGGTGGAACCTCAGTGGGGTATAATGGCATAGAGCCAATGCTCCAAAGCAGCCACTTTCCCCAGGGGAATGGATCTTGACTGTCTGGAGATCAGTTCAAGGCACGAGACTGGCCATCTTGAGGAAGGAGGAGGGGCAAGAATCTAAGAGAGGCACCTTGGGGGGGGGGCTTCAAAAAGGTCCTTTGCTCCCCCCCCTTTCTACTTTTTTCATTCTCAGATTTTTCTCAAACCTGGGGATTCATCTGCACTCTGGGCCATTGTTGAGAACTATGTATTCTCTGCAGACAAGAAGCATTGCTCTCACCAGTTGTTGTTCAGTCGCACCGTCGAGTCCGACTCTTTGCGACCCCATGGACCAGATCCCACCAGGCCTTCCTGTCTTCCGCCGTCCTCTGAAGCTGGCTCAATTTCGTTGCATCGCTGACACTGTCTAACCATCTCATCCTTTGCCGTCCCCGTCTTCTTTGACCTTCAATCTTTCCCAGCATCAGGGTCTTCTCCAGTGAGTGCTCCCTTCTCATTGGGTGGCCAAAGTATTAGAGCTTCAGTTTCATTAATTGTCTGAGCATGAAGAAGGAGAATAGATGCCATTAAATCTTGTATCCCAATTTTCCCTAGGGCTGCCAGCTCTAGGGTGGGAATTCCTGGAGATTTTGTGGGTGGAGCCTGGGGAGGAAGGCATTTGGGGAGGGGAAGAACTTCAGCAGGTTACAACCAAAAGCAGCCATTTTCTCCCTGGGAACTGATTGTAATCCCAGGAGATCTGCAGCCACTACCTGAAGGCGGCACTGACAAGAAAAGTTTTGACAATTATTGCTGTTTTGGAAACCTAGGATTGACCACCCACCCTTAATTGGATGAATCTTTGAAGCTTGCACTTCATGATTTCCCACGAAGAAGCATGTGTGAAACAGGCAGCAGAGCTCGTTTCCTGCCGGAGTTTTTCTCTAAGAAATTGTATGGGGTGTAGCACCTGCTGCACATAGAGTGTGTGTGGGGGCTGCCTTTGGGTAAAGATGTGGTTCAGAGCTTCTGAACCTGAGCATGTGTAGAGTGTCTCACCTGAAAACAAGGGTTGTATTTGAAAATAATAGGCAATGTGCCTCTTAACATTTATGGCACCGCAAAATGGGTTTTGTTTGTTTTAGAGCTCATGAGTAAAAGGTCTTTGAACATATGTGGAATAACCTTCACTGAGCTGGAGACAAAAGTATGTGCAAAGGGCCTTCTCTGAATGGTACTTTCTTTTCTCTGAGATTTTTGGGGTGGAGCCTGAGCGGTGGGTGTTGCCTTCTGACACACTTCCAGTGATGTCAGGGGGTGTGGCATATGCAAATAAGTTATGCTAATGAGTTATGCTAATGAGCTCCTGCACCTCTTTTTCTACGAAATGACCCCTGACAGGCAGTATAGCTTGCCTGTTGGAGTCGTGCTTGTGAGCCTTGCGGAAGCATAGAATGGCAGATAAGTTGGCTAACAACCTCCGTCGCTTCCAGTTTTCAACAAGGTCAAATCACAGCAAGGACACCTGATGGCTGAAATACATGGTTTTCACTTGTTGAATGAATGAATGAATGAATGCGATTGTATCAGCAATTTATCAGGGACACTAAAAAACCCCGTTGAATTTCTGATACACAGAAACTGAGATATCGATTGCATAACAGAAATGTAGTTGTTTCTATAAATTGCAATTTTCGTTATTTGTTTCGTTAAACTATACTTAGTTTAATTACCTGGAGGCTGGCAACCCTCACTGTATCAGATACCTTGCTCATTTTTGAGGAGATCTGTGATCTGGGAGCACTGGCCATGCCATTGTGTTGCCGCCAGTTTCTTGGGGCATCATCAAAACTGCTTCTCTCCAAGAAGCTCAGGACAGCATACATTGTTCTCCTCCATCCCCCAAAACTCTGTGAAGTAGAGTAGTCTGTGAGACAGCGACGGGTCACTCCATGAAGCTTGCATGGTGGAGTGGGGATGTGAACCTGGATTTTCTCAGTCCAACTATGAAATCTAAGGGTTATCTCACCTTGACTCTGTAGCCCAGAACCCCTTTTAGCATCTCCTGTCCTCCCGGACAGGGTCAGGCATTTTGCATAAACGGAAATGCAGATTTCAAGCTAGAATCCCAACTTGGCTACATCTTCAGTAGGGGAGTATATTTCACAGCCGACTCAAGCATCAGCAAATGATATGACTTCCTTTAGTGCTTGGCTTTTCAGAATCCGAACAGCAATCCCCTTTGTCAACAATACATCCTGGCAAATCATCTTTCGTGGTCAATGGGAAGAAATGTATCTTCACCATAATTAACGACTTCTTGTCAACAGCAAGCGATAACTATTGATTGGTCCTGAAACTTTGTTTTGATTGGCTGCTCTCCTGATTCCGAGTGCTTCCCTATGAGATGTTTCACATACATCTTAATGCATTCATGGCAGCTTCTGAATACATTACAAGAGTGAGATTTGCTTCCTTATGCTGTCCTCGTTACACTCTACAATCCCATACCCAGGAAAAGTAAGTTTGGTTTCTTTTAGCTGTTGCTGTCCCAAACCACCTTCATTTTTTGAAGAGCATTCATTTTTTACTGGGTATAAGATGAAAGAAAGAATTTGTGGGGATTTAGTAGGGACACAGCCCTGAGCTGGATAGCCCAGTCTAATCTGATCTTGCCAGATCTCAGCAGTTAAGGAGGGTCACCCCTGGCTAGTATTTGGATGGGAGACCTCCAAGGAATACCAGGGTCGTGGTGTGGAGGCAGGCATGGCAAACCACCTCTAAATGTCTCTTGCCTTAAAAACCCTATGAGGTCGCCTTAAGTCACCTCGGACTACATGGGAAAAAAACAAAAGTAGGTAAACAAGCAACATGCCCATTTTGTTTTTAATAAACAAAGGGAGACCCTTGTCAGTTTTGAGAATTTTGAGATATAAAGGAACTAAGCAATCTGGGAGTGGGATCCTGAGGTACATTTTCAGAATCCAATAAAACACTAGTTGTCTGAAAGTCTAGACTTGTTTGAATAAGGATGTTTTTGAATTTCTCATTCTTGTGCACCTTTCGTTCTAATGCCTCAGCCTTCAAAGGAGATATGACATTGTGTTTTGCATTTTCCTCCCCCTTTGAATATGTTCATATTTTAAGGGAAGGGGGGAAAGCTGGTATTTGAATTTGAAATGTAGAATTGTGCCCTGAACGTGTGCACCAAATGTCATTCTGATTTCTTTTCCCCCCTGCAGTGCAATTGCATTTTAATTTAAAAAAAAGAAAAAAAGAAGATCCTTTATTCTTTATAATCTGCCATTCCAAATACTGATACCAAGGCAAAATACATTTTGCCCCTTGTTCCAGCTTAAGTTTGGGTAATATGACTCCCTGCTTACTGATATCACATAGCCTAGATAAGACACATATGTTACTTTCTATCTCTATATACCTTTTGCCAGGACTTAAAAAAAAATGAGGTGCCAGAATTCTCAAGAGCGAAATTAAGTTTTGAATCTGTATACTGAAAACTTCTGTATACTGAAAAATCTATATACTGTATATTAAAAGACGCCTGCTCCTTGGGAGGAAAGCAATTGCAAACCTAAACAGTATGATAAAAAGTAGAGACATCACCCTGCCAACAAAAGTCCACATGGTCAAAGCAATGGTATTCCCAGTAGTCATGTATGGCTGCGAGAGCTGGATTATAAGGAAGGCCGAGCGCCGAAGAATAGATTTTTTTTTTAACTATGGTGCTGGAGAAGCCTCTTGAGAGTCCCTTGGACTGCAAGGAGATCAAATCAGTCAATCCTAGAAGAAATCAACTGTGACTGTTCCATGGAAGGCCAAATACTGAAGCTGAAGCTCAAATACTTTGGCCACCAAATGAGAAGGGAGCACTCACTGGAGAAGACCCTGATGCTGGGAAAGTTAGAAGGTCAAATACAGGAGATTTCATAGAAAAAGAGGTGCAGGAGCTCATTAGCATAATTTATTAGCATAACTTATTTGCATATGCCCCACCCCCTGAAATCACTGGAAGTGTGTCAGAAGGCAACACCCACCACTCAGGCTCCACTGGACTGTTTGGGATTGCTAGCTACCGGGGGGGGGGATGTGCAGATCTGTCCTTGCAGAGGAGGGAGAGCTTTTACCTGAATAAAACTTGGTCTTAAAGGTGCCACTGAACCGTTTTCAGCCGGGGGGGGGGCAGGGGGAGCTCTGCAACTTACCTGGCTGCTTCTTGCTCTGACTGAGGGCTGCTGGCAGCAGCGGGTGGGGCTTGTTGCATGTGCCCGCCCCCTGGGCTCTTTACTGCCGGAGCTCCACTCCTGTGCGCTCCTGCAGGAAATTACCCCTGGTCAAGGAAGAAGGGGATGACAAAGGATGGTTAGGCAGTGTCACCGATGCAACCAACATGAAGTTGAGCAAACTTCAGAGGATGGTGAAAGACAGGAGGGCCTGGCGTGATCTGGTCCATGGGGTCACGAAGAGTTGGACTCGACTATGTGACTGAACAACAACACTAAAAACTCATGAACTTTTAAACATTTTTAAAAGAATTTTGTTGGAGAGGTTGCAGAACTCTGTTCCGCGTGTACCCCCAGAAAAAAAGCCCTGCCTTTGCATTCTGATTTCTTTCTGGTCTACAGAGTAATCTCATGATAAACTAACTGAAGCTGAGAAATGGAACACTGAACTCTCAAACACTCCTTTTGCCTGCCAGTAATATGAGTAAACTAGGGAGCCCTGGAGTTTAATTAGTCCATCTGACATTGCATCTACTTTATACAGTTTTTTCCTACCTTTTGTTGGAATACCAGTTGAACCCCCACATCCATTTTCAAAGTGGGGAGGAAAATGCATAATATGACCACCCCTGTTATGTATTAAGTTCTGCATTAGCTTGAGTTCTGAACCAGGATTGTAAATACACCAATCAGAGCTGTGCAATATTCTGGAGGGAAGCACTCTGATTGGACCTTATTTGTAAATAGTGATTGGTTGTTAGCTGACTTGTGGGCATGGCTGCCTAAGCCCGGACTGTTTAAAAGAGAGCCCGTTGCTCTATGTTTTCGTCTCGTTCTTGATTTCTTCTGACTTGTGAATAAAGCTGTTATCACTGTTCACCTGCTGCTTTGAGTCTCGTATTCAACAACCCCCACAGGGATGTTGTGAGCATAAAGGAGGAGTGGAGGACGATACGGGCAGCTGTGAGGCAGAGTATAAATGAAGCAAGGGAGTAAATGAATGAATGGATGAATGCGTGTTTCAGTGTTTGAGCCCTTGGAACAAAAGTTATGTGTATGCTGAGGACAGCAGTCTAAATTTCACACATGAATCTCAGCAGATGTATGGCACACCATCATGAAATGTCTCCTCTGGAGACAGAGATCCCAGAGGGAAAGTTCGGGACAAAAATCTCTAAAGCTGATGTCAACCCGGCTCAACTCCTGTGGCTGTTTTGAAGAGAGCCCATCAAAGCTTTTGAAACATTATACATAATGACCAGTGATGCCACAGTAATATGACATCCTATTTCTTGGGCATTGCCTGACTGATATATGAAGAGGCTGGATTGTCTTTTGCATGGGTAAAATGTAGCAATCCTCTGTGTGGGGCAAGTCAAGACTCAGGAGCTATGTGGATATAGAAGCACAGGAGACGATGAAGGGTAATCCCTTCTCTGCTCAGATTATAATGTGATCGCAAATTATCCTCAAACGATTGGGGAAAAAATGCTTAGTTCTTATTGAGCATTCTTAATTACAAATACTTTGTGTATGCACAATCTTGCCTTACCGCTTGGGAACCATGTGCCTGCAAAGGCACAAGTCCGGAAAAAAACCTCACCCCCGCAATCCACCAAGAAGAGCCTAGAAAGCACTTACAAAATGCTTTGCTCATTCTATAGTGGTCGCTTAGCTTTTCCCTGAGTTCTGATCCTCCCCCGGAGAAGAGTGAAACCAAATGTTTTAAATCACATCACAAATACTTTGCTCATGCGTTTTCTCACACCGCTGCCATGGTTTGTGTGCAGGGAAAGACTCCGAATTGCCTAGGCAATGGTGTGTGCATCGGGCACCATGATTCTGATGATGTGCCAGCAGTAGCTGCTTGCTGGCTGCCGAGTGTGAATCATGAATGCCATGGAGCGCGCAGATCACAAAGGCAGCACATAAAGTCAAAATACTGCCTGGCTTTAAACTGTGACAAGACCATCAATATGAGAATATGGGTTGCTTGACTGAAGAGAGCTGAGTACATTCACGTTTCGGGAACATGACCTGCGAGCAGTGTTCCCTCTAAGCTGAGTTAGTGTGAGCTAGCTCACAATTTTTTAGCCTCTGGCTCAGACATTTTCGTCTTAGCTCAGGAAGGAGGGCTCCAGAGCAAACTAATTTATGCAGTAGCCAAATTGCTCGCTCACAACTTTAATGCTAGTAGCTCACAAAGGAGAATGTTTGCTCATGAGACTCCACGGCTTAGAGGGAACATTGCCTGCGAGTATTGCCACATCATTAAATGACAGGGTTACTCCTCATCAGGAAGATCCAGGTAATTGTTAGGGATGCCAGCCTCCAGGTGGGACCTGTGGATTCCCTGGGAGCCCAGCATCCATCAGTTCCCCTGGAGAAAATGGATGCGTTGGAGTGTGGACTCTATGGCATCACACCCCACTGAGTTCCCTCTCCTCCCCAGGCTCCATCCCCAAATCTCCAGGAGTTTCCCAACCTGGATCTGGCAGTCCTACTCCCCCACCCCCCACTGGTGGCCAGGGGGACCTGGCAACCCTAGTAACTGTAGGTTAGTCAGATAATTCAACTGTTGCCATTAATCTTTCAAAGTGAAGAGTTGATTCCTTGACATTTCTATGACACCCCCCCCCTAAAGAGTGGCCAACTCTGTTGAAGAACTTTGCCCAACCATGACTGAAAATCTATTTTCTTGAGGCAACTGGTTGCATGGTTTTAAATATAATACAGTGTCTCCCTAGAATTTGCCCAATGTTGGTATTTCTTGTGAAGGTGGATGATATCTGAGTTTCGGACATACTTGTCACATGCAAATGTCAACATTCACTAGACTCTGGCCATTCCACTGCATCAGGCGAAACAAAGCCAAAGTGAATCTCCAATCTAGGCATAAATTCATGTGGATGCTGCCTTCCACAACTCTAGCTCTGACCTGTTTTTCACCCTCAAAATCTTTCATTCAGCTTCTCCAGGTCATTATAACCCTAAGCTAGGGGTATGTGATCATTAAAGGCCGGGGGGGGGGGGGAACCGGCGGCCACGCATATGTTGACAACCAATTTATTTGCGGGGAGATGGTGAAGAATTGTGCTGGCCTCTCCATGTCATTTGGAGGGCACTGCTCTGTGTTTGTTGTCATCATCATTAGAAGAGTTACAAATGACCTACCTGGAGCCCAGCATCCATCTTGCAGATGAAGTGTCAACACAAAGATAATAGGGGTGATTTGGGGAGTGTGCTACGAGTCCTTTTCTTTGAACAGCAATTCGATACTTATTGGTTGGAAAGCATGTACAAATTCACACAAAGAAGTTCCGTTGGATGACTTCACCTGAGGCATTGCAATTTGGGGGAGGAGGAAAAACCTATTTTTTAAAAAAAATACCAATCAGCACCTGGCAGTACTATGGAAGAGAGGAAGCTGTGCCTTGGTGGCACTTTCCATAACCACCATTGGACTCATAGAATCATCACAGGGTTGGAAGGGGCCATGCAGGCCGTCTTGTCCAACCCCCTGCTCAGTGCAGGCTCAGCCTAGAGAGCACCCCTGACAAGTGTTTTTCCAGCTGCTGCTTGAAGACTGCCAGTGAGGGGGACCTCACCACCTCCCTAGAAAGCCCATTCCACTGCTGGACTACTCTTGCTGTTAAAAAAACCCATTTTCCTAATATCCAGCAGGTACCTTTCTGCCCGTCATTTAAACCTTACTTTAGGCATAATGGGTTCCCAGAAGACTGGCTGGAAGTGATACTTGTATGCCTGTTCTGTTAGTTTCAAAACTCTCATTGGACCCCCATTGTTCTACTGCTTCAGACCAACATGGCTGACCATCTGGATCTATCTTATTGGACCCCTGGGTTTAGGAAAATGCTACTTGTTAACATCGTCCAGTCCTAAACGGATTCTTACCCCATTTGTAAACCTTCACAATGGAGGCTGAACTGGAATGGGAATGGGGATGCAGGGCTTCATGAGGAGCAAGACCTCACCCTTTTTAAATCACTTCCAAGGTCCTTGCACTGTCAGTTCAAAGGGGAAAGTAGATTGGTGGCCAGGAAACCTGATAGATCAAGAGGTTGGGACTCACTGAGAGGCATGGAGGGAAGAGGAGGGAGGCTTGAAATGGTTATAGGGATGATTGAGTGGCTCAGGTGTGAGAGTGGAAGGGGGTGTGTGGGAAAGGGGGCTGAAAAAGCCCAGCAGGAAGAACAAGTTGGAGCCTGGCACACTAATGGGGCTTTTTAATGTTTGTGTTTGGGTAAATTCTATGCTTTAGAAAGAATCCAGTCTTATCTCTGCCTATGGCTGGATTTTCCTTTGTTTAAATTCATGATGGAAAGGCAGCTTTTGAAATAAAGGAGACCTTTCCTCTGCAGGGGGAGGTGCTGCATCAGACTCCATTCAATTTGAGAATATCAGGCAGAGTGAAAAGATCCTTTTCTATATAGATTTAGCTGCAAGAAAGAAATCTCCCCCCCCCCCCAAACATGAAGCACTTTCAGACTGAGGTCTTTGCTCTTAAGAACAGATGAAAGTATGAACAAATTGAGGAAGGAGAGGATGGATGCTGAAGAACGGCCAGCTGGCATCATGGGAGAAAATTGCACAAAGTCAGCATTTCCCTCCGAAGTTGGGAGGCTTTTGCTTTACAAAATTCACTGTGCTGCTCCAAGAGTGGCCTCCTTCCTTTCTGCCAAACAGGGCTACCATTTCTCCAAGCTCTTGCCTTCATCAGTACTGCTGTCTTCATGCACAATAACCACGCGTTTCTCCCAGCAGCTTTCTTGCAAACGGATGGGAACTGGGGTGGGGAGGGGGGGAGAGAAACTGAGTGTAGGCACTGAGGTTTAGGAAGTCTGATGCCATGATAATTGTCTTTAGGATGCCCCAAGACTTTTGTGTCAGGAGAAGATCCATGAGACTGATGGTCTAGTTAGATGAGACACTGGAAAATTTGTGACCTAACACAATATTTCTCTAAAATATAAATAGCCATTTCCCGTTTTGACCATGGGAGGGATGAGGAAAGGGGATTACCTTGTGTGTCTCAGGTGGTTTTGCCAGTTGAAACCAACTGCCTTTACTTCTTCCGAGATTAATAAAAGTTGTTGTGGTGGTAGTCGTATACATTGACAAAAGCATGCTGGGGTGGAAGTGTTAATTCCCCCTTGACCTGCACTGCCCTCATGCAAATTGAGGCTCCACGTGGCTACTACTTCTGTTTTAAAATGCTGGGAAAATCTGATTAGAAATCCATTGGTTTGTGCAATAAGGAAGCATTGTCATCACTTGGCACAGACAATTACAGACAAAAAACTTTTCAATTCTGTTTTTTTTTTTAAAAATAAAAATCTCCATTTTGGTCCAGTCCCAAATCAGACCAGAGTTTCACCAGAAGATTTGAACTATTAGCAGTGGTGTAAGGTTCACACCGATGTGTGTGCACACTGCAAGCAATAATGAAATACATTGACTCATCTAGGTCTAATATACTTCAGATGCAACAGGAGGGAGGATTATTAGGATAATCGGGATAATCAGCAATAATAGGAAAATCAGCAAATGCAACAAACCAGAAATGCAAGATTTAGCTGAATAAAAAAAAATGAAGCTCCCCTAAGAAACAGCAGCGACTCTGAAGGGAAGTACATAATCAAACTTGATTTATGTGGGCGATTGCAGATGGTACTGTTGGTCATGGATGCTACATATCTTGAAAAAAACCGTATGTTAGTAAAATATGTTTCTTTACAAGCTTACAGCTGTATGTTTAAAACAAGCATATGTATAAAACCATTGCAGAGGAATACTCCCTATTGGCATATCAACCTTCTAGGCCAGTGTCAGAGAATTATGTCGCATCCTGGTGTGCCACCATACACTCTAAAATTAAATAAATTATCTTATGGCATTGTGTGTAGAATAGCCAGGAGATCCTAAGATTGTCTGGCAGACAGAAGTTCTAGCTCTTTAGCGTTATGCACCATTACTTGGTGAGCTAGACTTGTTTTTAAGGCAAGACATGTTTTAAGAGATGGTTTGCCATTGCCTGCCTTTGTGTCATGACCCTGGTATTCTTTGGAGGTCCCTCTTCCAAATACTAGCCAAGGTGGACCTCTGCTTAGCTTCCAAGATCTGACAGGATTGGGCTAGCCTGGGCTAACATGCACTCTGCTTCACAGTACATGTTTGGTGTATACTGAAAACCAACTCTCATTTTTCAGGATTCTGGACAAAGATAATGCAACCACTGTTCCCTCTAAGCCAAGTTAGTGTGAGCTAGCTCACAGTTTTTTAGCTTCCGGCTCACACATTCTTGTCTTAGCTCAGGAAGGAGGGCTCCAGAGCAAACTAATTTATGCAGAAGCCAGATTGCTCGCTCACAACTTTAATGCCAGGAGCTCACAAAGTAGAATTTTTGCTCACAAGACTCTACAGCTTAGAGGGAACATTGAATGCAACCCATGAAAAATTTTATTGGTTTGTTTGTTTTGCTCCTACTTTTTTTGGTTATATCCCGTGCTTTTAAAAAACAAACAAACAAAATTAAATACTGCACACTTCTGGTTAAAATATTGTGCTTTTATTTATATTGCCTCTTCTATCTTCCCCCCAAAGTTACATTCTTTCTCTTTGGTTTGTTTGCTTTTCAAAGTAATCAATATGATTTTCAGTACAATTTCTTTCCTTGCATTTTGGATAACTTTCTGGAAAGTATTCAAAACTTCATAAAAATAATAATCATGGAGCAGGAAGAAGAGTAGGGCAAAGAGAAGACATTTCTCCCTTTCTTCTTCCCCTTCCCCTGCACTCTTCTTCGCCCGGGTCCAGTTGAGGACAATGTGCACAGAAGCAGACTTCTGCTTTCATATCAACCTGCTGGATCAGAAACTGAGAGCATAAATTGGACACACTCTGATGCAGGAGCTGTCTGTCTGCACTAGGGATGAGACTGAATTTCCCAAGCTGTCTGCTTTGATTTGAATGTCTATGTGCTGACTGTTCTTCTCCCTTGGGAGACAGGAGTCTTGCTTCGCACACCAGATTTCCCTTGCTGAATTTCCCCATGAAAATCCACACATTTTCCAGTGTTCTCTTTGCATTACATATGTGTAAATGGCACAGCGATCGTATCTAAGGTAAATGTAGGGTGTAAATGGCACATTCATATATAAATGGTACAGTAATAGCAAAAAAGTACCATAAAGAAAAGAATAATCAACGGCAGCAAAGAAAATGAGGAAAATGAACCTAAAGACAATGGCTGATTTCGCACTAGAGTTGCCTCGATGTTGTGCCGCCGTTTGCCCTGATACTATTGGTCAATTTCACACCTGAAGCCGCATTTGACCCGCGACTTTGCCCGATTTCCTCTGCAGTTTCGTGATCTTCAAAAACCAGGATCACAAAACTGCAGGGGAAATCAGGCGAAGCCGCAGGTCAAAATGCAGCCCCGCGGCTTCGGGTGTGAAATTGACCAGTAGTATCGGGGCAAACGGTGGCACAACATTGAGGCAGCTCTAGTGCGAAATCAGCCTACGGCAATCACAGAAGAAACATAAACGGTCATATTGGCTCATCCCTGATCTGGGCATCCAGAACATAGGAGGATGCACACTGCATTGAGAGCAATGTGGGATGGACAAAATATCTTTGCATTCAGATGCATATTGGAAGCAGAGGACTATGTGTCTTACTATATTTAAATATTTGTATCCTGCTTTTCTCTCACAATGGAAATGGAAAGCAATCTACAAAGGAAAACAGACAATTTAAACACAACTATACAACCAAGTGGGTTCCTGAATCAAACTTTAAACAGATGATGATCCCTAAAGACATCCAAGGCTATTGCTGGACTCATGAGCATGACTCATGCAGGTTGGGGGCAAGGAAATGGGGATGACAAGGAATGTCAGCTAGGTCATGATGCCACTTCTGGAGAAAACATGGAAGTGGCATAGGGTAGCTCTAGGAACCATCGGAAACTCTGTGGTATTGAGGTCACAACATGGCCAACATCGTTGTTTCCCCCCCTTAATTCTCCAGATGGCATGGTCACAGATCGCAAACCTTCTGACTCTTGAAATAGTCTTATACGTCTAGTCATGCCTGCAGACTTTAACAGTACATTCTGGTTTACATTTACCTGGGAGAAAGCCCTATTGAATACTTCTGATTAGGATTGCAATGCAAAAAGGGAAGGGCAGATGCTCAATGGTCTCATTCAGCTGGGTCCAGTTACTGTGCATAGACAGTAAACCCCAGGAGTAAATTTAAATAATGCTTTGTTTTAAAACATTGTTATGGGGAGAGGAACTTTTTTTCCTAAAATTCACTTTTTAACATAACACCCATTGATTCCTCTTTTAAAAGTGGGGTTTCTCTTTGATTTCTCTATGGAGAGAAATCAATACACCCTTTTGTAATTTCAGCCCTTGCAATTGTTTTATGTTATGCACCACTGGGAGGTGCTCCAGCAGGACAAGAAGATTTGGGAAGACATTGCCTGCCTCTGAGCATCTACAGAATTAAAATCTGAAATGTTGCAGAACCTCCTTTCCTGCTCCTCCTCTCATGAGAAGAACTTAAGAGCATAAGAAGAGGCCTGCTGGATCAGACCAGTGGTCCCATCTAGTCCAGCATCCTGTACCTGAAGGGCAAGCAGGGCATAAAGAAGAAGAAGAAGAGATTGGATTTATACCCCAGCCCTTCACTACCCAAAGGTGTCTCAAAGCAGCTTACAAACTCCTTTCCCTTCCCCTCCCCACAACAGACACCCTGTGAGGTAGGCGGGGTTGAGAGAGCTCTTAACAGAAACTGCTCTTTTTCAAGAACAGGTCTTATCAGAGCTACAGCTTGCCCAAGGTCATCCAGCCAGGTGCAGGTGGAGGCGTGGGGAATCAAACCCGGTTCTCACAGATTAGAGTCTGCACACTTAACCACTACACCAAACTGGCCAAGGTCTTTCTGCTGCCACCTGCTACTTACAGCTTTGCTACCTCTTTATGTGGAAGTTCTCTTCAATAACCATGGCTAGTAGCTATTGATCAGTCTCCTTCATCACGAAGCTTCTTTTTGATGAAACTTCTTATTGATAAAAATTGAATTTATTAGGAACAGAGTTCAAATCCCTAAAGTGTGAGAAATAAATGGTTTACTGGATTGGGAAGAAATGGTTTACTTCTTTACACAGAGTGAGTAAAATGTGGAATTTGCTGCCAGAGGATGTAGTGATGGCCAGAGGAATAAACAGCTTTAAAAGAGGATTAGATAGATTCATATAGGTCTATCAGTGGCTACTAGACTAAAGGGAACCTCCACATTCAGATACACTAAACCTCTAAATCCCAGGGCCAGGAGGCAACATCAGGGGAAGGTCTTGGCATCTATACCATGTTGTTGGCCCTCCAGAGGAACTGGTTGGCCACTGCGTGAGACAGGATGCTGGACTAGATGGACCACTGGTCTGATCCAGCAAAGCTCTTCCGTTCTTATGGATTTCAGTGAGACTTTGGGTAAAGAGGAATTATGAGAATTTGTCATTTCTCTTAAACCTACTTTTTGATAGGCCCCAGGGAGCTATCCTAAACTGGTTGACTGAGACATAAGTCCATTTTATTCAATGGATCTTACTACCAGGAAATGGTTTGTAGGATTGCAGTCCCAGTTATTTTGGGGCACACAATGATCAGGGCAATACAGTAAGTTAACTGGGCAAAGCAGCATTTTCCCCTCAGATGGGAGCTGCTGTGGATTATTTCCCCAGTTGTTTACTTTGCTCATGAAAGTTTTCTACCCAAGCACATTTTGGGATGGCTCAGGAAGAGGATGAGAAAATGATATTATGTCAACTAACCCTACAACAACTTTTGGCTTCCATCTCATCTGAACTCTGGGGGGGGGTATGCCCATCCCTAACTAGAATGAGTTTGCATTATTTTTTTCAAAATGTACTATGCAGTTCACTCTGTACTTTATATATCGATGTGGTTGAGCCAATATTCCCTCTAAGCTGTGGAGTCTTGTGAGCAAAAATTCTCCATTGTGAGCTACTGGCATTAAAGTTGTGACCGAGGGATTTGGCTGTTGCATAAATTAGTTTGCTCTGGAGCCATCCCTTCCTGAGCTGAGACAAAAATGTGTGAGCCGGAGGCTAAAAAAACCCGTGAGCTAGCTCGCACTAACTCAGCTTAGAGGGAACACTGGTTGAGACTCAAATAAATATTGCTCTTTCCTACAGAACAGCAAGTCACTGCTGTGGAGGAGACGCTACGTCGGATATAATCTTTTTAAAATTCATAGAGAAATGTATTAGAAAAATGTAAACTTTGATTCCTCACAACTTTTGTATTGTGATATAACATTTGCTTATGAATTAAATGCTGGCTTCAGACAATTGAAGTAAAGGGGGTGGGGAAATGCCCATGTTTTAGATCCATTTCTTTTTTTTACCAGATGCAGCAGAGAGATTGATTTTCTGTTACTTAAACAATAATTAGGCACAAGCAACATTCAAAATGGAATACAAACGTTAAAAATAAACAATAAAATCATTTATTATTAAGAGTTTGTCAGCAAGCTGCCATTCTGTTTTCTGTGACCTCTGTGTACATATCCTTACCCTGTTGCACCCGGCTTGTTTATACTATCCTGCTTCTGTGCTGGAATGCATAAGATAACTACTGGTGGATGTGTGGGGGAGAAGATGCTGTAATGCTTGCCTATTGCTATCTCATGAGAACTGCACCTGTGTTTTGTCTGATGTTCTGCCTGGTTCCCATGGACTGGGCGCGCAACCGTTTCATTAGCCCGCCAGCGGGAATATTATTCATTGGATATGTATCTGTTTGAATTTCCTTTATTATGCTCGCCCTAACTGTGTATCCCCAGTTCTAACAAAGAACGTGTTTGAGTATGTCTTCAACGCTTTGAAATAAATTTTGCTTTTCTTGAAAACGTGGATTTATTCTCGATGCTTGGGGATCCAACATATTGTTAGAACTCCCTTTCTCCTATCGTTCCGCATCTGGCAAGATCATGAGCGGAGCTGAGGGAGACCTACCGAAAACGGAGGGGGATTCAGGATCGGTCCCACACACCTCCGCTCCTTTGGTGACTGCAGCCTCGCTGGAGGGTGCCGTGGGGGGAACGCTTCCCCGCTGGCCTGCACATCTGTCTTGGCCGCCTCCGACCCCTTCGCACTGGGGTCCGCGGAAGACTCAACGGCAGGATGACTGGACTATGTACAACACTCAAGGCACCCGTGAGGTGTACTCCCGTCGAGGGAGCGGATTACGTGAAAGTTTGTTTGACAAGGGATTGTTCCCAGAGCCGGGGGCTACCTCGGAGAAGGGGAGTTCCAAGCAAGACCTCGAGGAGTGGATGTTCGAGCCATCGGGGCCCCGAGGCCACGTAGAGGATTCGGAGGGAGCCGGGGGCTTCCAAACGGAAGAAGACTATGACCCACCCCCGGACTATCAACGTCGAGAACCGATCCCTGAGGAAACCACCGGGGAACGACTGGAGGAACTGGAATACTCGGTGAGGGACTTGTTGAGGGCATTCCAGGATGTAATGGAAGCTCTGCCGGGGATGATGGACATTAGAATGGCTAATTTTCTTGATGCACACGCCGCGCAACAGCAAGCTGCCCCAGCACCGGGAGTTCCCGCGCCGCAGGTGCCTGCCCAGCCAC
>NW_015168049.1:787122-787239 GCF_001447785.1 Gekko japonicus
AAGGGGTTTGATGCTACGAAACCAGGCGCCCCGCTTAAATGGTCCCCTGCTTGCGCAGAGGCTTTTGAGAAACTTAAACTGATGTTCACGTCTGAGCCAGTGCTGGCGCGCCCTGAT
>NW_015168049.1:787746-833638 GCF_001447785.1 Gekko japonicus
GGGGGGGGGCCTGGGTCCAGAAATATGTTTCTGCTTTTACTACTGAAGATGATGCCTCCCTGCGAGCGTTGCCGGACTGTGTCCGTAGCCCAGAAGGTCTGATTTATTCTGGGGACAAACTGTATGTGCCTATTTCAATGAGGAGGGAAGTGATGGATTCTGCTCATGGTTCCAGACTGGCAGGACATTGGAGTTTTGTTAAATCACTGCAACTCATCCGCAGACAGTTTTGGTGGCCACACATGCGCAAAGACCTATTGACTTTTGTTCGATCCTGTCAGACCTGTGCCTTAACTAAACCCAGGGGGGGCAAGCCTCCCGGTCTTCTGCAACCACTCCCTACTCCATCGAGGCCTTGGGAAGTGGTGTCCATGGACTTTATTACTGACCTCCCTGCGAGCAAAGGGAACACTGTTATTTGGGTGGTTGTTGATTTATTTTCTAAGCAGGCTCATTTTGTGCCTTTTCCTTCCTTGCCTACAGCTCAGAGGTTGGCGAAATCGTTTATGTCTCACGTGGTGAAAATTCATCAATTACCTGCTAAATTAATTTCTGACAGGGGGACCCAATTTGTTTCTAAGTTTTGGAGGGAACTTCTTTCCATTTTAGGGGTGGAACAAGGGCTCAGCAGCGCGTATCATCCTGAGACTGACGGACAAACAGAACGAGTTAATCAGACCCTGGAGCAATATCTTCGTTGTTTTACTAATTATCAACAAAATGATTGGTGTGAATTGTTGCCTCTTGCTGAATATTGTTATAACAATACTGTCCATAGCTCCACGGGCATGTCTCCTTATAAAGCTGTTTCTGGTTACGACAGCCCCCCCTCCCTTTCCTGGAGGGGATGGGCCAACGTCCTGTGGGGGATGCTGATACATGGTGTACTTCCTTGCAAAATTCATGGCCTCTGCTATGCCAAACACTTGACGCAGCCAAGGCTGCTTACAAGACCCAGGCAGACAAGGGTAGGGTGGTGGGGTTTGATCTGAAACCTGGGGATCTTGTGTATGTCTCGACCAAGAACATTAAGATGCTGCGACCTAGCAGGAAATTGGGGTGGAAGTTCATTGGTCCATTCAAAGTGCGTAAAGTCATAAATGATGTGGCGGTTGATGTTGTTTTGCCTAAGAATTTACGTGCTCTGCATTCTGTTTTTCACATGAGCCTGTTGAAGAAGGATCCTGGCCCGTCTCCCTGGAGACCAGCAGTTACTCCTCCTCCACCTGTCATTTTGGAAGGGGATGAACATTTTGAGATCGCTGATATCCTTGATTGTAAATTGAAACGTGGTAAACTCTGGTACCTTATCGAATGGGTTGATTTCGGTCCCCAGCACCGCGAATGGGTGGAAGAAGGGGATATTCGGGCCCCTTACCTGATCCGTAGTTTCCACAAGAGGTTCCCGGACAAACCGGGAGGTCTCCCGCCCAGCCCGGGAGATCTCCCGCCCGACCCGGGAGGTGTGTTTTAAGTGTATTTTAAGGGGGGCAGTATGTCAGCAAGCTGCCATTCTGTTTTCTGTGACCTCTGTGTACATATCCTTACCCTGTTGCACCTGGCTTGTTTATACTATCCTGCTTCTGTGCTGGAATGCATAAGATAACTACTGGTGGATGTGTGGGGGAGAAGATGCTGTAATGCTTGCCTATTGCTATCTCATGAGAACTGCACCTGTGTTTTGTCTGATGTTCTGCCTGGTTCCCATGGACTGGGCGCTCAACCGTTTCATTAGCCCGCCAGCGGGAATATTATTCATTGGATATGTATCTGTTTGAATTTCCTTTATTATGCTCGCCCTAACTGTGTATCCCCAGTTCTAACAAAGAACGTGTTTGAGTATGTCTTCAACGCTTTGAAATAAATTTTGCTTTTCTTGAAAACGTGGATTTATTCTCGATGCTTGGGGATCCAACAGAGTTATGATTTAAACAACATTAAAAAAATTATGTAGCTGGGAAGCAGCTTCACAAATTAATTCATAATTAGTTAATCATTATGAACCTGGCAAAAATTCTTTAGGAGGGTATGCAGCAAGTATTTTGGGAACGTGACACTTGTTGGATTTCTGCCTGAACACACACACACACCCCACTGCACAAAAACACCAAGAAAAACTAGGAATTCAGAGAGTCTAATCTGTTAGCATGCCCTGACCTGGATAGCCCAGGCTAGCCTGATCTTATCAGATCTTGGAAGCTAAGCAGAGTCAGCCCTAGCTAGTATTTGGATGGGAGACCACCAAAGAATACCATGGTTAGTATGCAGAGGCAGGTAGTAGCAAACCACCTTTGAACATCTCTTGCCTAGAAAATCCCACCATACGTCAACTGTGACTTGATGACACTTTCCACCACCAAATCTGTAAGCATACAGAATATGTATGAGTTACTGCTTAAATGGCATGGAAGTTAAGCCATTAAGATTCACTTACAACTAGGGATGGGCACAGACTGGGAATATGTGGTTCATTTCAGTTCATGGTGTGCCCGGTTTGTGACCCACAAACCATCACAAATTTTTAAGAGCTAAATGAACTGGTTCAGTTTGTGGGGTTTGTGATGTGGTAGAATGCCTCCCCTGGTGTGCTAGAGACACCAAACTCACAGGAGATCTCTGGCTGTACTCCCTAAGTTTGGTGAGAACTGGATTTACAGAGTCTGAGTTACACTCCCCCCCCAAGAAGGTGCCCCCATCATCCATTGTTTTCAATGGAGGAAAAATAAAACAGCAAAAAACCAAGGCCAAAAATCCCCAGCAGAACAGAATCAAAGCCCCAGAGAAGCTCTGCAATAGAAACTGAAGGGGGGGGGGGCATTTCTGCAACCAGTGCAATTTTTCCAGCAGAACCAGTGCCACTGTGACACTGCAAACCCAACAGGGCTAAGGCAAACCAGCAAATCTCTGCAGTAGAAACTAAAGGGGGGGCATTTTTGCAAGCCCAGCAGAACCAGTACAATGTACTGGTGCCCAGCAGAACCTACTGCAATTACGACAATGCCAGCTCAACAGGACTGATATCTAACACATAACCACACTCCAAGCAGGGGAGATGCAAGCCCAGCAGAACCAGTACAATTCACAGAGTGCCCAGCAGAACCCAGTGCCAATGTGGCAAAGTCAGCTCAATCACAATCCAAGCAAGGGAGGATTCTTTGCAAGCCCAGCAAAACCCGTACTATGTACAGATTGCCCAGTGGTGCCAGTGCAATCACATAGTGCCCAAGCAGAACCCAGTGCCACTGGCATTGCAAGCTTACAAGGACAGATCTCAAAGCACATAGTCACAAATCCAAGCAAGGAGGAGGGTGGGATTTTGCAAGCTCTGTGCAAGAAAATGGGAAGTGAACACAAAGGAAAGCTGGCAAAGGGGGGGGACCCTCTTGAAACTGACATGAATGGTTTGAAACTGACAACAGTGTTTCCAAGACTGTGGAATACCGCCCCCTGTTGCTTTGAAGTTTGGTAAACATTTTGTTTGAGGGGAGACAGTCTGTCTGGAAATGTATCCATTCACAGAGCAGTGGGAACCTCTATGAAGTGCTTGAACATTTGTGGGAAGTTTGTGCCAGTTGACCTGCCACGAATTTCAGTTGGCGAACCATGAACTACCCAAGATTCATCACAAACTTTAGTTTGTGAGCCGGTTTATGCCCATCTCTACTTAAAACCTACCTGTTTGTTTGTGTGTGGTCTGAGAGCACAAGTTAATTTGCCCACCCCACAAATGGGCAAAATCAACAACTGCCTGTACACACACATTTTTTGTTATGGTCCCTCCCTTATGGCATGGCCTACCTGATGAGGTCAGGAAGGCTCCCACCCTCCAGGTTTTCTGCAAACTATGCCAAACTGAACTATTCAGGAGAGCTTTTTAACACAGGTAACAGGACTTTGCTGTAACAAAATGTTTTAGCATAAAGTTTTGGAACAGAAATAGGGACTGTGGACTACACTGCTGTGTATATTATGTACTGTCTGTACCTGTAAATATGATGCTACTATGTGATTTCTGCATTGTTTAACATGTTAAGGCTCATGCTTTGTTTGATCTTTGTTTCAGATCCATTTTCTGATTTCTGCAGTCCAAACCATATTGCTTGTTTATTGGATGTTCCAGCCTGTTGAATGTATTTGATATACACTACGTTAAACTGCTTTGAGTCTCAGTGATAAAGGCAGACTAAAAACAATAAGATAAGTAATTAAATAAATAAATAAATGTCAAGCAGGTTCAAGCAAAGCTACTTCAATTGGCCAGGAACATGCTATGATGTATCCACCTTTTCATCTGCCTATGACAGTGATTACTCATGCATTTCCCTGGTACCTATTTATTTGATCCCCAAACACCTCTTCCCCAAACCAAGGAACCAGTTCCTGCTTCCTTCAGTGCAGTGGAACTGGAGGTAATTCAAAAGATCCCAGAAGACATCACTTTTCTGTCTGCAATGAGCAACCGTTCTGCAATAGTTACCCCCATGATTGGAGGAAGCTTTGTTTGGGACCTCCCAATCTAATTGGTCCCTATGGCAGCCAGTTTATAATTGGTCCCAGTTCACAGGGCAGGCATTTTGGGGAGAGGCCAGCTACTCTTTCTCAAAAATTCCTGAAGTGTCTGCAGTTTCATAAACATTGGGAACCCCTGGCCTATGAGAACTCATTCAAAGTTGGTGCTTTGCTGATCACTATTGGAAATGTATTCTGGAGGGAATAGAGAAAAGCTCAGCTCTGTGTCCTCAAAGATCTTGTCCATACCTGAGACAGACCATGGGGCAGAGAATCACCTGAAAACCTATGGACACTGGAAGTGAGAACCGATCTTCTCTCTCAGTTCTGTCTCCACTTCAGGAACAGGTTGCCCCTTCTAGCTTCTGTTCCTGAAGTAACTGCTTTATTGTGGAGCTTGCCCTGCATGTATTCATTCAAGATTACAGCATAACTATTTGTAGGAGAGAATGAAACTGTATTCAGATAGAGGAAGCTCATATTTATTATGAGATATATTTTCTAAATCCATATATCAAGATTTTTCAACTCTGATGCATCCTCTAAATCCACAGATCAAGATTTTTGTACGTCTGTAATTTGTTTGGTGACATTTGCAGAATAGAAATGTCATCTTCAAAATGATGAATGCTCACTGATTGGAATTCTTCCTGTTCATTTGAAATATTTGCAAATAATTTGATATGATTACAATCTGTTGTTTCTGATGTGATCCTCTACGCTACCCATACAGTCCACGTAAAGACTGTGTGTTTGTTCTTATCTGCATGGAGAAATTTCTTTTCCCTAAACCAAAAACAAAAGAGCATTGAGATCAATGCACATGTTTCGACATGGGTGCAGAATGCAAACTGTAATCCATCTAGTTAAGCTAAGGCTTTAAAATATATATTTTTATTTTTAACTGATGACTTGACTTAACAAGGGACTAGATGACTTTTGGAAAACTTTACAGCACATTTAACAAACAATATGTGAAATCAACATAGCAGATACGCAACAGTAGATTCCTATTACTGAAGGAAATAAAGGAGGAAGTTTAGGTTGGGTGGGTATGGTAAGATATAGTTAGAGCTGGAATGAAGGATTAGTGTACAAGGTTGGAAAGACTCTGGAAAAAAACATTTCCTTTTAAAAGTGTAGAGTCTTCACAAATGAAAGCCTACATAAAGAACATACACAGTGTACACTGTCTTTCCTCCATTTTATTTAGAAGAAGAGTAGGTTTTAATACCCTACTTTTCTCTGCCTCAAGAAGTCTCAAAGTGGCTTACAATCACCTTCCCTTTCCTCTCCCCACAACAGTCACCTTGTGAGGTAGGTAGGGCTGAGAGAGTTCTGAGAGAATTGTGACTTTCCCAAGGTAACCCAGCAGGCTTCATGTGGAGGAGTGGGGAATCAAACCCGGTTCTCCAGATTAGAGTCTGCCACTCTTAACCACTACATGACTCTGGTGCAGAGCATAAATTTATGCTCCAGCTTTCTGTTCTATACTCACTTGCAAGGAATCTCGAACATTAAAATCAAGCTGAAGCACATGAAACACTGTAATTTAAGATTCAATGATGGAATCAAGCAGCAAGTCACAACTGAAAGTTGCACCACACAGCAATAGATTTTTCAAAGCATAAATTCAGAAACCAATAGAAGCAATCAATAAAATGAGCTATAAATGAAATCACTAATAAGCATTATCATAAAAACCAACATTACAGGCTAAAACATCTGGCTGAAAAAAAGGAACACAAAAAGCTTTCTGAAACAAAAAGGTCAGCAGATGGTTAGGAGTATGGTGACACAGCCTTTTGGGGCAGAGAATTCCCATAGTCTTGTAGACACAGCTGAGAAAACTCTGCCCCACACAGCTGCCAAACTTATTTTAGCTAATGCAGGCTCACCATGGAGACACAGGTAGTAGTATCATATGGATGGAGGCAGTCCTTTGGGTACTCTACTTCTAACCCTTTACTAGGGATGAGCATGAACTGCATTTTTGCAATTCAGTTCGTGGTTCGTGGTTGAACCATAAACTGAATCACAAACTGATAGGCCAGTTCATGAACCAAACCAGTTAGTATTGGTTTGTGAGCCATTTAAAGTATAAACTCCTGCTTTCTGCTCCCCAAAGAAAGCTGTGAGGAACAGAAAGCAGGGGTTTAAATGGCTCCAAGCATTTCACCCACAGCTTTTGGCAGTGCACAAAAAGTAGTGGGTGAAATGGCTGGGAGGCATTGCATCTCCTGATTTTTGCTGGCTGTGGCTTTTTGTGGCAAGCCATTTAAACCCCTGCTTTCTGCTCTTTACAAAAACCAGCTGAGCAGTGGGTAGCTCCCCACCACTCAGCTGTTTGGTTTAAATGGCCCTGCTTTCTGCTCCCCATGAAAAGCCATGGGGAGCAGAAAGCAGGGGTTTAAATTGCTCCCAGCCATTTTACCCCTGCTTTCTGCTCACCGTGAAAAGCCACAGAGAGCAGAAAGTATGGGTGAAATGCCTCCCAGCCATTTCACCCCTTGCTTTTTGCTCACTGCCAAAGCTACAGTGAGCAGAAAGCAGGGTGTAAAATGGATCTGAGCCATTTAAACCAAACAGCTGAGTGGCAGGGAGCTCCCCACTGCTCAGCAGTTTTCTGTGAAGAGCAGAAAGCAGGGCCATTTAAACCCCTGTTTCCTGCTCGTCATTAATCACCATGAACTGCATCAAAATTCATGGAAGTTTGTGGTGGCTCTTCAGTTAGCAAACATTGCTTTGTGAACCACAAACCAGCCAAAATTCATGACAAACTTTAGTTCATGAGCTGGTTCGTGCCCATCCCTACATTTTACACAGCTTTAAAAGTTAGTGACAATCTAGGTTTAAAAGTTAGTGATGCTGTAGACCCAGAAATTAACTCAGGACAGTTAGAACCACTCAACCAAGACAGGGGGTTTGGATCCTGTCTACTATTTCTGTTGATGCAGAAGGTTATTTTTGCTGATTCCCCCTCCTGCTGCAGATCTCCAGCTCCTACTTTGTGCTGTGGGGGGGCTGACCCCCAAGATCAGCATTTTGGGGGTCATCTGGGGCTGCAGTAGTATGAGAGAGGTTGGAGAGTTAAATTCCACTGATGGAAATCTGTGCATCAGCAGTATTTCATGGAGGGATCCAAAGCCACAATTGTTTTAAGACTTACAGGTTCAGTTTTCGAACTATGATTTAGAAATTGTTTGGTTCATCTTTCCAGAAAGTGGGCCAAGCCATATGCTTACTAATGAAGGCAAATACTATTGAGAGTCTGGCTGAAATCCCATGCACACTTGTTTGGGAGTCAGTCCCATTGAACTCAGTGGGGTTTACTTGTGTGTAGGCATGCATAGGCTCTTGGCTGCAGTTCATTTTATTCTCCCATTTGTCTTATGATTATTAGGGCATTCCCTGGTTGCAGGAATTTTATTTGGTAGAAGAAGTCATAGGAATATCAAGAAAATGCATGTCTTGCTTTTCTTTTGCTTTGCTGATAATTATTTATTGGTTTGATGGACCAACCAAAATAAGATTTATTTTAAAAGTCCAAGAATGCTGATATTCCTTCTCCCATTTTGCACACCTCAAGCTTTAGCCCAGGAGCATTGATTTAATTTCTCCCCCCGCAATTCTGATTAATGGAAAAGTCATTTTTTTAGCCATTAAAAATAATCTTTGAATATTCTGTAACCTTTCAGATATATGTTAAGGGTATGGCAGGCAGTTCTGTAATTCCAGAAATTATGACAAGGCATCCATAAAGATGAAACCTTATGCCGTAGTTACTGTAGCTTAAAGGAATATTATTTAAATACCCATTAATAGAACTGCTGAGGCATAAACACTTTGAGCTCCAGAAATATTTGTATTCACCTTTGAACAGATGCACTTTCAGTGCACTTTGCAACTGGGTTTTCCTGTGGGAAATGGCAGAATCTACTGGCAAACGATTGCTAAAGTGCATTCCAAGTGGATTGAAAGTGCATTCTTCAGTGTCTGTGAATTCTAAAAACAATTTGGGGGAATCACATCTCCACCCACCCTAGACTCTGGGGGCAACTGAATCTGGAGGAGAAGTAAATCCTCTTCGTAGTACTTCTCCTGATTGCATCACCTTAGAATCATAGAGTTGGAAGGGGCCATATAGACCATCTAGTCCAACGCCCTGCGCAATGCAGGACCAGCCTAAAGCATCTCTGACAAATATCCGCCCAGCCTCTTCTTGAAAGCCGTCAGTGAAGGGGAACTAACCACCTCTCTAGGCAGCTGATTACACCTTTGAACCACTCCGACTGTGAAACAGTTTTTCCTAATATCCAGCTGATACCTTTCTGCATGTAATTTAAACCTGTTGCTTTGGGTCCTATCCTCTGCTGCCAACTGGAACAGCTCCTTGCCCTCCTCCAAATGACAGCCTTTCAAATATTTAAAGAGAGCAATCATGTCTCCCCCTCAGTCTCCTCTTCTCCAAACTAAACATTCCCAAGGCCTTTAGGCTTTCCTCGTAGGGCTCAGTCTCCAGACCCCTGATCATCCTCGTCACTCTCTTCTGCACCCTCTCGATTTTGCCCACATCTTTTTTGAAGTCAGGCCCCCAGAACTGCACACAGTACTCAAGATGCAGCCTCATCAAGGCAGTATACAGACGGGCTATGACCTCCTATGATTTCGATGCTATGGCCCTTTTAATACAACCCAAGACTTCTCTTGCTATAAGTAAATGTAATGAATACAGTCCTCTACAGCTGTGCAGGAAAATACAATTCCTTTTTGTGGATACATTTTTCTTTATTATTTATTTACTTATTTAATTTATACACTACCCTATCCCAATTAGTGGGCTCAGGGCGGCTTACAACACAACATTCGTAAAACAATAAAACCAATAAAACAACAGATGGCACGATAAACAATAACAGAAAGGACCCTTGCCTCATGTCAGATGAATAAAAGCTCTGGTGCCTCAGTAATGTTATCTGAGCAGCAGGGCACTGGAAGGGGCCATGAAGGCTTCCGGTTTTTGACCTACTCAATGGCGGCCACCTCCCCTGGGTGCTCCCAGGGATGCGAGCTGTGAGCTGGCATTTGGGAGGGGGCACGACTGTGTGCACCCCTCCCCAGAGCCCTTGCAAAGGGTTCCTAGCCATGTGATAGCCGAACTGCCTTATCTATGACAGCAGCTTATGAAATATTAATGTTCTGTGGTAATTCCCAATGTATATAGGATGCGCCTCCCTGGAGGAAATCAAGTTACAAACGGAGACAAGGCTAATATTCTGATGAAAGCAATTGGTTCCTTTTATTTCCTAACTCTAGTTCACATACATACGTAAAAACAGATACACACACACAAACAAGTTCCTCAGTTGTTACAGGAATAGCAAATAGTTATATTTAAGCTAAAGGTATGGGGAAAGGAATTGTTGTTCAGTCGCACAGTCGAGTCCGACTCTTCGCGACCCCATGGATCATCTCCCGCCAGGCCCTCCTGTCTTCCGCCGTCCTCTGAAGTTGGCTCAATTTCATGTTCGTTGCATCGATGACACTGTCTAACCATCTCATCCTTTGCCGTCCCCATCTTCTTTGACCTTCAATCTTTCCCAGCATCAGGGTCTTCTCCAGGGAGTGCTCCCTTCTCATTTGGTGGCCAAAGTATTTGAGCTTCAGTTTCATTATCTGGCCTTCCAGGGAACAGTCAGGGTTGATTTCTTGTAGGATTGACTGATTTGATCTTCTTGCAGTCCAAGGGACTCTCAAGAGTCTTCTCCAGCACCATAGTTCAAAAGAATCTATTCTTCGGCGCTCGGCCTTCCTTATAGTCCAACTCTCGCAGCCATACATGACTACTGGGAATACCATTGCTTTGACCATGCGGACTTTTGTTGGCAGGGTGATGTCTCTACTTTTTATCATGCTGTTTAGGTTCGCCATCACTTTCCTCCCAAGGAGCAGGCGTCTTTTAATTTCATGGCTGCAGTCACAGTCTGCGGTGATCTGGGATCCCAGGAACGTGAAGTCTGTCACTACTTCCACGACTTCCCCTTCTATTTGCCAAGGAGTGATGGGGCCGGATGCCATGATCTTAGTTTTTTTGATGTTGAGCTTCAAGCCCACTTTTGCGCTCTCCTCTTTTACTCTGAGCAAGAGGCTCTTTAGGTCCTCTTCACTTTCAGCCATTAGAGTGGTATCATCTGCATATCTGAGGTTGTTGATCTTTTCCCCAGCAATCTTAATTCCCGCTTGTGATTCATCCAGGCCAGCATTTCGCATGATGTACTCTGCATATATATTAAATAAGCAAGGTGACAATATACATCCTTGTCGTACTCCTTTTCCTATGCTGAACCAATCTGTGGTCTGTCCCAGGACTCTATACTATTGGTTAATTAATAATGACGTGCCTACCTACGAGGAGGGGGCAATGTGAAATCTAAACCTTTAACTCAAGAGGGGCATCTGGTCCAAAGGGGTTAAGAGGGTACCCAGGCAATCTTTGATGTGCATAGCGATGTGGCTTGGTCTCCTGCCATAAAACGACCATAAAACAGGAAACTGTCTTTTTGGATGCAAACCAGATATCAGGGTTAGTGGTGACCAAGAGTTCATCAATGGTGGTTTATATCCATGCCAGTTGTTGTTTTGTGGGCTGCTAGTAATGGCGATTGCTTCTTCTTCAGTTGAGCTGTGTCAATGTGTCAAAATGCATTTGCATAAACAGCAGGCAAGGAGCTTTGCAAGACACAGCGTTTCAATGCGAAAAGCTTTCTCCCCAGCCATAGGAATTCATAACCATAGTCCATAGTCCATGTGTGTACATATGTGTTAGCAACCACAAACATACATACATTTATAATGCACATGCTTACACATGGGGCCCTAAAGGGTTGCCTCTCCCCCAGCACGCAGCCGGTGAATTGAGGCTCCCTTCTGCCCCAACGGTCCCGCCGCTTTGCTTCCCTATAGAACAGGAGCCACTGACTGGGACAAGCGCATGGAGATCGGGCAAGATTAACCTAACCTGAGATGAAATGGTGAGAATGACATTGAACTGTGAGTTTGTTGAAGCGTTGAATTAAAAAAAGGCGGAAAGTCCCCCCTTAATAAGTGAGGGGGGAGGGAACTCCCCCCCGCACCAAAACAAACAGAGTTTGAAGCATTGTAAGTGGGGGGGACAGAGCTTTAAGTGTAAATGGACTATAATGAAGAGCTGTCGAGGGATTTTTGGGTGATACCGCGGACTTTAGAAACCTTTGGCAATTTTACAAAAGAATCAACATCCTTAAAGATGGCGCTGAAGAAAGCAGAATGAAATCTAAGCCTTCTTCAGGAAGTGTGAATTCAGCTGACCAGGCCATGTGACCTGACTCTATTATAGACTCTTCCAAGAGAAAATGAGTGCCTCCTGCTGGCTAACAGTGATATTAAATTAGGACTATGTTGCATGGCAGTTCTAACTGAAAGACATCTCCAAAAGGATAGAGACAACAACCGAGAATCAGCTTCTATAACTCCAAATGGATAAAGGGGAGAATCTAAAATGGACTGTATGTCGTTAAGGGACGAGTTTGCAGATTAAAAGTGATACTTAAAGTGAAGGGATGTGATGTATGGACATATCCTGAAAATATAAAAATTATAATCTGCCCAGTGAAAGAGTGGTTAGATTCTCCAGAAGACATATGGATTAAAGCAATAAAAGGGAAGAATGAACTCTATCCTAAAGACAGGCCAGTGTCTGCTGCAATAAGTTGGATCAACAAGGGAAGAAGATAATGAGGAAGAAGACTGTAAAAGAGGAAGAGAAGATGAGACAACAAGTACACTTACTGATGAGGACTGGACTCTAAGATGGGGGGTGGTCCCCTCCCCCCCCAAAAAATTTTGATTGTCACTTGGGGAACAAAAAGTTAAAAAAAATGAGATGCTAATGTTTTCTGAAGCCTGCCTTAGCGGTTTTTTTCTTATTATGATCTTATATAGATCTTCATATATTCAGATTTGTTGGAATTGATAATATGATAAATTATCATTGATCACTTTCAACGCCAAAAAAAGAAAGAAAGAAAAACGTAATTGTTAAAAAAATGCTGTTGTATTTTAAGTTATCTATGATCTCCATCTCTTGGGGTTTTAGTGGTTTTCTTTACTTTCTCCTATAGTTTATAGATTCCCCTCCCTTGTTGTTTCTTTGTAGTTTATAGAAAATGCAACAAAAAATCCCCTATGGGGGGGTGCTAAAAAAACACACCAGAAGAAGGAGCCATGAACAGGGGAGGCCAGAATGGTTGAGCACCCACTGCCTCAACTGAAAGCCTGGCGGAACAGCTTCACTTTACAGGCCCTGAAGAACTGTAATAGGTCTGTAATTTATTAGTATGGTTTAGTGTTTAGAGCAGGATCTGGGAGACCCAGGTTAGAATCTCCTCTCTGAAGCTGGCTGGGTGACCTTGGGCCACTCACACACTCTCAGCCTACCCTGGCGGAAAGTGCTATCAAGTCACAGATGACTTATGGTGACCCTGTGGGGTTTTCAAGGCAAGGGATGTTCAAAGGTGGTTTGCCATGGCCTGCCTCTGCATCACGACCCTGGCATTCCTTGGAAGTCTCCCATCCAAATACTAGCCAGGGCTGACCCTGCTTAGGTTCCGAGATCTGATGAGATCTGGCAAGCCTGGGCTACCCAAGTCAGCAGTCTAACCTATCTCACAGGATTGATGGGAGGGGGGGTTTAAAATAGAGGAGAGGTAAGCTTCCTGTTAACGCTGGTAGAGAAGAGATTGGATTTATACCCCGCCCTTCACTCGGAGACTCAGAGCAACTTACAAAACTCCTGCCCTTCCCCATCCCCATGACAGACATCCTGTGAGGTAGGTGGAGCTGAGAGAGCTCTGAGAGAAACTGCTCTTTCAAGAACAGCTCTGACAGAACTATGGCTTGCCCAAGGTCATCCATCCAGGTGCAAGTGGAGGAGTGGGGAATCAAACCCGGTTCTCCCAGATGAGAGTCCACACACTCAGAGGTCATTTCGGGGGGATCGCGGGGGATCGCAGTCCCCCCGGGTGAGGTATGGGGGGCGGGGCACATAACGAAGCCCCGCCCCCTGCATCCGGCTGCCCCACTTCTGGCCCTCATTCAGCCAGGAGGAGGCAGGAGAAGAGGGAGGGTAGGTTGCTTCCTCCCTGCCTCTCCCCACCCCTGCCTGCCTGGGGCCAGGGAGGGCCTTCGCGGGGCTTCCTTGCACTCCTGCCGGCCTTGCAGGTCCACCGCCGGGCCCCTCATGGGGCTTGGCAGTGGAGTTGCAAGGCCACCGCTGGCGGCCGGGACCGTTGGGGGCGGGGTGTGTGGCCTTATGACACACTTCCGGTGATGTCAGGGGGTGTGGCATATGCTAATGAGTTAGGGTTAGCATTAGCATGAGTTCCCCTAGCTCTTTATCTACGAAACGACCCCTGCACACACTTAACCACTACACCAAACTGGTCCTCACACAAAACTGTCTCAGGGTCTGATCACACGGACCTCTTACTGCGCTAGTTTTCCCGCAATTCTTATATTCGAGACATATCCGTGACATATCCGCGACATTTTATATCGCTAGGAGGTGGTCAGACGGTCCCTCTGTCTTCCGCTTCGCAGTTTTCCCTGTTGTCTTGCCGAGGCATTCATGCCATCTCTTCAGACAGACGCAACCACCGACCTTCTACCCTCCTCCTAGGCTATTGGCACTCTTTCTCCTGCTTTCTCTTTGACAGTGAATCCTCCTTGCCTTCGGCCTGTCACTCATCCAGCTCTTGGAAGTCCTTGGCTGGTAGCATTCTTCCTCCTGGAGATCTTCTGCCTTCCCACCACCTTCCAGCCGCTTCTCTGCTGCCTCTCCGTGCGGCTGGCCCCAGTGAATACAAGCACACTCCGGGAGTCAGTCTAGCAGAAGGGACAAAAGTTTTGTTAGCTTATTCTGTCAAGTGGGTTGGTGTGTTGGTGGATGAGGGAGGGGAAGAGAACCAACTGTTGGAAAGCAGTGCAAGAACTCTCTCTCCAGAAACATTTTGCAATACATATTCAAACAATTCCAAGCATCTGATTCCCCCCCCCCCAAGTGTTTGAGGGGGCTGCTTGCAATTTGCAATTGCATTTGAACTTTGAACAGATGTTGGCCAAACAATGTTTTTTGTCTTTATGTTTCAATGTTTGTCTGATTAGATTCAGTAAATATTAAGTATTCTGCATTGTGCCACTAACATTATGGCATGTCCTGATGTGTAGTTCTTCTCTTTGGGCATTTGAGCTGTACAGTTAATACCTTATAAAACAAATATTAGTAAAAAACCCACCCTTTTTTCAGAGTCTGGTATGGGCAAGTTTCATTCGCGAGTTTTTTAAAAAATATTCCAGATAGCACAGGGTGCATAGTAGTACATGACTGATTTGGCTTTGCTCATATCTGAGCATATCGCGGACATGATTTAAAATAATTAACGTCAAACTGTTTTAACCTGAATTGAACCTAAATTAATCTAGTAGAAGAGTTTTATCAATGCATTTGGGCTTTTTCCATTTGAGAATGCTGTATAGAAAAAGGCTTTTCTAAAATCCTCCCTGCTTGGGCCAGATGGCCCTAGCTGGTAACACTACCACGTGATTCCTGTCACCTGTGCAAATGGCTTGCCAGATGGCCAGGCCGCATCTCCATATACAAGACACTTCGACACCTCTGCCAGGAGAGAGCGACTTGCCGGCATCTTCCCAAGCATGGGACGAGCTATGCCCAGTACATTAACACATCAAAAGCATTCCCTAACATGACACATGGTCACTGGAAGAGCCTGGAGTGGGATGCCCAACTCCTAGCAGATTAAAACATACCTTGCCTGACAACCAGAGATTGGAACGCCTTCCCACTCTCTCACTATTGGGTAAATGGCCATACCTGGTGGTGACGAAGGAGGGGTATAACAGCAATGATCCATATGGGAAACTGGAGGTTAAGGAGAGTTAAGTGAGTTCTTCTCTGGAAAACAAAGAGTTCTTTTGGACTGACTGTTTGCTGTTAACATGGAGTGAGACTATTAGGCAGCCAAGCTGGACCAGCTGCTCACAAAACCATGGGGTTCCTCTTCAAGATTCCCTGGTGAGACCTTGGACTATTTGCACACCAGCCTGGTAACGATGAACTACCTCTATTGTATAGTTAGAGCTGAACAAGCTATAGATATCATTTGTTTCTTATCTTTTGCTAGTCTCATGTTATATACATGCTTTTGCACTGAATAAAGATAATATATAATCAATATTATCTGAACGTGTTTCCTCTGTTGCAACCTGATTTCTAAGGCTGAATCTTGTGTCTAAGCTGTTCGGTTAAGGAGGCTACCACGGTGTTAATTAATTGTTTGCAGCCCTGGTACAGAGCTGGTAAAGTGGGGAAGTCCCATAAAGCAAGAAGGAGTTTTGGATCTCTGCACCTGAGCTTTGGTGCGGAACTGGTTAAAGAGAGATCCTGGTGGCAGACTACTGGTAACGCCTGGAGAGTGTACCGACATTCTCCTAGCATTTGTTTAATTGTTCCTGAATGCTTGGTTTCTCTCCCATCCCTGGTCTGGGATGAGAGAGAGAAACCTTGACAAATGCATCTTCATATTTGCTACGAATCAGGGTAGTTTTAAAGAAACTGTGAACTGGCTGTCCAATAGAAGAAGAAGATATTGGATTTATACCCCGCCCTTCACTACCCAAAGGAGTCTCAGAGTGACTTACAAACTCCCTTCCCTTCCCCTCCCCACAACAAACACCCCGTGAGATAGGTGGGGCTGAGAGAGCTCTGACAGAAACTGCTCTTTTTCAAGGACAGCTGTGCCAAGCTGTAATTTTATACTTTTCACCTGGTATTCATTGCCATGAGTTTTAAAAATAACCCTTCTATGCATACACGGAAGCTTCTCTACGAGGCCTGTGGGATCTGCCCTCCTACAAGAAAAATAAACTGTGTTAATATTAACTGCCATGACCAATTTTTATGTTTTTCCCATTGATGTCATTCTTTCAAGACTTCAGCCACAGTGGTAGAGTGGACTGGGGTTGCCAACTGTGGGTTCAGAATTTCCTGGAAATCTGGCAAGGGAGCCTGGGGAAGGCAGAGTTTGAAGAAGGTGAGTAGCTCAGGAGGGATACAATGCCATGGAGTCTGCCCTCCAAAGCTGCCATTTTCTCCAGGGGAACTGATCTCTGTAGTCTGGAGATAAGTTTTAATTTCAAGAGGAATCCAGGCCCCAGCTAGAAGTTGGCAACTCTAGAATGGACAGCGTTCTAGTGGGAGTGCATGCGATACCCATGTATGCGTTATTATATGTTCAAGTGGCACATCCTACTTCAGCAACTTGTTTTTCAAAGACACTAGTGCTCTGTAGAACCCCTAACTACTGCTGTGTAATATAGCTCTGTGTTCTATTGTTCCTAGACAATTTCATTTAAGGTGGCATATTTCTAATGTACTAACATTCCGTGGCTTCCAATAAGATTTTAAGCATTCTTGGTTCATTGTGCATGGGTCATGTGTGCAGTTTACTGGGTGTCCAACAGCTAGGGCTGGGACACACAACTGTCACTCAAAAAATGCCCTGCTATTGGTTTGAGACTTATCTCTTTAAAAAATAAGCAAAGAGATTTCTCATGGAGAATTTCTGATATTCCAATGTGGTGCTGAAAGTGTCGAAGAACGGATGGGTAACAGCAGCTTATTACAGAATTCAGGGGAGAGGAAAAAAAACATTTTGTCCACATTGATTGCTTGGAGTATAGCAGAGATATGATATTATGGGAGCTCTGGCAATTCCTGTAATTCACTTTCATCATAAGGTGCAGCTCTGGTTTTTTTGTTTTTTTGTTGTTGTTTTTTGATGCAAGCTAAAGATCTGACTCTCCTTTTAAAAAACAAGATTAGATTTCCGTAGAGCATTGCAATATTAAGGAACAAAGCAGGCTGCTAGCTGGCAGTAAAAAAGGAACTGTGAAGGGAACCAATCTCTCTCAAGCAGACTCCCCATAAAAGTTACCTGCAGGTTTCTGTCAGGACTACTCTGTGATTTGATTGGAGCATGCCTACTTTGTACATGGAAGGTCCCAGATTCAATAAGTTGCATTTTATGGAATTGCAGGTAGGAGGCATTGAGAAAGACTTTTGGTGAAGACAGGAGTTGAATTCCGCTACCTCTTCTTCCAGTGCTCAAGAATGAGCCACCTTGCCCGTCATGATTACTATACCTGGGCTGCGGTCACACGGAGCATTTGCCGTGCTGACGATACAGATGGTAGGCGGATTTTCCGGGCACGATCACACCACAACATCTGGGAAGTGTAGAGCTCCCGTGGCTAACCCGAGGCTTCCCGCTGAAGATGTGGAGTAAAAACCTAGTACCTCCAAGGTACTAGTTTCCGAAAGCCGTGGGGCAAGGGCGAGCGTCTGATCGCGTTTCCAGTGGAGTTATGTAGCATCTGGCGCCCGCTGCTGTTCGTCGCAAACAAGGGGTTTTTTTGTCTCTCAAGTCTCCGTAGGTTGCGCAACAGCGCCCAGCAGCACATGCGCACAAAGAGCGATTGCTGGTGCGATCGCACGGTGCGGCTTCTGTGCCGCGCTGCAGGATACCCATCTGGTCGGAATCTCCCCCCTAACCACGGGACCTCGACCGGGACATGTGCTCGGGCGGCCGCGCGTTAGTTTCCTCCGGGGCAATTAGCCACGCCTCCCCCCTGCGATATCCGGCCCGTGTGACAGGGGCCCTTGTTTGTTTCCTTTAATATACATTAAGCCCATTTCATACCTATATTCTACTGCCATCTTTTGCCGCTACAGATATTATAACCATGGTAGCTTGTTATTGATTAGACATGAACTGATGTGGTGGTGGAAAGCGCCATCATGACATAGCCAATTTATGGCAACTCCATGGGCGTTTTGAAGGCAAGAAGATGAACAGAGGTGGTTTGCCACGTTCTGCCTCTGCAACACAACCACAGATTTTCTTAGTGGTCTTTCATCCAAGCACTAATGAGGGGTGACCCTGCTTAGCTTCCGAGATCTGTTTAGATCGGGCTAGCCTGGTCACCAGTCTAAACTATCTCACAGGATTGATGGTGGGGGGTAAAATGGAGGAGAGGAGCTTCCTATTGATGCTGGTAGAGGACAGCCTCAGAGTGCTTCGCAGTCTTCCCTCTTGTCTTGCCAAGGCATTCATGCCATTTCTTCAGACAGCTCTTCTTCCCCTATTCTGTATTCAGATCCATCTCTCTTGCTACTAACTGCCCGTGACTGTTTTCTGGCCAAGGATTCTTCACCTTTCTTCACCTTTCAGGCCACCTCCCCTTGGTTCTTAACTATGGACCAATGAGGTAGGATACAAATGCCCATTAGCTAACCAGTCCATTTTTGGATCTTTTGGATTCCTGTTCCCCTATGAATATTGAAGTCATTTTCTATGAACAGCACCAGTGTTCCCTCTAAACTGAGTTAGTGTGAGCTAGCTCACCGTTTTTAGCCTCTAGCTCACCCATTTTTGTCCTAGCTCAGGAAGGATGGCTCCAGAGCAAACTAATTTATGCAGTGGCCCAATCGCTTGCTCCCAACTTTAATGCCAGTAGCTCACCAAGTAAAATTTTTACTCACGAGACCCCGCAGCTTAGAGGGAGCATTGAACAGCACTATATATCCCACAGCGTTACCATTGCCTTTGTTATAGTAACTAACAGCAGCTCTGCTACTTGTTAGATTACCAGAAGAGGCCTGTATTATCTTGTAGCCTAAAGAAATCATCTGCTGGCAGTTAAACCACACAATTTTTACCTCAGAACTTTAACAAAAGTTACTTCTTAAGTTTGCCTTTTAAATATGTAACCATTATTTGTTACTGTTACTGAATAACCAGGTGATTGAGAGCAGCACACTGAAGAATATATAAACCCAACCACATGCGACCTTGATCTGTGCCCCTCCTGGCTCGTCAAGGTGGGCCACGAGAGGTTTCGAGGTGCTCTGCGAGAGATTATCAACAAGTCTCTCTTGGAGAGACAGTTCCCCAGAGCACTCAAGGAGGCGATGGTCCGCCCCCTCCTGAAAAAGCCATCCCTGGACCCGACTGAATTGGCCAACTATCAGCCGGTGTACAATTTGCCCTATTTGGGCAAACTTAGGGTGGTGGCGTCACAGCTACAGGGCTTTCTGGAGGATTCTTCAGTCTTAGATCCCTTCCAGTCCGGTTTTCACCCGGGTCATGGGACGGAGACGGTATTGGTCGCCCTGACTGACGACCTCCGTAGGCATCTGGATCGAGGTGGTGTGGCAGCATTGCTGCTATTAGATCTGTCGGCTGCTTTTGATAAGGTCGACCATCAGCTGCTGACTCATTGCCTCGCCGACGTGGGGATTCAGGGGCTCGCCCTTCAATGGCTTGCCTCGTTCCTACAAGGTCGGGGACAAAGGGTGGCGATAGGGGAACAGCAGTCCTGGAGGCATCCTCTTGAGTGTGGGGTGCCTCAGGGGGCAGTGCTGTCCCCAATGTTATTTAACATCTATATGCGCCCCCTTGCCCAGATTGCCCGGAGTTTTGGGCTTGGGTGTCATCTATATGTGGATGACACCCAGCTTTATCTGATGCTGGGTGGCCAGTCGAACTCCGACCCAGATGACCTTCATCGGGCATTGTAAGCTGTGGCTGGTTGGCTCAGACTGAGTTCGCTGAAGTTAAACCCAGCGAAGACAGAGGTCCTGGGCCTAAGCCGGGCTGGTTCGGGGTTGGGGCTCCCTCTCCCGGCCTTCGATGGGGCGCCGCTGGTGCCGGTGTCGAGGGTTAGGAGTTTGGGAGTGCTCCTGGACTCTTCCTTATCGATGGAGGCCCAGATGGCAGCCACTGCCAAGTCAGCCTTTTACCATCTCCAGCTGGCACGGCAGTTGGTTCCTTTCCTCGACCGCGAAGACTTGGCCACAGTGATCCATGCGACGGTCACCTCAAGGCTGGACTGCTGTAACGCTCTCTACATGGGGCTGCCTTTGTCGCAAATCCGGAAGCTGCAGCTGGTGCAGAATGTGGCGGCCAGGCTGTTGATGGTTCTCACTAGACGGGATCACATCCAGCCTGTGCTGAAGGCGCTGCACTGGCTGCCTATAGCATACTGGATTCGTTACAAAGTGCTTGTTCTTACCTATAAAGCTCTTGATGGCCAGGGTTCAGCGTACCTAAGGGACCGCCATTCCCCATATGTTCCCCCATGAGCACTACGGTCTGGGGCGCAGCACCTACTGGCGCCATTGTGCCACCACCGAGTTGCCATCTATGATGGTGGATTAGATCTATAAGTGAACCGGCCCTGGGAAGACGCCTAGGTGACCAAGAACTTATGTTGTCAGGCTAGATTGATAAAAGGATCCCATCTTGGAGATATAAGTTAATATCTAGAGCACCACACTTTATTTATTGATTGTTTTATACTGTTTTAACTGTTTGTTATGGCATTTGCCGCTGTTGGAAGCCGCCCTGAGCCCATCTGGGGAGGGCGGGATACAAATCTAATAAATAAATAAATAAATAAATAAACTGTACCTCAAACCAACACAAAACAAACACTTCCTGTGGTGAAAATGGAGGAAGAAAATGCTGAGGATTCAGCAAGCCATTAACACACTTGAAGAATTCTTTTTAAAATCTTGTTGAAAGTAGCAGGTTAACTCTTTAGACACATGACATTTTCTCATGGAAATAACAAGGAGGGAGGGTGTTACTCTGAGTTTTTTTTCATTTGGAGTATTTTTGAATCTCTCACACCATGTACAAATAGTAAATGGTCCTCTCTGGCCCCTGCCACACGGGGGAAAAAAGAACGGCCGAAGTGCGGCTTTTTAAAGCCTCACCAAAAGAGACACACGGCGGCAGGATCAGATAGATCCCCTGAGCCGCCGCGCAGTAGCTCCCCGGCACGATCAGATGCCGGGGGGGAGCCACTGCAGGGAGAGCGAGGCAGCTGAACTGCGCATGTGTGCGCGTGCACAGTTCGGCTGGGAGCCTCGATTGCTCCTGCAGACGGGCGCACCGGCGATCTCACGGCTGCACTTACTGCGCCATTCCAGGTTGATGCTACCTTTTACTTGGGGTGGTTTGTTTGCAGCGGGTTTTAGGCCGGAAGGGACGGATCGGGGATGGGTGCACGTCGATTCCCAGATGTTGCGGTGTGCTCGCGCCCTTTTGCTGCACCCTCGATCCATCCCTCTTCCGGCCCAAAACCTCCCGTGTGACCGGGGCCTCTGTTAACTTTTCTGCTATCATCAAATACTTTCTCACTTTCTCTGACCACTACATTTCCAGTCCACTAGCTGATATTTATTACACCAAGAGTAACTGAGTCCTTTCCCGGCCTTAAGACTGTTGAGCACAGCATGATAAATGCCAGAAATATTGTACGGAAACAGGTAGTCCAGGGTAGAGTTCCCTGATAGGTGGTTTTAAAAACAAGGAAGAGGATGGAAGGTATTGTGATGCCAGTTTAGGTGTAACCTTGTGGCATTTATATCTATTTTTACAGTGTATAAGTTCTCAGCCTTTCTAAATGATTCACTGGGCTTGTAGTATTGTGCAGTTAAGGGTGAGAAACTGAAGTGAGCTGGTCAGCTCAGCGTGAGGATTCAGCACTTCACAGAGGTACTATTCCTCTTATAATTCTTCACCCTCAAGGTCTGAGGCAAGCACCGTGATGATTGTTCAACAGGTAAAGGCCCAAAGGGAACTTACTTTTTCTTCTGGCTGACTGAGGAGTAGAAAGAGAGGCCCTCTATGGTATCTACTAACAGAAATAACTCCTTCGGTAAAGCCAATAACGCACAGCCATGGAATAGCCACTTTGCTTTCAGTCAGAAGACCTTCACAGTCAGATGTTAAATTCCTCGAAGCAAAAAAAAGAAAGAAGAAGCTTGCTTGCCAGAGAAAACTGCAGGACTGAAGTGGCATGGAGCCATTGCATTTTGCCCTTTGAATGTTCCTGCTGTGTTTTCGTATTAGCGACTGCAGGGACCTCCTCAGAGCTTTAATTTCCTTTCTTAGTATTTGGGGAAGGGAGGAAGAGAGACGAGCAGGTCTTCTAGTTGTGAAAAGTATCACGATCGTTTCTCACTTGACTTCTGATGACACCGAAGTGTGGCTTTTGATTAGGATTCTTGTGAAGTGCCAGTTGCAAGGGGAGCTGAGGAATTTTAACAAGTGTGGCCATGATGGATATCCCTCCGGGGACCAGAGCTTGTCCTGAGAACCGATGGATGCTGAAGATTTTAGCCTATGATTTGAATTTCTATAGAAAAGGAGCTGTTTTGTTTTGTTTTCGGAGTCAGACTGCATATCTGCATGACCTCTTGCCTGAAACAGTCCCTGTCTCATCACTTTACATTGTGAATTCATCTCACTGAACAATGCTTCAGAATGACAAATCCAGAATTGGTAAGAGAGGATATGTATTAAAGCAAGCTAGTTTTGTTAAGATTTTAGAAGTTGGGTGGAGGACTTTTTAAAAAGTACATTGGAGAAAAAAACCTTTAAAATGTCTTGATTAAAAATAATAATTTAACTGGTGGAGTAAGTATTCTCCACGATTGTCAAATTACTGGCATTTGCAAATGAACTTTTGACACGTGTTTAATTACAGTACAGTTATGAAAGAAACAACATTTGCCGATCTCTCATGCATGCATAGCTGTATTTTGTACAAGCAGCCAAAAAAGGGGGGGGGGAGCCAGTGTACAATGTAAGAACCAAAAAAAAGAACACCACAGGCAAAAACAACTTACAAGCAAATAAGCAAGTATATAATGATCAAATAAGCATAACAGCAAGTGTAATGTAAATCAAATAAGCAAAGTAACAAGTATGATATAATGAAATGTAAATCAAATAAGCATAACAACAAGTATGATATAAATCAATAGGCCAAAGTGCAAAGATAATAGAAACAGTCAGAGCCTTCTCTAGCATAGAGGCAATATCAAAGTCCAAATTGGAATGCCAATCATCAAATTTTCTGAGCCATCAAAAGCCGACGCGTAATCCGGATGCCTGAAGCCGCGTTTCGAATTGTTCTTATTCAAGTATGGCTGTAATGGGACTGAATACAAATTCAAAGCATATACAAATAAGAATGCATGCAAAATATAATTATACAACAAGTGAGAATGCATACAGAATATAAATATTTGAAAAATTAGGAGCTGCAAAGAAAACTAACACCAGCCTCAAAAGCTGGCATGGGCTAAGCCAGAATGATCAGTCAAGGAGGATTAAGGGTCCTTAACCTGCCATGTGCTGCACCTTAATTTATACCTAATTTCAGACTGCATCGGCACAGGCAAAGTTTCTTAAAAGGTCATAGTGCCTTGCATACTGCTCAAAAATCCAGAAGCAGCAAGTGCACTAAACTTACGCGTCGGCTTTTGATGGCTCAGAAGCTTTTGATGGCTCAGAAAATTTGATGATTGGCATTCCAATTTGGACTTTGATATTGCCTCTATGCTAGAGAAGGCTCTGACTGTTTCTATTATCTTTGCACTTTGGCCTATTGATTTATATCATACTTGTTGTTATGCTTATTTGATTTACATTTCATTATATCATACTTGTTACTTTGCTTATTTGATTTACATTACACTTGCTGTTATGCTTATTTGATCATTATATACTTGCTTATTTGCTTGTAAGTTGTTTTTGCCTGTGGTGTTCTTTTTTTTGGTTCCAGCTGTATTTTGTGGCAAACGCCTCAATTTGATTTTTTTAAAAGTTCTCATTAATATAGCTGTTTAACACATTCTAGGAACATGGCAAATAGCCTAATTGCAGGAATGTCAAAAACAGCGATCCCTTTTCACAATAAGAGAACAAATGTTTAAAAAGCTTAGGGTTGCCATGTGGCCACTTAATGGTATCAGATCTCCAGCTCCAGTGGGTCTTGCCAGCTGGCATCCCAGTGGCAGGTGGAAGAAAGAAGAAAATACAACAAATTGTTGTCAGTGACATCACTTGGCATCACTGGACATCACTTCTGGGAAAACCAGAGGTGGCGTCACAGTGTTGCTGAGGGCACCCCCCCAGGCTGCCCCATACAATTCCCCACTGATTGCCAGGCCACGTCTAGAAACCCTAAAAAGCTCCTCAAATTGTTTGCTTCATTAACCATGCTATATTTTTCAGTTGTGCTGTATGTCTCAGTTTTCCCATGTAAGACATATTTTCCTGGAGGTATGTCCTGAACTAGGCTGCATTCACCATCTCACTTAATGATTTCACTGACCAGGGAGGGTGTAGATGTGATTGGCATGTTGTGGACAGGACCATGTGAACATTGTTTGAGAAAAAGCAAACTGAAGTCATCTGTATAAAAAAGACAAGACAGTGATATATGTTCCTACCCAATGATCTACCGTCAAACTGGTGTTCCAGTCACAGGAGATCTGAGATTTCATCAACATAAAAGTATGCAAAAATATCACTGCTAGAAACCAAATCACTATCCTTCTGAAAATTACCATTTGGAGTCATCAGCTGCTGAATTATTGCAAATAACTGAGCTGGATGTGAAATAGCCAATGCAGTGATAGCAGTAAAGAAATAACCCTTTTTCATTACTATCATCAACACCTGATATGCCTTCCAATGGGCTCTCTGGAATGCTCAGTCTGATATTTCTGGCATTGATTCGCCAGACGACTCTCCACCACCCAGCTCATTTCTTTCCAACATGCTCATTTTTAACTTGCAGGAAAATTTTGTCGGTTTTGTATGAGGGATTCTTTAAAATGGCATCCCTTACCTATGCTCTGCTTGTGACTGGAAACGCTACTCCATTGGATGGATGCCTTATTACTGGCTCTGGGAAGTCTGTGACTTGTGTCACTTGAAAAGACTGCTGCAGCATTTTTTCAGATTTTGCTGACAAATTACCAATGCGCACCTGCCGGGGCAGCTTTTTGTGTATCTTTACTCATCGGTCTCATTAGGGTCACGGGAATGATTCTTTCCACCCCATTGCTCTTCTCTGCTTTGTCAGATTTTGCAAAGAGTTGTTTTTAAGACCAGCAACAAAGGATTTTAGTGTGTGATCTCAGTCATTTTTTTTTTTTTAAAGATATGCAATGAGTCTCTTGCATACTGAGATAGGTTGAATTTAGGGCTGCCAACCTCCAGGTGGCACCTGGAGATCTCCTGCTATTACAATTGATCTCCAGATGACCAAGAGAAAATGGCTGCTTTGGAGGGTGGACTCTATGGCATTATATCCTGATGAGGTCCCTCCCCTCCCAAACCCCACCCTCCCCCTGCTCCCTCCCCCCAAAAAATTGCCGGGTATTTCCCAAGAAACAGCTAACACTCTGAAAGGGCTCAGAGATCGAAAATCTAACAAGCTACTTTGCCTCTTCACCCTGCACAACTGGGATTTCCCGGGTCCTTTAATGGACCTTTTGGTGATTCTAAAAAAGAGTTACATGGAAAGCGGAAACTATGCAAACACATGGAATGATAAATGATGCATGAACTGTCTTCCACCAGTTTGCCTCATAGTTAGTTGAGCTTGGTTATTCTTAACTTTCATTGAGAACTCTCAGAAGTGCTTCATTTTTTTTTTTTTACTTGAGCTTTTTCTGGAAGTTTATCATTTGGGGTGCCTCAGGAGAGATCTTCACCAGCCTTCCTCTGCAGTTCCCTCCTTCCTCACAATTTAGCCTTGCAAATGAGTGGTGGCAGACTTGTCATCTTTAAGGCCTCATAACAAAGTCCAGTTCTTTAAGGCCTAGATACATGTGCAGATGATAGGGGAATGGAAATCCCTGCGCTGTCTGGTTTAATCCATTGAGAAGAGAGGCACTGGAAATTGCATTTCCTAGGTATCCCAGCATCAATGAATGTTTCCCAGGAGCATCCAAGCCTTTTTGATGAGTCCCTGGAAGCTGCTGAAGACCACCCTAAGGTTGAACCCACTTTTCACAAAAATACATATTGGGAAAGGGAACCTGTGGTGGCAAAAGCTGCCCTCTGGAAGGAATGTTGATGCTGAGGCAAACCTACTGTGAACAAGACACAAACTTTGGAGGTGGCTGGAACTTGTGGAAAGTTGATTTCTGAACCTTGAATTCCATATTTTGATGTCACTTCTTCTAGGAATTGTATTTTTAGCAAATGCAAAAAAAGGAAGAAGCCATATTAAGAGTACACAATGACCCTAGATCCTCCATAGTTTGAGGCAGTATATCAGTGGATCCCTTTGCACAACTGTAAATCAAAATAAAAGTGGCAGTCCCTGCCCCTTACTTGTTTATGCACCCTCTTGTCCAATATTAGAGAATACCACAGCAGATCCATTTGCCCCCCTCTTGATAATTTGGCTGGTCACTGTCACTTATTACAATGGAGAGATCGAGTCATATAATAAATTAGGGTTGCCAGACCTGGTTTGGGAAATACCTGGAGATTTTGGGGCTGGAGCCTGGGGAGGGCAGGGTTTGGGGAGGGGAGGGACTTCAATGGGTATGATGTCATGCAGTCCACATTCCAAAGCAGCCATTTTCTTCAGGTGAATGGATTTCTGTCCCCTGGAGATTAGCTGTAATCCTGGGAGATCTCCAGCTACCACCCAGAGGCTGACAACCCTAATTATGTGAGAAAAATGAATGAGAGGATCAGTCTTGCACTATGATGGTGAATGGTTAGCAGAGGGCTATAACTTTATTAATTTATTTAACTTCATTTATAGCCTGCCTTTCTCGCTGAGACTTGGGGTAGATTACACAGTTAAAACCAATGCAGTAAAAACAGTATCATGCATACAACCAAAAATGCAATAAAACTGGATTACAAAATTAGAGCACAACACACTGAAAACAGTACAATGCATACAAAATGGCACGAACAGTGCTAGAAAACTGGATCACAAACCTGGAGAAACAGTGCAACAATTAATACATACCGGCTGCAGGCACACGGACAAGAAAAAATGGGGGGAGGGGGAAGCAAGTCTATTTCCTCCAAAGGAATTTGACCTGCAGTTGCATGATCACACCTCCCTTTGAAGCTCTGGGTGCAATCCAGAGGTCATTTTGGGGGGGAACGCATTTCCCCTGGGTGAGGTGCAGGGAGGCGGGGCACATGACGAAGCCCCGCCCCCTGCTTCCAGCCACCCCGCTTCCACCCCTCATTCAGCCAGGAGGAGGCAGGAGAAGAGGGAGGGTAAGTTGCTTCCTCCCCGCCTCTCCCCACCCCTGCCTGCCTGGGGCCAGGGAGGGCCTTGGCGGGGCTTCCTCACACTCCCGCTGGCCTTGCAGGTCCACCGCCGGGCCCCTGATGTCAGGAGGTGTGGGATATGCTAATCAGTTATGCTAATGAGTTCCCCTAGCTCTTTTTCTATGAAACGACCCCTGGTGCAATCCGTCAGTGTGTAATCAGACGCAACTGTGGGTGAGTCATATTTTTGTGCCTTCCCCCCCCCAATATGCTTAAATGGGGGATCGATGAATCGCATCTCCGCACTGAGAGCTCCCTATGGAGTTTGTGATGATGTGCATACTGTGAAGGGTGGAAAAAACCACGGTATGGAGTCAGGATGGCCTGATCAGACCATCCCAATGCCATGAGAATGTGCTGGAGTGATCAGACACGGGAAAGTCCGTCCGTGGCCCATCGCAACCCGTTTACTACCGGATTTTGCCAGGTGTTTTTTTAACTCTGCTTTTGCGGTGGAGCAGAATGGGTTGCTGATGGCTGCAGGGTGCTTCCCAGATGTTGTTGACTGATCATGCCCTTTAAATCCACCCGGCATCCGCACCTATGTCGGGTCTAATTGTGCGTATGATCACAGCCACAGTGAACAAAGGAATGAAAGCTGACTAAAATTTCACAGATATTACCTATGACCCTCTTCCATTTATGAAAGCCCCCCCCCCCATTGATTTTGGTTTACACATTCTGTGGAATGATAAATGAGGTCAACCTTCTTGACCTCATCAGTCACAAGAAAGAATGCTCAGGTGCAGAAAACGGCTGGTCTCACCACTTTGCAGGGTAGCACTGGGTTTATTTATTTACTTCATTTATAACCTACCTTTCCCCTCTATGGGGAACCATGGCAGCTCACATCATTCTTCTCTCTTTTCATCCTCACAACAGCTCTGTAAGGTAGGTTAGGCTGAGAGTGTGTGATTGGCTCAAGGGCACCCAGCAAGCTTCTGAGACAGATTGGGGATTTGAAACTGGGTATGACACTCGAACACTCTACCACACTGGTATCAGATCTTCAAAAGGCTTTGCTCAGATGAGAGAAGCTGCTGCAGCAGAGTGCTATCAGGATATGTCATCACTGGTCCTGCAGATATGTCTGAGGCCATGAAGGGCTCTGCAGGTAATAACTAGAATTTTGAATTGGACTCTGTGACTAATAAAAATGGAATGTTCAGGAAGGAAAAGTCATCCATTTTCCCTTTGGAATATTAGTGCAAAACAAGCCCCAGGGGCAACTGTGTGGGTCAAACTAAGTATTTGTGTTAAGTTACTCATCACCCCATACATACCTTCCAGTTTAGCTGTGGTTATGCCCATAATGGAACTTTGTAAAGGTAAACCTGAATAGGAAGTTGGTTTTGTGGAGAAGAGTTTTGTGATAAAATGGTGGCTTTCCTCTGGAGAATTCTGTAGGAAAAGTTCTAGAAGCCCTAACGATCCAGAGAGAAATTCTCATTTTTCTTCAATGAGCAATAAAGTGCTTCGGCAAGAGTTCAACTCCAGCGAAGGAAATCTATCCAAGAAAGTTGCCTGGCTTGTCTGGTGGGTGAGTTATTGCTCCCTCAGCTAGCTTTCGTGGGTTATTGAAGTCCTTTCCCTGCAGAATACAATGGATGAAGACAATGTTTTTAAGGAGCACTCTGTAATAGTTCCGGAGAGGCTCAGAGGTAAGACACATGAGAATGATGATAACAAACATTTTGTAATGGTCTAGTATGGCTGTCTCTGTTTCCCAGAATTTCCTGAATAATCAACACCTTAACACGGTGTCTGCTTAGAAAGAGGCTGGAGGCCTAATCAGGTATGACTCATGGATGCTATAACATTCAGTTTGGCCCAGAAATGAAGAACATTAGCTGCAAAATGAGATGTGAATTTCACTCAGATAGTTTGTCTAATAGGGCCAAGCATGGACTGGTCATTTAACATTTAGGAAAATTTCCCAGTGGGCCACTGATAGGACAGGAGTTCAGGGAGGGGGCAAGGACATGGGGCCACTGTTGGAACAATCATGATATCATTTCTGGGAAAAACCCAGAAAGAATGTCAGCCCCCTTTAGGAATCACTGTAAACTCTATGGAACAACTATAGTTTCCCCCTGGGAGTGACATCGCATCTCTCTAAGAATCCCTGCTAACTCTATGGTTTTATTCTGCCAATTCCTAAAGAGGACTGATGCAATTTCTGTGTTTTCCCTGGAAGAAGTCACATCGTCACCAATTTTTGCTGCCCCCCACAGGCCTCCAGAGCACTGGCAGACAATGCCAATTTTTGGGGGGGACTGGAAATCTCTGCCCCCAACGGGCATATGGCACTGGTGTCTAGTAGCAAGCACAACCAAGTCCCAGCGATTCTGCCAGCACTTCAGGGACTTCAGTGGCAATGATAGTTTCACTTCATCAGTTGCATCCTTTTGCACTGCCACCAGTTAGTAGGAGGAAGAAGTCGAAGAGCTTATATGGAGTGCTGGCTTCTTTGTTGCCAGGGGTTGGTTAGCTTGGCTCGTTCCAGGGCCATTTTAACTCCCCCAGCCTGCTCCTGAATAACCAGGCTGAGAACTTTTCGATATGTCAAATTTCAGCTCTCTGAGAAAAGGAAATTTCACTCAGTGATTGCATACATGTTATTATACTTGTATGTTGTTCTACCTGGGGGACTTTTGGAAAGAACACAGCCTTTCTCAAGATCTTTGAATGTTTCTCTTATTAATAACTCTTGAAGAGGGTGATATGAATGGTGAAGAATGGTTCTGTACAATGCACAGTTATCCTGAAATGTTTTAATGAGTTCAACAGGCAGAGTGGAAGTGTTTTAATATATGTATTTATTGTAATCCTGCGTGTTCTGATTTGATATACCTACTGGAATTTTTCCATGAACATTTATCTACATCTTACTACACTGAGTCATGAACACAACAATCCAAAAAGAGAGCTAAAAAATGGTGCCCATTCCTCACTGAAACCATTAAGAAGACAGAGAAAGGAAGGCATGTTTTCCCAAATCCAGCCCAGTATAATGAAGTCCCTTAATAAATGTCAGTATGAATGGGTGCAAAAGCAATCCAAACAACACCCCCTTTCAGAAGGAATGAGCATTTTATAATCCAAGTCACAGTACCTTTGGGTCTTAGTTTGGCTAACTAATTAATTCAGTTAATCCTCAATTGTCATTTCCTTTTCTCCAAAACTTACCTTCCAACAACAGCAATGTGGGAGGATAGGGTGAAGGGAACAGTGGCTCCTTGGACCTTCTTTTTTAAAAAAACTTTTTATTGGTTTTCACAGCAAACAAAAAATACAATTGCTTCTTACAACAAAGAGTTTCAGCGAACAAAAGTAACCTAATGATGTGTTCTCATATCATATCTATCACTCTAACCATAATTCAACCTATATTTTTCCTAATTCATGTACCAGACTTTCTTCTCTTTAATTCAAGATCAACACAGACAGCCTTCTGATCTTTCATCTATTAACTCAGCATAGTTGCCATCATTTTTAATAACTTAAGACCACCTGATAAAAGGAAGCACTTTATTGTTTATTGTTGATTGTAATGTTATTGGATTTTATTGGATTTTATGTGATTTTATGTCCGGGCTATGCCCCTTGTAAGCCTCCCTGAGCCCGCTTGCGGGGAGGGCGGGGTAAAAATACTTAAATAAAATAAATAAATAAATAAATAAATAAATACAGGAACAAAATTATAAATACACTGCCACATTCCCTCTTTCGTTGTCTGTATATTTTTACTTTTAACTTCTTACATTAAGACAACTAAGTACTCCCTAAATATTCCATTTAATTTACTGAGTATACAGAACTTTGCTAACTACGTTTAGACATGCACGTTCTCTCAGCACGTTTTACAGAGTTCTTTAATTCTTTATCTTGCCTAGAACCGTCTCTTCTTTTCTTTGTAAAAATGAGAGATGAATCCTGTATCTTTTCTTTCTTGCTATCATCCTGTTCTTTCTCGGGAATCTCAGGGGTTAACTGATATAGCGCATGCTCCTCCTCATTCTTGAGCTCCACGTCGGGGTTTTGAAGTTTCTTGATGATGTTTTTACAGGCTTCCTCCACTGCTAGTCGCACCTCATTAATCGGTATTTTGTAAGTCTATCGCTATCATTTCCTCTGCCAGGGTTTCTTTGTTTTCCTCTACCATCGCCATTTTCGTTTCTTTTGCTCCACTCCTTTCCGCAGCCACAAATTGTTTCCAGAGTTGGAGATATTCTTAAAGGGTCATTCCATGAAGGTCTTCAACAGATAATGAGGACACAAATGGACAAACACCTTTACCTTTGTTGCAAATCAAACTTGAAAAACAAAGTCTAAAAAGGGAGGTTGCAGCTAGTGCAGGGCATGGAACCATGCCTGCTCCTCCTCTTGCTCCTGGATCGGGATGGAACGATCTCTCCCCCGCTAACTGCCATTGGGGGGGGGGGGCCGACAAGTCTCCTGCACCTTTCATCCCTCTGAGAGATCCAGGAGGAGCCCAACATGCCACAAAGTTCGGGGGGGGGGGTCTCCAAAAGAATCAAGAAGGGCAGGGGAACTCGGAAGCAGCCTGAGAATCACCCTGGACACCACGCCATTTTCCTGGAACCAGCTCCTTGGACCTTCTGTAGTAGACCATAAAGCCTTCTCTTGACGCAGAGATCCCTGGAATTAGTAGTTTGCCAGCAATAACCTAGATCTTCACTTGTGAACTTCCTATCAGTAAAGAAGTTGTTCTCTTTGTCTACCTAGTGTTGGAGTAGACAATGTTTTTCCACCAATGTAAATTGCTTCCAAGGGCAAATTTTTATGGTGATGAATTGGAGAATTACAGTGTAGGCCCACGGGGATACCGCTCCTGAATCAGATTCACATGGTCCAAGATTCAGAGCAGTTCCTCTAGTTGAAATTACAGTGCAGCCTGAATGGATGGGACTGTTGTGCCAAAATAGGGTTGCCAGGTTTAGAGTTTTGCCCAAATGCCAGAGCATCCCTGGCATCAACCAGCAATCAACTGGTATCCCTTCCTGGTGTACAGGAAGTGACATCAGCATGCTGGGATGCTGCCAACACTCCCCCTTTCCCCACCATTTCCTCCCTACCAGCCAGCTGAGCAGGGGGATCCCCTGCCCAAGCAAGGGAATGGCCACTCTAATTTTCTCCCTCCAGTGCTCCATTCTTTCAAGGTTATGGCTCTTAAAAGCATTGCTCCAGACTGGCATAACAATTTATTTGTTTTGTTTTCTTCCCCCCCCCCCTCAGAGAATGTAGAATTAAGCATATATATCATCAATGTAGGCTAGTGGATGTATTCTATTTCATTTTCCCCACATCTTACCAATTTCAGCTTATCTCCCTCTGCTTGGCATGTGTCTACGGCTCTCCATGATGGATTTAGCATAGATTCCTTTGTCCTCTGATTTCTGTGTATGGAATTGAAATATTACTGAATGCCTTGTAAAAATATGATGGTATAATTGTAGAATCCATCTCCCTCTGTCTGGAATGTGTTCTTAAGACTTACCTTGGTCAGCCATTTAATTGAATTGGATAGTGACAACATGCTGACATTGTTAAGGTTAATGACCCGCTGATTTACAAGACAAGGCACATTTACTGGCAAATGGATTTTCGTAATTGTTCCACTGAACAATGAGGATAACAATTTGTACTTTGATCCACAACATTTGAAAGCATTACCTTTATTCTTCCTTCAGTGTTAGGTATCTCATCCCTATCTCTGAACTTGTTACTGTGCTGGAAGAACTTTCCCAGAGATATATGAAAATTCGGTTTCCAGTGAATTTCTACTGAATATTTTAAGGCTTTTGGGAAAGGTAATCAATGACGGCTATTTGAGGTTCTTCTTATCACCCGCAGTCTGGTACCCTACCAGGAGGCCAGAGCATCTTTGCATATGTTATCTCCCTTCATTCTTTTCTAATGTCACTCCTGCTTCCTTTTCATAGCTAGATGTGGTTGATGTGGTTGATTTATTTATACCCACAAGGGTCAGTCTAGAGTTAACTCTTGTTTTACCATTAAAAAAAATCCGTTACACAATATAATCTCCCAGATGGTGGTTCTTTTGAATTCATGGTGTGCTAGGTTATCCTATAGTTGGTTCTTCCCTTCCTCTCTTCTCTGTAGTTTCATCCTTTGCTCCATGCAGTGGTTCCCAAACTTATTTGGCCTACTGCCCCCTTTTTGGGGAAAAAATTATTCAGCACCCCCCTGAAAATCTTCAAGAAGTGGACAAAAAGATGCAGTGACAAATTTGCACATAGTAAAGAAAGATGTTGTAAATAAAACACTTTGAAGATCGAAATCATAAAAGTATTTTATAAAATCAACCATAGAAACATTTGCATACACACAGAAAATTAAGATAACAAATATTAAAATAAAAATCACAAATGACATTAAAATAATCCTAATGAGAAGGATGAACCTGGTGCACTGCTATCAATTTATTAGTGCTTGGCTCTCTTTTTGTCAGCAGCAATCTTAAATCACCGCGATTAGCTATTTGCAGTTGGTTTCTTTTTTTAGTTAACAGATTTGTGACCGCACTGAACCCATGTTCCACTAAATATGTTGAAGGAAATATCTACATTTTTTCTTAGGTTCAGCCATGATATTGTCTGTAAAAAAGTAAAATTTCTGTGTTTATTTATAAAACAATTAATTAATATTACCGGCAGCGGGCATGAATTATAGTTCTTTCCACCACTGGGGAATAACAGCCCCACACACACACACGAATTGTTGGGGGGAAGCCAGCTTTGAAATATCTGGAAAGCAGTACTCTCTTGCAACCCCACACTAGGTGCAAGGCAGTTTACACAGTGCAATCCAGAAAGCAATCCAATACCCCAATTTCTTCAATCTTGAAATCATTACTTATCAGTGACAGAGCAGGAATTTAAACCCAGATCTCCCAGACACTTGTCTGACACTTAAACACTGTACCACACTGACCAGATAGCTGTCCCAAATAGAAAGAGAAGCTTCTCAAGAACTTCCACTTTAACTTCTGGCTTCCCAGCTGCAAAGTCCTGCTTCAAAGCATGCAACCAAGTCTCAGGGAATCTCAGAAGCCCAAGTGCAAGGGAGTCAGAATTTACAATATGTGCTCTATTTGCATAACTTCTGCAGACTACGAAGAATTTGGCATTCTTTGAGGCACACAGCAGTACAGTCCCAAGAAATATATTTAAAAACTAACCCGAAAATTACAATATTTAAACAACCAATAACAAAAGTTGAATCACAAAATTAAAAACATTGAGCAACCCCCCACCACCACACCAACAAGCAATGGCCACAATTACTTTTAGAAAACAATCCAACAGAAATACTTTTAAATGCAAGCCAAACTTTTAAAACTTTCCCTCAAAATTGCTAACAGTAAAAGAGTAAGGCTTAGTCAACCCCCACCCCACACCCAACAGAACTGTAACTCAAAGCCACCCCATGCAGGCCGCATAACCTAAAGTAAAGGGGCCCTAATTTAAAAGGTCCTTTTACTAATATCCCCCTTTAAAAATAATATGAATTTCCCCCAAATCTTACCTTTTAGATGTCTTCTTCAGTCCAGGTAGAGTCCACCACGACCCACGCAGGCAGGCAGGCCAAGGCAGGGAGAGAGCAGCAGCAGCTGAAGGCCTGAAGCCAGAGACCAGCAGCAGCCACCACAGCCTTACAAGGGTGCACATATATTTGCAATTTGCAAATGCATGGCTGTGATTGGCTGTGGGGACCCCTCTCCCCCTCCCCCCCCCCATCCCAGGGAAGACCAGGAGAAGGCAGGAAAAGGCTGCTTTAGATAGGTTCTGGACTTTTCTTTCTTTATGCTTCCACCACCCCCTTATTTATTTATTTATTTCACTTTTACCCCGCCCTCCCCGCCAGGCAGGCTCAGAACGGCTTCCAAAAACTGACAAGCAGTATACATTCACAATAAAAATATAAGACATCAGTTAAAACACAACCAGTCAATATAAAACATTCATTAGATGGCGATAAAACTAAAGTGCAATTTAGGGACACATTCAGCAGCAAAAAGGGACACATTTTATTCAACGCCCCTCAATTGCACCCAAGGCTCCTACCGCCCCCCTGGATCATTCCAGCACCCCCCAAGGGGCGGTATGGACCACTTTGGGAACCAGTGATTTATAGCATCCATCATGCACTGGTCTCTTAATCCATACATGTTGCTCGATGTACATTTACAGTCCCCACCATGCACTGGTCTCATAATCCGTACATGTTGCTTGATGTGCATTTTGTAATGTACTTTTGTGATGTATGCTCACAAAGCCTTCTCTTCCAAGGTCAGTGTCAAGGTGAGTCAGAAATCAGGAAAAGTGATGGCGCATTAGGTCTGCTAAACCAAATGTAAGGGGGAACTGAGAGCCAACTAACTGCAAAAGAAACCAGAGTTGTCTTATTTTCTCTCTTCAAACTATGCCTTAAAAACATCAAAGACCTAGAGAAGTTTATTTAGGAGAACATTTCTTAAAAGGTAATTTAAAGATGGTCACCCCTTCAATGTGATATATCCTTGAACTTTGACAAATCCATCAAAAGCTATCATGAACAGTAGCAAAACACATCTTATACCCTTCACTTTTCAATAAACCTAACTTTCCAGGGACATCAACAATATATATGCTAGACACGCTGCCATACTTTGCAGCAGTTAGTCGTACCCTATATGCAAAACCAGTCCTGGCCTCCATTTGTTAACTAAGAATATAAGAAAAACTTGCTGCACCAGACCCAAGGTCCATCTAGACCAACGTCCTCTTTCCCACAGTGGCCAGCAAGATTCTTGCATGAAGATTACATGCAGGATGAGAAAGCAACAGCCCTCCCTGGCTGTCGCCCCCGCTACTATAGCCTCTGCACATTTAACCATTGTGCAAAAGAGCAGCTGACAGAAGCTTTGGGATCTTACCAAAACAACTGTGTGTTGTCCAGTGTCACTGAGACTTGTGGGCAATCACATGGAAAGCAGCTTGGCTCATTTTGCTGACTCAGCATTCATGTAACATTTACAGTGCAATCTTAGGCAGAGTTATACCCTTCAGTCCACTGGAGTCAACACATTTAGAGGAGTTAGGGTTGCCAAATACCTTTTGTTCTGTGGCGGGGGGCTCCCGGACGGCGTCTTGACCGTGCACTGCATGCACATCAGCCGGATGTGACGTGCTGACGCCGGGCACGCTGGGGGCGGGCCCACAGCCATTTGAGGGGAAAACATAGAGTTTTCCCCTCAGATGGCTGTGGCCCCGCCCCCAGCATGCCCGGCATCAGCATGTCACATCTGGCTGACGTGCACACCGGGGTGGGGTTTCCCCCGGGGCCCGATTCTGCAGCGGCGGAAATCGGGCCTCCAAAGCGGGGGGAAATCCACCCCCCGGGGGGAATTGGCAGCCCTAAGAGGAGTATAACTCTGCTGAGTAGCACATTGTCAGGTCCGTGCAAAGACTACACATCATGACATTACTGGAAGACTCCATCCTGCCCTCATGTACTTAGTAAATGTTTAACAATTCAGGAAAATGCATAGTTATTATTCATTAAGACTTCTGTAAAAAAACAACAACACACACATACTTAGGAATGGGCCTTTAATAGGAAGCATGACTGAAAGTATTAGTGTCTAAGTAGAAATGACTGAATCATGATTTGAGCTTTCTGCAACAGCCACAGCATAACTCTAATTCTAGCAATGAACTGAATAATAGGAAGTATACAGAGCCAGTTCATGCTGCATTTCTTTTGAGTCCAGTGGCACCTTTAAGACCAACAAAGCTTTATTCTAGGTATAAGCTTTCGTGTGCACACTAAGTTCTTCAGATACATTGAAATGGAAGTTACCAGTCTTTACATATAGGTAGAGGGTGAGCAGCAAATTAGCATACAACATAATGGAGATATTTAACAGATTCAAAGACTCAACAGGAATAACAAGGTTAGTTGATATGGTTACCATTTGGGGAGTTTAATTCCAGGGGAAAACATAGCGAAGAAAAAATAAATATATCAAAATTAGAGACTGATGGGCAGATGTACGTTTCTTAATCGTGGAATGCTGAGAGTAATTAACTGAAGTGACACTGGACTCAAACTTTGTTCTGCAGCTTCAGACTAACAAGGCTACCCACCTGAATCTATCTGCATTTCTACCCCTAGACATGAGTAGCCCTGCTGGTCTGTTGACATATGTGTGCTTGCACTCACTGGAAGCATACAAATGCAGTGTGGATTTTACCCAAAGTAATCAGTTCCAGGCATTCACTTTTTTGGGTGGCGGTGGTGGTGAGAATTCGGGGACCCGATGTGGATCTTGATATGCCCTGGGCGACCCTAGTGACTTTCAACCATGTCCCCGATTCCAATCCATTTGTTTTGTCTCATAGACACGAAAGCCACTGAACTAGCACAGATTCTATCTGTACAACCTTCACCTTTTATCAGTGTACCTCAATTCTTGGTGTAATGCTAGAGCAGAACTGTTAGATCGTGCTAACAAAGACTCGGACAGTGATTCAGCAAGTGATTTCAGCTTTAATTGAAGTAACGAACAAGCACTCAAAGGCATTCAGAAACCAGAACAGTAAAACATTGGAGTCCAGCTCCTTTTAAACATACCGGGCTAATATAGCCACGCCTACTATATACACAACAACCAATCCGATTGTAAGGATAAGGGCGAATCAGATTCCTTCCCGCTTAGGGAATAACAAGACTGTGATTGGTCCCTGATTTGAAGCGACCAATAGCTTTTGCGTACCGACGGAGCCTTGGCTGGCTCAAGCTTAACATGGGGTTTGGATTAGGTGATTCACAGTATGTAAGTCAGTACATAACAAGAACACAATTTGAAACCTTTATGATGTTATGAACTATTATAAATAAACTGGGCTTCATTATCCCATGCCATTTCAAAGGGAGCAACACATGTTGAATCCTTGGTGCCTGTAATATATTTCTCCTAGTAATGATTTCCCCTTTTCTCCTGGTCCTTTCTGGGGCTTGTCATCAGACAGTGCAATTCAAGAGATCCCACAGTCGGTCAACTTTGAAAGGGTGAGTTTGACAAATGGCTTTGTTTGCCAAGCCAAAGTGCCCCCTCCCCACCTCCGCTGTGCATAGTTTGAGTGCACAGGGGTGACAATGCAGGATTTAGCTTTACTTATCAACATTTTCAGCCTAACGTTGGCCTCAGTAATTGTCCCGTTTAGACTCTGACAGGTTAAAATAATGTATTCGAGGATGAGGGCGTCTCTGCTGAGATGAAAAAGGAGCCCAAGAGGGTTAGCAACTGTTACCAGCAGTGACAAGCGGTGTTAAGCGAGATGTATGGATAAATTGCTATTGCTCCCGAGGTTATTCCTATTACCGGGAGACATATAAGGAACCTTAACAAGGCATTAATACACTGCAGCTAGTAAAATAAACTTGTCTCTCCTGTCCAAAGCTCAAGACTAATGGTGCATCCCAACCTTTTCCTGATGCTCATCTGACATGTGTTTATAGAGCTTTATACCAAATGAAGGCAGCAAGGAAGAAGCCCAGCAGCTCCGAAGATTTAAAAGCTAATTTTGAAAATAAATAAATGTTAAAACGTCTGGTCTGGCTGAGTTTATATTTTAAATTAATGACGCCTGATCCGTGCTCTGCGAGCATCTTGCAAAGGAGATTGGGGCGTGCTGATATTTTCATATGTCAATTTTTGTGTGTGTGGGAAGGATTCATAAAGGCATGAAACTGCATACGTTCTTCCTAAAACCTTAGGCTGAAAACAGGGCCTGACGGCCAAGGCTTAGGTTCAAGGTCCTGTGCTGTGGAATACATATTTATCCATGATTTTATGTATTACAGTTTAATCCAGGGCTCTTTTTGTAGATAAAGCCCAGCAGGAACTCATTAGCATAATAGGCCACACCCAACAGCAGAAACCCATTAGCATAATAGGCCACACCCAACAGCAGAAACTCATTAGCATATTAGGCCACACCCATGACAGCACAGTTCATTGGCATATTAGGCCACACCCCCATGTTACCAGAAGTGTGCTCATCCAGCCACACCCACCTTTTGCTTCTTATTCTGCTTACCTTGTTTGTTGTCAAAACCCAGGGCTTTTTTGTAGCAGGAACTCCTTTGCATGTTAGGCCACACACCCCTGATGTAGCCAATCCTAATGAGTTTCTGCTGTTGGGTGTGGCCTATTATGCTAATGAGTTCCTGCTAGGCGTGGCCAACTTGGAAGCCAGCTGGAACTCCGTTCCTGTGCGTTCCTGCCCCAAAATAGCCCTGCCCGTCACCTAATAACCTTACAAAGACAACAACAATTTCACTACATGGATTATCACTACTAGAACTTTATGTTTATCTGATTGTTTTAAAATGTTTTAATATAGATTTTATGGTACCTTGTACCGATTAATGTGAGCCGCCCTGAGCCTGTTCGCGGGGAGGGCGGGATACAAATGGAATAAATAAATAAATACGCATTTTAAAAAGCCTTTGAGCACATCCACCAGTAGCCCTTACCAGAAGAAAACTTAGCACGGATGCTCCCACTAGCATGAACACAGTGTGATCCTCAAATCAAAGTCTCTTTAATCTCTTCGTAAAAACTGGTAGAAGCAGTACCTTGCTAGGCTTGCCAACCCCTAGCTGGAAAATTCTGACAGATTTGGGGGTGGAGCCTGGGGAAGGCAGGACTTGGAGAGGAGAGGGACCTCCCATCAGGTACAATGCCAGAGAGCCCACCCTTCAAAGCCGCTGTTTTCTCCAGGGGAACCGATCTCTGTCATTTGGAGATCAGTTGTAATTCTGGGAGGTCTCCGGGTGCCACCTGGAGGCTGGCAACCCTACACCTTCCTGAGCTCCTCTGGCAAACTCTTCCTCATAGAGTTGCAACTGAGCCCAGAAGGTGGAGGATCTGATGCTCCCAGTGGGCGTCAGAGTAAGCAGGATCTGGTAAGAAGAGTGCAATGGGTGCATGGGCTCATATGGGAAGAGATTATCATTCCAACAGGTGAATGCAAAGTCATTAAAGGTTTATACATTGCATATATTATAGCAACAAGACCTCTTAGGTTTCTTCTCCAACTTTGTTTTAGTCTTGAAGGTCATTTGAAACAACAGAAATTTTTTGCTAACTGCTTATATTAACTGCATGTGCGGTTTTGCCATAGCTTTCCTGTTACCTAAATAAGTAGTCTCCTAATTAGATGGGGGAATGAGGTTTAAGGAGACAGAGTGAGAGGGGGTAACTGGGATTCTCCACCAATGTTTACGGGGATTTTTCCCTTCAGAGAACTCTCAAATAAATCAGGCAGATGTTCAACCGCAAAGGTTTTTTTTAATTAAAAATTTGTTGTTGTTCAGTCGCACAGTCGAGTCAGACTCTTCGCGACCCCATGGACCAGCTCCCTCCAGGCCCTCCTGTCTTCCGCCGTCCTCTGAAGTTTGCTCAATTTCATGTTCGTTGCATCTATGACACTGTCTAACCATCTCATCCTTTGCTGTCCCCGTCTTCTTTGACCTTCAATCTTTCCCAGCATCAGGGTCTTCTCCAGTGAGTGCTCCCTTCTCATTTGGTGGCCAAAGTCTTTGAGCTTCAGTTTCATTATCTGGCCTTCCAGGGAAAGCAATTTTAGGGAAGGGCGATAATTACCGGGGTTTTTTATAGATATATAGAGCTTGATTGGAGATTACGGTATTTTAAACCTTATGAATATATGGTGGATATTCTTTAGAAAAAATACATAATATTAATAGAAGGAGTACAATTTCAACACTGTTCTGTATAATATATAAAACATATAATAAACAAAACAAGATAATTAGGAGAAGGAGGAAGTGGATGGACTATTAATTAATTATCGATCTTCAAGAGGTCCCTGGAAGCAGCAAAAGTCACTAGCATTTCAAGAGAGAAGAGAGCCCAACAAGGTGGGGGTGTATGTGGAGGATCCAAGACACAAACTGCTGAGGCAGCAGGGTAGTCCAGTTATAGGGCAAAATGTGCCCTTGGGTGGGGATGACACATTTGCCCCCAAAACAGTAACTTAATGGGCTTTCCTGCAGTGGACAATAGTGTAGGAGAGGTTTGATGACCCTGCAAGTACCAGGTAGGAAGGGCTAATGGGGTAAGTGAATAGAATTAAGTGTTGATTAACTGCTGCTTAATTAAGGTAGGTGAGTGCAGGGGAAGTAAGGTTGGATGTTGATGGAATTAGTCCAAGGGTGAGACAACAGATCCTGAGAGATCCATTGTCCCAAATTATGTATCTCTCTGGGACATGGAGGGGGCTGTAGACAGTCTGCTGCTCCTACTCACACTCCTAAACTACTTGCCCAGGTTTGTTCCCGAATGGCATCCATTTTGTTTCATTTTGGGCCAGGCAATGTCCTACACTTATGAATTTTGGGGGAATATTTTAAGAAAGGTGTTCATGGTTATTCTAGCTATAAACTGCCCCTCTGTCTGCTAAATACTGGCTGCGATCATACATACTCAGCACGGTTTCTGTAAGGGAAGATCTTGTCTCACTAACCTGTTAGTGTTCTTTGAGGGGGTGAACAAACATGTGGACAAGGGGGATCCAATAGATATTATTTACCTTGACTTCCAGAAAGCTTTTGATAAAGTTCCTCATCAAAGTCTCCTAAGTAAGCTCAAAAATCATGGGATAGAAGGACAAGTCCTTTTATGGATCAAAAACTGGCTAGTTCATAGAAAACAGAGAGTGAGTGTAGGTGGGCAATTTTCTCAGTGGAGGGTGGTAAGCAGTGGGGTACCGCAGGGATCAGTACTTGGTCCACTGCTTTTTAACTTGTTCATTAATGATTTGGAGATGGGAGTAAGCAGTGAAGTGGCTAAATTTGCGGATGATACAAAGTTGTTCGGGGTGGTGAAAACCAGTGAGGATTGTGAGGCACTCCAAGGGGATCTGTCAAGGATGGGCGAGTGGGCGTCAACATGGCAAATGGGGTTCAATGTGGCCAAGTGCAAGGTGATGCACATTGGAGCCAAAAATCCTAAATATAAATACACATTGATGGGGTCTGAACTGGCAGAGACTGAGCAAGAGAGAGATCTTGGAGTTGTAGTGGATAACTCACTGAAAATGTCGAGACAGTGTGTGACTGCAATAAAGAAGGCCAATGCTATGCTGGGGATTATTAGGAAGGGTATTGAAAACAGATCAGCCAATATAATAATGCCCCTATATAAATCAATGGTGAGACCTCATTTGGAATACTGTGTGCAGTTCTGGGCACCACACCTTAAAAAGGATATTATAGCTTTGGAAAAAGTGCAGAAAAGGGCAACTCGAATGATAAAAGGGTTGGAACACTTTCCCTATGAGGAAAGGTTAAAGCGCTTAGGGCTCTTTAGCTTGGAGAAAAGACGACTGAGGGGTGACATGATCGAGGTTTATAAGATTATGCATGGGAAAGAGCAGGTAAAGAAAGAGGTACTTTTCTCCCTTTCTCACAATACAAGAACTCGTGGGCACTCCATGAAACTGCAGAGCGGTCGGGTTAGAACGGATAAAAGGAAGTACTTCTTCACCCAAAGAGTGATTAACACATGGAATTCACTGCCACAGGAAGTGGTGGGTGCTACAAGCATGGACGGCTTCAAAAGGGAATTAGATAAGCATATGGAGCAGAGGTCCATCAGTGGCTATTAGCCACAAGGTATAGCTAGGGGCTCTGGGGCAAGTGATGCTCTGTCTTCTTGGTGCTTGGGGGGGGGGGTCAACAGTGGGAGGGCTTCTAATGTCCTGGCCCCACTGCTGGACCTCCTGATGGCACTGGTATTTCTGGCCACTGTGTGACACAGAGTGTTGGACTGGATGGGCCTTTGGCCTGATCCAACATTGGCGTCTCTTATGTTCTTATGTTCTTATACCAGAATCTGAGACAGACATACGATTCCCCCACGGATTAAAGGGATGCGATCAGACGGACACATCTGTCCAGCGTCCCGGAGTCATTGGCAGCAGGAGCGTCGCAAAAAGCCACCGGGGAAAGGCTAGTTGTATTCGGAACTACGGGGCAGGCGGGTGGAAGTCTGATCGCGCAAACGCACGTCAGTTCACCCCGGGGCAAACAGCCTCGCTTCCTGCCCGCAGTTCCTCGCTGGTGTGATCGGAGCCACTGTTTAGTATTTATGTGCCTCTGTGTGTGTATTTGATCTCAGGGACAAACCAGTTGCTCACATTTGATCTCAAGCCACCTTGATTGCAATGGTCACAAGTGATTTGAAAAAACTACAGCGAAAAAGATGTGCAGGTAGACAGCAGCGGCCCAGACTTAACTGCTTTGGATGGTTTCTGTCTTCCTGTATTTTTCTTGTGTTTGCGTTGTTAAGATCAAGGTTGTGTGCAGCCCCCATGAGAAATTTTTTGCCAGTCTTATCAAAAGCCTTTTTGCTTCCCTGCAATGTCCTTGGATGTTTCTCCAGTGCAGAAATCTCTGTGTCTTGAAATTTCACTTGAGATGAAACACCGTTTCCTCACCAATTCCAGTGTCTCCATAGGACATTTAGTGTGATGGTGAGAAAAACTATCAACACCCACAGTGCAGCTGGACTCATCTTCTGCCTTCATGTTTTCTGTGGGTCCCAAGGAATGCATGGAAGCTGCTTGAGAAAGTCTGCAAGTCTTACCCAGATTTTTTGCTTCCTTCCCAGCTCCCTGGTGCTTTCTTCCACCAGGAGCCTACACAAAAATACATTTCAGATTTACTTTGGCTGGAATTCAGTAGCAATCCATGTTTTCCTTGGGACCACAAGGTATTCTGCCTATAAATAATACAGCCCTCGGTCATTTCTCCATGTCGTCTCTTTAGAATTACACCTTGGGTTGTTTTCACTAGCTAATATGGGTACAATTTCTACCCTTATTAATTTCCCAGTATTTAGGTTGTATCTCTCACTGTTGCTGGCAGTTCCTCATTTTTAACGATCTGCGCTGGGACTAGCGCATGGTGTGAACGGATCCCCTGTGAGACTCTGCAGGCCTCTGCTTTTCAACTATAATCAAGAGTTTGCACTTCAGACCTCCTTCTGCCTGCTTTCCCTTCACAAAAGAAGGTGGCTTCTCACATACCATTTTCTGTTGGATTGAAGGGGGAAAGTGTTATCTGGGACATCATCACAGCTTTTGACAAATGCGCAGACTGACTTTTTTCCCCCCTCCCACAGCACATTTATGGATCTGATACCTTCTTCATTCAGATCCCCTGGACAATTTGAGCAACTGTGGTACCAAGTCTGAGCTCTGAGCTACGTTGTTGTCCTAACAAAAATTAATATACCTTTCTAGGATTGCCAACTCTGGGTTGGGAAATTCCTGGAGATCTGGGGGTGGAGCCTGGGAATGTTTGGGCTGAGGGGAGGGATGGACCTCCAAGAGGGATAATGCCATAGAAACCGCTCTCCAAAGCAGACATTTTCTCCAGGGGAACTGAGCCCTGTCATTTGGAAATCAGCTGTAATTCTGGGAGATCTCCAGGTCCCACCTGGAAGCTGGCAACCCTATAACACCTTCTCAAACTTCCCGTACCAACAAGTAGGGGTAGACCCTTGTGGAAAGGAGAATTTGCATTCCTTTGCAGAAGTCTGCATTGCTGGTGGATAACAATTCAAAGGAACCAGATAAAAATATAGAGTTCTTTGATGCTGAGAGTATAGTGTAGTAGGTAGACTATCATATTGGGGAGGCCAGGGTTTGAATCCACACAAAGTCATTAAGCTTACTGTTTGACCTTGAGCCAGTCACTCTCTTTCTCAGCATAACGTACCTGGACCGGTTATGTGCATGGAGCCTGGTAAAAGAGGCTGGAGTCCTTTTGCTCTGCTTCTTTGGGATGGCAGTGGCAAGCTGACTTCAGATGTGGAAGATTCTGCATTAATACACTGGGTTGAGTCAGATAACTTCCACTTGAAGAATTCTGGAGATCAATGCATAGCAGTATGGCAGAGAGACCGGAGCAAGCTCCTTGGCTCCTCTCCTCAAGAGGAATCCTACCACAGTTGTGATGGCACTTCT
>NW_015168049.1:833696-846586 GCF_001447785.1 Gekko japonicus
GCCTATCTCCATTACAGGGCTGTAGCCAGCAGGGGGTGCAGAGGGCATGGCTTTCCCTTCGCTGCAGCTCCCTGCGGGGGTGACAGAGGGGAAGGAAGCGTGGGGCCTCACTGGGAAGTAGAAAGCAGTAGGAAGAGCCCGCAAAGCCGCGGCAACCACCCACTGGAAGAGCAGGTAAACTCTTCCTGTTGCATCCTGGCGGCCAATTTGGCTACGAAGCAGCACTCAGTCTGGACTTAGCAGCTGTGATAGCACACTGAAAAGTACTGAGACTGGCAAGTGATTTCAGCTCTCATACTTTATTAGAAGTTCAGAACAAGACAAAGTTCCCGGCTCACAGGCCGGCTTATATCTCCAGAAAAGGACCGCGAGGGGCAGCAAAGGTGAGTGCTTCCCCTGCTTGCTGCCGCTCACTAGGTCTGCTTCCTTTTCCCCCGTGGAGGGGTTGCTGCTCTCTCGGTGGAGCGTCCATCCCCATCGTCGGCTCCCTCCAGACTGAGGGCAAAACGCTGCTGGCAGGCTCGGTGGGTGGGGCCTAGCCAACGCAGCGAGCCAATGCAGCCACAGGATTGAGAGACTGTGAGATTGGCAGCTGAGCAGGCGGAAGGCTGTGGAAGCGTGTCCAGGAAGGACACCAAAACTTTTTTATTATAAGGAGAGATGGGGGAATTTAGCTATGAGACCATTCTTTAATAGGTGCGCAAGCCAGGGATCGCCCTCCAACTATACCAGAGTCAAAAGCCTCTCAAAGTGGCACAGATGAAAGACAGAAAATATCTTTTTGGAATTAATAAAATATCCCTAATACATTCAGCTAACTCAATAAAAATATCACACACACACACGAGGTAAGAAATAAAGGGTTGAAGTGATCTTAAGAGATTAGAGACAAAATAGGGTGAAGGGTTGATGGGGTTATAGCTACCTTCTGAAGAGGAGCATCCGTGGTGAAGAGCAGATGGCTTGCCCAGCAAGCATGTCTGTGAAGACCCAAAGAGATGGGAGATCCAGCGGGTATGCATCCCAGGAGACTGAACCAAAGATGGCTGGGTTTGGAGCCCAGATATAGGAAAATTGTGCCTTTGGGGCAGTGGGCACAATAGGTAAATGGTCCAGAATGGACCACGATGGCCAGTAATGGCTCAGAAGGGGTTTTGGACAAAGGAAGTCCCGGTTTCGGAAGGGAAGCCTTTGTTAGCAAGGCATTGGGCATTTGCAAGGTCTTGGCTCCATTAATGGCTGGACTATTCAGAGAACAATTATGACAATAGACCATGGCTGGGGTGGTCCCAGTATTGTGGGGCAAAGTCTGGAGGTTTGATTGTGCAACGTAGAGCTGGAAGGCAGGTGTTCTGACACTAGGGGTGTGCAAAAAAATAATAATTCAGCCTATTCGGATTCCTCCGAATCTGGCAGAATCAATTTCAGCTGGCAGTAAGACTCCCGCATGTCAGTTTCGTCAGTAGGAGCCCATTCAGGAGTCTCTCCGCCAGCCGAATGTCAATTTCAGCCCCATTATATCCTATGGGCCATTGAAGTCAATGGCGAAAACATAGGGTATATTCTGGGGGCTGGAGAAGAGGGGGTTTGAGGGAGAGACTCCAAACTTACAGGGTAGCTGCTGGAGCCTCTCCCCAAGATGACAACCGGGGGGTCCAATTCTACGGGCCCTCAAACAGGTTGCCCCTATTCCCTCCATTGACCTCTATGGTGGGATAGGGGTTACTTTTTCCCCACCATAGAGAACAATGGAGGGGATAGGGGCAACCTGTTTGGGGGCCAGTAGAATAGGACCCCCTGGTCCAATGCTCTTGAAACTTGGTTGGTGTCTTGGGGAGAGGCTCCAGCAGCTACCCTGCGAGTTTGGAGCCTCTCCCTCAACCCCCCCCTCCAGCCCCCAGAATATACCCTATGTTTTCGCCATTGACTTCAATGGCCCATAGGATATAATGGGGCCGAATTGCAACCGAATTTCTGTGGCAATTCTGCAGCAAGCCAATTCAGATCAGAGAATCTGAATCGGCTTGCGGCCATCCGAAAGGGGTCCGAATGGGCCATTTTGGGGAGTTCATTCGGTTTGGACGAACCGAATGCACATTCCTAGCTGACACCTTTGAGATGATGAAATTAAGGCATTGTCCTTTCATGATGACAGATACGTGACTGCTGTATCTCAGCTTGATGGCTGAATGAGTCAGAGGAAGATGGTCCTGAGAAAATGTCCAGGCTTGTTGGCTTTGACAGGGCTAGACTTGCCCTATGCCAACTTTGGCCCTAACCTGACCAGGATACCGTTCTTCATGTGGCAAGGGGAGGCTTGGGCTAACAAGTACATGGTCCTTTTAAATGTTAAAGGGCCATTATGTCCTCCACAATGACCTGGCCTCCAAACTCAGGGACCACGTGCTACCAGACAGCTGGTGGGCACTGAAGGTAGACCTGGCTCCATTATTTCCTATTGGTGGTGCACCTAGCCTCCCAGATGTTCAGTGGTGCATTATACCTTTAAAATTTGAAGGTCCGTTAATTCCAACACCTGGCTGTCTGTTCTTCCAGGTGAAACTGTTGTTTTTTCCTGTTTGTTTTCTTTAATTTTAGTTTTAGTTTTTTTTGAATGCTGCTCCAGCTCTCCATTGGGGAGGAAAGTGAGATAAAAATATTAAATAAAGATCTGCCTCCTTTGGTCTGCATTCATCGCCGCTATAGGCTACCCTCTGTTTACCAAGTTCTTCCTCTCCAACTGGCTTTTGTGGGTGTCACTCTAAGCTCCACCTTCCTAACCTTTTGAACTTGTCCATGGGGTGTCTTCTTACAACCCTGCCTAGAACCATTTGAAAGGTGATCCCTAACCATTTGGTTAATTTGGTTTTTATTCCTGGTGTTCTCTACTGAGAGCTAGCATGGTGTAGTGGTTAAGAGTGGCGGACTCTAATCTCAAGAACCAGGTTTGATTCCCCACTCCTCCTCCACATGAGGTCTGCTGGGTGACCTGGGGCCAGTCTCAGTTCTATCAGAACTCTCTCAGTCCCACCCACCTCACAAGGTGCCTGTTGTGGGGAGATGAAGGAAAAGGCAATTGTAAACCACTTCCAGGCTCCTTAAGGTAAATAAAAGCAGGGTATAAAAACCTTCTCTTCTCCTCCTCCTCCTCCTTCTTGCAGAAAGGCCTAGTGATATTTACACTGTTACTTCAGAATTAAAAAATGGTAACTTCTGCCATTCTAGAGGGAGATTTAACACCAATTGCTGATAATTAGACACTGTGCAAAAAGCTTCAGAGATGTGATGTCAATGAAACATTTTCAGGCCTCTCTGCATGGGGTTTGTGTCATGTTGTTGTCGTGCCTGACCTGGATAGCTCAGGCAATCCTGATCTCAGAATTTAAGAAGGGTCGGCCCTGGTCAGTATTTGGAAGGGAGACCACCAAGCCCGTAGCTACAGCGGAGCATTTTGGGGCCCTGCCCCCTTAATTAATAGCCTGGCCCCACAAAAAGTCATGCCTGAAATCTTATGGGGGGGGGCTTTTTAAAAAAAATGTGTGCGCGCGCACATGTATAGAAACCTTATTTTTGAGGAGAGACCGCTGTGGCTTGCCCTTGGACTTCCCTCTCCCTCCCACTGTGGAATTTGGGGGGGGACATCATGGGACCTGGGAAAAGATAGCTCAAAAGGCATTCAGAATTAATTTAATTAACTGTAACTTAACTGCCTCCTTGTGGAGCTGCGGTGGCTCAAGTGGTTAAGACGCTGAACTGCAGGCTGTGGAAGGTCGGTAGTTCAGCAGTTCGAGACCCGGGTGCCGCATGACGGAGTGAGCTCCCATCTCTAGTTCCAGCTCCTGCCAACCTAGCAGTTCGAAAGCAAGAAATTGCAAGTAGATAAATAGGTACCACTTTGGTGGGAAGGTAACAGCGTTCCGTGCGCCTTGGTGTTTAGTCATGCCGGCCACATGACCACGGAAACGTCTTCGGACAGCGCTGGCTCTTCGGCTTTGAAACGGAGATGAGCACCGCAACCCTAGAGTCGGATTCAACTGGCTTTCGAGCAAGGGAACCTTTACCTTTACCTTTAACTGCCCCCTTAAAAATTTAAATACCCCCTGAACAAATCTAGAAATGTATTGCATAGGTATATATTTTTTTCTAGAGCAAGCATATTAGGGAAGCTACAATTTATTTTCCTTTAACTTCAGTAATTGGAGGCTGCCTTGAGCCATTAGGGCCACGCAGGACACATTATTTAGATTGCCTTTTAAAAATATATAGACCTGTTGTGTTGTGCTCCCCCCACCCCACCCCTTCCGCAGCAATGTGAGCAGCCACTAATTAGGTAACTGGCTTGAAAGTTTGTCTACATCCGCTGTACTTTGTTTAACCTCTGCTAGCGGGTAACTTTTAACAAGTGGAATAAATGACAAATGATATCCCTAGAGGTGTATTCATTCCACTTTGCAGGTATGCACAACATAGCCTTTGAGTTGATTCATTTCACAGCCAGCTTCAGTTCCTGCAAGGCAGCTTCTTGCTTCGGCTAACCCCCCCTGCATGCTTGGGAACACTGAAACAAGTGCCGCAGTTGATTGGCAGTCCTTAAGCAGCGGCTGGACAAACACTTGTCAGGGATGCTCTAGTCTAGGCTGATCCTGCATTGAGCATGGGAGTGGACTAGATGGCTTGTATGGCCCCGTCCAACTCTGTGATTCCATGGTTTTGTGAATTACTGTGGTGCCACGTCTTCTCAATCTTCTCCTGTGTAGGCTTTCCCCCTCAGCATTCATGGAATAGCTATCCTTAGAACCTGAATCTGATCTTAGAGAATACTTCACATTTATATGGCACTTTAAATATTATCTTGTTTTACAACAGCCCTGTAAATTATGAAGAAGAAGAGTTGGATTTATACCCTACCCTTCACTTGGAGTATCAGAGCGGCTTCCCTTCCCTTCCTCTCCCCACAACAGACACCCTGTGAGGTAGGTGGGGCTGAGAGAGCTCTGAAAGAACTGCCCGTGAGAGAACAGCTCTGAGAGAACTGTGACTGACCCAAGGTTACCCAACTGCCTGCATGTAGAGGAGTGGAGAATCCAACCTGGTTTTCCAGATTAGAGTCCGCTGTTCTTAACCACTACACTAAACTGGCTCTCTAGTATAACTGTCCCCAGGTTGGAGGCTACTGCTAATGGACTGGTTTACCTGAAGCCACCACCTAATGAATTTGTGGTAGAGAGGATTTTAACTAAGAATAACGTAGTGGTTAGACCTTGGGCCAGTCACATACTTTTAGCCCAATCTACCTCACATGGTTCTTGTGAGGATAAAATGAAGGAGAGGAGATGTAAGGGAATTTGGGTCTCCGTTGGGGAAAGAGGTGGAGTATAAATAAATAAAAATAAATAAAATATTCAGTAAATGATACAGGCTAGCCAGTAATCTATCTAATTCTCAATATGGCCAAATCTTTGGATACTTAAATTCAGACATTACAGCCATAAACACACAAGACATTTCCCCCCCCTACAAACCTGGGAAAGCCCTAGTTTGACAGAAATATCTGAAATATAAAAGCAAACAAATAAACATGGGTGTGGGTGTGTTAAACCACACCAAAATAACAGAAGCAGCAACACTTGTATCTTTAAGAAACGAATGCCATTTGTACTGAGTGTTATGGGGGGTTACTAGGCAACCACAACAGTATGGCCAGGGAGAGGGGACAGGGCCCTTGCTGGAGCTTCTTTTGGTCTTTCTGGGAGGTTCATTGGGGCCAGGTCTCGCAGCAGCCACCGTACACGTCTACAACATGACTTGCATGACTTACCTAGGATGGGCAGCTTGCTACTGTTCAACAGCAGCCACTCCACAAAAAGCTCATGTGGTGTAGTGGCTAGAGTTTCAGACTGGGATCTGGGAGACCCAGGATCAGGTCACCACTCTGACATGGAAGCTCATTGGGCTGCTTAAACATTCTCAACCTAACCTATCTCAGAGGATTCTTGTGAACAGAAAACAGAGGGGTAGAAGATGACAAATGATGCCTAGAGTCTCCATTCTGGAAGGCGGGCTATAAATAATGAAATAAATAAATCATAGATATATCAGAGGACAGGGGCAGACAAAAGGTGGGTGGGTGGGTGAGAAGGACAGAAGGAAGCAGGTAGATGTTGCCAGGAGGAGGGAAAGATGAAATAGTGTGGGGAGGGGGAATACAGGGGAAAGTGAGGTGTCCCCTTCAAATCCTTGCAGGTTCCCCACCACAAAATTGGGCCATAGTTTTCACAGGTACAGGCTGCCAGGAGGAGGGAAGTATAAAAACGTGAAAACAGGTGGAGATAAAGGTAGGTTGTCTACTGGCTTGAAAGGAAAGAATATGACAGAAAAGTGGGAGAAGCTGAGGGGGGGGGGGGTTCAGGGAAGGTCAAGAGGAAATAGTGAGGGTGGGGAAAATGAGATGCCCCTCTCAGAAGTCCTTGCAGGTCACCCACTTGTATTTTATAAGAACATAAGAGAACATAAGAGAAGCCAACGCTGGATCAGGCCAGTGGCCCATCTAGTCCAACACTCTGTCACACAGTGGCCAAAAATACCAGGTGCCATCAGAAGGTCCATCAGTGGGGCCAGGGCACTAGAAGCCTTACTTATTTTACTTAGGGATGATTTTGAAGTACAGATCCTTGCTCTTCTGACCTCATAATTTCCATTTTGATGTCATGTCTCCCTTCTGTGAATTGAATCTGTTATTTTTTTTTATCATGACATCATTTACACTGAATTTTCCACACAAAATGCACATTTCCCCACATAATTTTAACATGAATAAATCAACAATTGATATCACACACACACATGTAACTTTTGTTGTACGTATAAATTATTGGGTTGGATCCAGTGATCTATTAGTGGAAGATACATGTGGACGTGGATTTTTGCTGCGTTCTTTTCTCCCCAGCAGCCTCTTTCCAACCCCAGGAAGTTGATTCCCAGGTTTGCAGGAGCTGCACAGAATAACTACACGGGTCAAGGAGCTGCAATGAGGACTGGAAAGGGGAGGAAATTGTTCCTTCTCCCTCTTTTGAAACAGACTTCAAAATACAAATCTTTGTTTTTGTAGCACTTTCTGCTTCGTCGCTCTGCTTCTTATCAATAAAGTGTATGATAAATATTATTTGTTGGACTAAGATACGGGAAGGGTGGTGGAAAGTGCCATCATGTCACAGCTGACTCGTGGTGACCCCATAGTGTTTTCAAAGCAAGAGGCGCTCAGAGGTGGTTGGCCATTGGCTGTTTCAGCACCATCACCCTGATATTCCTTGAAGGTTTCCCGTCCAAATACTTGCCAGGGCTGGCCCTCCTTAGCTTCTGAGATCTGATGAGATTGAGCCATCCGGGTCAGGGCAAAGATATGGGAGACCCAGTTCAAATCTCCACTGTACAATGAAGCTACCCGTGTGACCGCTTACACATAACTGCAGAAATGTTGTGTGCACAGTCTCTGGTAAAACGAAAGATTCTGGTGTTTCATAAAATGGCTTTCTCAATCACTCTGTCCTTCCCCTATTTATGTATATTTTCTTCCTCCTCCTGTAATTCTTTTTATACCTCAGCCTTTTACAATGTGCACTTTTGTGTTCTTTCCATACTGTAATCATGTCTTCCTCATAATGCTCACTTGTTGCGAAGTGATGTTCCTTTTGTCCCCTTCGTTGCTTTCATTTAGCTCTTAACTCTGAAATAGCTCCATTTTTATCAGAGCCCTTCTGGGTTTTTCCCCCCAGCTTTTTTTTTCTCAATAGATGGCAGCTCTTGTTCTCCTAAACCACATTTTCAGCTAACAGCAGAAGCTGCACACAAATCACATCTGTAAAATCTAACTGGGTTTGACTGAAAGGTTCAATGTAGCCTCTTCTTTCTGGAGATAATACATTCCCTCTAAACTGACTGTCATTTCTGTCCTCTTCAGAAACTAGGAGATAATTATTTCAGTCAGTTTAGACAAGACTGGTGATTTACTTGACCATAGGTGCTGATTCAACTTTCCACACTCCATGGGAGAATGTATGCAGAAGGGGGGGGGGCAGGGAGGATTATAGTACCTGATGCTTATTAGTTGCAGAAAATAAATTATGAGTCCAGGTGAAGGACTGAAGAATGCATATATAGAAACAGCTCTGCTTTGCAGATGGCTGCAGTAAGAATCCCCCCCCCCAACATGCCTCAAGAGTGGAGGTTATCTGTAAGCCCAGCCTTTTGCTGATGCTCTGCTCCAAGTAACCCAACTACAGAGAGGAGCCTTCTCTGTGGTGGCCTCCAAGCATTCCTTTTCCAGGCATATTGACAAGTGCCAATTGTGTAGATTGACAGATAGAAGGCCAGATATTTGGCGGCATCAGCAAGAACAGTGCTAAGCTGATCTACTCAGAAGTAAGTCCCATATTCAGTCCAGATCGGTTCCAGTAAATGTCCTGAGGACTACAGCCGGGTAGGTTTTACTTTGTGCTTTACTTGCTTAATGCTTATTGGCTGCAAGTTCTGATTGCCCACCTCTACAAGTAGGACTATCAGAGGGAGGGAAATGAGAGCCATTTGCCTTGGACCTCGGGTAGGGTTTGTCACCTTCTGGGTGGGAGCTGGAGGTCTTCCAGAATGACATCTGATCCCCAGACTGCAGAGATCCATTCCCCTGAAGACAATGGCAGTGTTGGAAGGGGGGATCGTACGGCATCACGTCCCTGTTGAAATCCCCCCCCCCAAAAAAATCTCCACCTTCCAAGCACTGCCCCTAAATCTCCAGGAATTTCCCAAGCCAGATTTGGCAGCCCTAGCCTTCAAGCCCAAAGCAGACCTCAAATTTAGATGCTTGTTAATTTTTGGCTTTTCGGTAAATTTTGAAACTTATTTTCATGTAGAGTCCTGTCAGACAATTTTCGTCGTACTATTGCTGGGAGTCTCAAAAGGAAATAGTTTGCACTCCTCTGGACCTCTGAGAAGGCTGGCCGACAATTGTTAGTACTGAGAGAGGGAGAGGGAGAGAGAGGGAGGGAGGGAGAGAGAGATTTACTTATGTACTTATGCTCTGTACACGATTCACCACTTTCTATTATTTCCTCACTCAGTTTTCCTTTCATAAACGGAAAAAGAAAAAGAAAAAGTCAGTTTTTCTTCATAGGAAAATGTGTTCTAATCTCTCTAATTGCTTTTGCTTCTTTTTTCCCCCCTATATCTTTTCCGGCTCTATAATACCCACTTTGAGATGAGGTGATCTGAACTACACGAAGCAGTCTAAATTGAGGTTCACCATAATTATGTTATTAGGCCTATTTTATCCTCTGCTCCTTTCATGACACTGATTTCGCTTTTTCACTGCTGCAGCTTTCAGTAAGCTTTCTACTATGACCCCAAGATCTCTTTCCCGGCTAGCCACAGCCTATTTTGATCCCTCTCGCCGCTGGTTTCAGCTTCCAATTAATTATTTGGATAGTGAGAAGAAATGCGGAATCCGAACCAAGTCACTGAGTTAAAAACAGCAATAATTAGGTAGGTGAGTCATTGAATGACTGATAGGTGAGTTTTTACAGTATGGGCATACGTCTTCAGCCATTAATATCCTTTTAAAAAAAATTCCTACCAGTTTTAATTCCCTTTCAGAATCTGTTCCTTGAGTCACTCGGCTCATGAAAATTGTTACTAAGCCCAGCCTCTCACTGACAACCCTGGCTGCTGACAGGACATTTTTTATTTATTTATTGAATTTTTACCCCGCCCTCCCAGTCAAGGCTGGCTCGGGGCGGCTTACACAAAATCAGCCCATAATTACAATAGATATAAAATATATATAAATTAAATTCTAGGCCGAGTACCCCTTTTACATTTAATTCATCTCTGATGTGGGGTTAGGGCCTGGATTAACCATTAAGCAAAGTAAGCATGTGCTTAGAGCACCAAGGGAAGGGGGGGGGCACCACAGAATTGTGGGATTTTTTTGTTTATATTGCTTACTGCTATTAAGTGTTAAATAAATATTCTTTTAAAGTTTATATTTCATATAGTTGTGGGATCTGGCCTGGGGGATGACCAGGAAGAAAGCTGAATTTCTAACCTCTTATTTCACCTCCAGCACTTACTGAGGAGGAGGAGGACGAGGAGGAGATTGGATTTATACCCCCCCTTCACTACCCAAAGGTGTCTCTGAGTGGCTTACAAACTCCTTTCCCTTCCCCTCCACACAACAGACACCCTGTGAGGTAGGTGGGGCTGAGAGAGCTCTTGACAGAAACTGCTCTTTTTCCAAGAACAGCTCTTATCAGAACTACGGCTTGCCCAAGGTCATCCAGCCAGGTGCAAGTGGAGGAGTGGGGAATCAAACCCGGTTTCCCCAGATTAGAGTCCACACACTTAACCACTACACCAAACTGGCTCTTGAGTCTTGAGTCTTAATGTCTTGTCCATTAAGTGAAGGAAAGGCCAAGGGGTACTATTGTTTGTGCTGTGCTTAGGGCATCAGTTGGCCTTAATCTGGACCTGTGTGGAGTGAGGGGAGGCACCCTTATTTATTTACTATTTATCTAAATATATATTAGGCATTTTCAGCATAAATATGTACATGGTGGCTTTCAACGTTTTAGTTAAAACCATTTGACAAACATCAGTCTAAAACCAACAGGAAGCAGCATTAGCAGAAAAGACCAAAAAAATCATAATACACCGTCGAATCCTAAGCAGAATTATACCTAGGGTGCCAGCCTCCAGGTGGGGCCTGGAGATCTTCTGGTATTACAGTGAGTCTCTAGATGACAGAGATCAGTTCCCCTGGAGAAAATGGCTGCTTTGGAGGGCAGGTTCTATGACATTGTACCCTTCTGAGGTCCAGCTCCACCCCAGATCCTGCCCTTCCCAGGCTCCACCCGCCCAATCTCCACCTATTTTGCAACCTAAGGTTGGCAACCCTATATCTTTCTAACTCCACTGAAGTCAACTGACTTATGGTCTATGGGTTGAAGTCAATGAAGATAGAAGGGTATAAAATTCTGGTTCAGATTGCACAGACAAACCACAAAAACAGAAGCCATAAATGAGCCCAAACATATAGCCCATGAAAACATTTCATATCTAAAAGAGCCAAAACCTGACCCCTCTATTGGTATAGCAAGATCATAGGGCTGCCATCCCCTCAATGGGGATGGGTTTCCCCCCCAATTTCAGGGGCCCCATGTGCTGCCAGCCAGCTGGCCGGCAGGGACGCCTCACCCCCAAAGAGCCCCGCCATACCTGCCGTGCCCAGCACATGAGGACCCCCTAGCATTTGACTAAAAACTCTATGGTGACCATAGAGTTTTTGGCCAAATGCTAGAATGTCCCCTACATGATGTGTCCAGCATGATGATGTCACTTCTGGGTGACATCATCACAGTGCACGCATGCTCTGCATGCATGCAAGAAGATCCCAGGGAGCAGCATGGAGCCCCCCAAGGCAGACAGTCAGCACCTGGCAACCCTACAAGATCATCAAAAGCATCAGCAGTCCATGAGGACAAAGGAATGAAGGAGTCCCTCGCCCCTGAGTCCTGGACCTCTGAAAACCAGACCACTGGTACCTCACAGTCTACTGGCCTGCTGACAATACAGCCTGTGTAGGGTTGCCAAGTGGAACTTACCTTGGCGGCGGGGGACTCCCGGGTGGATCCTAGAGTGCGTGTGCGCTTTGCACACGCGCGCCGCACATATGTCACCAGGAAGTGACGTTATGACGCCGGGCACACTGGGGGTGGGGCCATGACCATACAAGGGAAAACCATAGAGTTTTCCCTTGTATGGCCGTGGCCCCACCCCCAGCATGCCCGCGTCACTTCCAGGTGATGAGCACGGCAGGGACGAGATCCCCCCGGTGCCCGATCCAGAGGCACCGGGAAACGGGCCTCTGGGGCAGGGGTTTCCCCACCTCCCGGGGGGACTTGGGATCCCTAAACCTCTGTGAGCAGAGTTTTTGTCCTCTGCATTGCAGAGGGGAATGTTTCTGTACCATGAAACTGAGCCTTGCATCAGTGCTTCTGAAAGTTGCTGAGATATTGGGGAAGTGACCTTGCATATACTCTTCCTATAACCTACCAAGAAACTCAGCATTCCACAGCGCAAGCAGAGGGCTACAAGGGTGACCCAGTGGATTTTTTTTAAAACCAGCACACCTTACCTTGCAGGCCTGTGAGAGCTTGAATAAATCCTATGGGGACCTGCTCAAAGGTAACCTCGCCGACAGTTTCTGAATACATAGATAATGAGTCTCCTGAATGAGTAACTCTACAAAGGCACGCAGAATAGCTGCGCTCCTGCCCTGTCTGAGAATGGATGCTCTTTGAATTATGATTGTACATGCTAGTAGACAGGCAGTTCAGATTCTTCTCTATCCACCCCCCTCCATCACTCTCAGTTCAATCGCAGAAGGCAAGGAGCGTTCCACAAAAGAAGCAGCATGACTCCGTGTTGAGTCTATAGGGAACTGAAGTAGTTGGAATCTAAGGGAGGGGGGAATTTTTTATTCATTGTGTTTATGATGGTGGTGGTGGGGGGGAGAATGGTACGGAGCAGCTCTAGAGAAACAGGCAAATGCTTCTATAAAGGGGAGCTGCAGTTGCTGAGCAGGAGATTCTGTTGCAAAAGACAGCAGGAGGTTTTGGGAAGCACTGCCACCAGTGGCCATAGGAGCGCTTCTAGCTAAATTTTGGAACCACTGGCTGCAGACTCTGATAGAAAATCAGGCATTGGTGTCCACAGAACGATTCACAGAGGTGAATGGCAATGGTACTTAGAGCCTACTTACCTCAGATTCCTTCCTTCCTTCCTTCCTTCCTTCCTTCCTTCCTTCCTTCCTTCCTGCCTGCCCTTCCCTGGCCAGTGGTGGC